>NC_092288.1:4427500-4767500 GCF_036320965.1 Panulirus ornatus | reverse complement strand
AAGTTTTGTGAGGTCATTGTGAAGATTGGTGGTGAAGTAGTTGGGTCTCAAGTCATGTGTAGGTGTGAGTGGGATATTTTGCATGGTTCATTTGTGGATCATTTTTTTCAGAGTCTGGATACTGATGACCTGTGATATTGGGCAGCAGGAGGAGGGAAAGTTGAGTCATTTGAAGGGCTTTAAATTTGGTATTATTTTTCATAAATTTCCAGATGTTAGGGATTTTGTTGTGTGGCCAGGAGTGGTTGAAGATGTCTGTAATTGCTTGGATTGCAACTGGACCAAATTGTGTTATGTGAAAGTTCAGTATGGTTTCGTATATGCATGTAACACCTGTTACCATATTCTGCCCGCCTGTGATTACACCATGAGTGAAAAGTCATCTTTAGTAATGCTGTTGACAAAGGGGAATATAGTTTCATTGAGGAACATTTTCTTTTTATTTCCAAAGGAGCCCATTTTTTCTGTACTATTAGATATAGCACAGCCTTGAGCCTGCAGAAGCCCCTTTAGAGAAAGGGGTCTTGAGGTTATTTTCATATAAGAGTGGTTATGTATAGATATGGCATACATGAGACAGTCATGATTAGGGCATTGAGTTGCCTTTGCCTTCTCAGCTACCATAAAAAAGTAAATATGGCATAAATGTGTGGTATTTAAGTTTCTTTAAATGCCACTTTGCTTTCACCTCAAAAGGGAGTTAGAGCTTTAGTTAGATATACAGTACTATGATAGCCTTTTGGTATTTGTTATGTTTATTGATATTTGTGATGATTATCACCTCCTTTCTTCTTTTACAGTGTTATAGTAAAAGTACTACAGAAATGTTCGCGAGTCATTACTGAGAGAGTTCGAGATCCTTTCAGAGAAGCTGTCTGGTTTAACTTCTTTCACTGTGCCATTGATTTCATCACACAGGTAATACTTTTAATTGTTTTTGCATCCTATTCCTTGAGAATCAAGCACTGAAGAAACATTCTCTTAGTCATTAGGATGGAAGAAATGCATTAAGATGATAATGGAAATAGATAGGAGAGAAACTTAAGATAGATCGTTAGGATTTACAGAAAATAATGGTTGTATGGATTACATTTGGTCTTCAAAATGAATTGATTAATCCTTTTGTTCCTACTGTTATTGGTGTTGATACCATATACTATCATTTTACAGTTATATATCTAGTAGTAATTGTCATAGATGGAAATAAAGATTTAATGTCAGAGGACTGTCACAAGTGGTGAAATGCAAAAAATATGAGTGGCGTATTTCATGGTTGAATTGAATGTTAAGGAAACAGTTTTCACACTGGAGAAACTTAAATCAGATTTCTCAGAGAAGAAGCTTTTAGCACATACAAGGTAGTCCTACCTAGTCAGGTCAGTTGGACTCTTCACACAGAAAGCCCAATACTATAGCATACAGTCATGAAATTACATGTATTATATGGTGGTATTTTCATGTCTTTTGCAGCCATCTTTGCAATTAGAGGATTTCACACAGAGCAAGAGGAACAAAATTTTAAGCCGTTATCGTGACATGCGTCGAGAAACTGCCTTGGAAATCAAGAGTTTATGGTTTAGTTTAGGTGAGTGTCTCTAAAAGATATAACATATATCGTAAGTCTTTCTTCTTTCCATTGTGGTTTGTCATGCAAGCATGAGCATGAGAGAATTCCTCCAAAATATCTATAGAAAAATCAGGGTCAGGACCTTCCAATCATCTGCAACTGTGATGACTCACTCATTTTGGGCCCACCCTTAGCCAGATGCCACCATGATGACATCTTTCTCATACTCACTTCCAGTCTCTCAGAGCTCACAGTTTGTAGATAGCTGACATCAACACAAGTGTGGTCACAGTAGGTACATCATATGATCTCTTCTCAAATCTGAAAAATCAGACTGTACTTTTATCATACTTAAGATGATTTATGATTGAGAATGCTCAATCTGTCTTAAACTTTCTTTAGAATGGTCCCATAGATAAAGGGAGCATGTACTCCCCACTTTTTAGATTGAACCACATTTTCCCTGGCCTTGCTTAGTTAGATAGGATATGATGATGTTTAACCTTCCTTCATCATTTGAGGTTTACTCAAAGTCTCTGTAGCTATTTTTGCCTTTTGTGAATCCTCTCCCTTCCTGTAAAAACACTTGGTTAGATTAGAGCTCACTGGGAGAGTCATGTGGCATGCCTTAGATTTCAGTTCTGTACAGAGAGACTTTCAATTAGTTTCTGATATATATGGTTTACACATGACAGCTATAGACTGGGTGTGAACGAAAGTGTCATTTTTGTCTGTTCCTGATGCTACCTTGATGGGGGGATGCTATTTCATGCGTTGCAGGGTGGCGATGGGAATGGATTAAGGCAGCAAGTATGGATATGTACATGTATTTTTATTATACTTTGTCGCTGTCTTCTGCGTTAGTGAGGTAGCATAAGGAAACAGACGAAAGAATGGTCCATCCAACCCACATACACATGTATATACATAAACGCCCACACATGCACATATACATACCTATACATTTTAACATATACATACATTTACATACACAGACATATACATATATCCACATGTACATATTCATACATGCTGCCTTCATCCATTCCCGCCGCCACCCAGCCACACATGAAAATGGCACCCCCCTCCCCCCTCATGCATGCGAGGTAGCACTGGGAAAAGACAACAAAGGCCAAATTCATTTACATTCAGTCTCTAGCTGTCATGCGTAATGCACTGAAAACACAGCTCCCTTTCCACGTCCCTCTAAGGCTCAGTCCTCTGTCCTTACTGCTACCTCACTAATGCGGGAAATGGCGGGTATGTATGAAAAAGGAAAAAAAATATATGTATATTATTATCATTATTATTTTTATTATTATTGTTATTATTATTATACTTTGTCACTGTTTCCCGTGTTAGTGAGGTAGCACAAGGAAACAGATGAAAGAATGGCCCAACCCACCCACATACACATATATATATACATACACATCCACACACGCACATGTAAATACCTATTCATTTCAACATATACATATATATACATACACAGACATATACATATATACACATGTACATAATTCATACTTGCTGCCTTTATTCATTCCCGTCGCCACCCTGCCACACGTGAAATGACACACCCCTCCCCCTGCACACGCGCAAGGTAGCACTAGGAAAATACACAAAGGCCACATTCGTTCACACTCAGTCTCTAGCTGTCATGTATGATGCACCAAAACTGCAGCTCCCTTTCCACATCTAGGCCCCACAAAACTTTCCATGGTTTACTCCAGATGCTTCACATGCCCTGGTTTAATCCTTTGACAGCACGTCAACCCTGTTATACCACATCGTTCCAATTCACTCTATTCCTTGCACGCCTTTCACCCTCCTGCATGATCAGGTCCCGATCATTCAAAATCTTTTTCACTCCATCCTTCCTCTTCCAATTTGGTCTCCCACTTCTCGTTCCTTCCACCTCTGACACATATATTCTCTTTGTCAATCTTTCTTCACTCGTTCTCTCTATGTGACCAAACCATTTCAATACACCCTCTTCTGCTCTCTCAACCACACTCTTTTTATTACCACACATCTTTCTTACCCTTTCATTACTTACTCGATCAAACCACCTCACACCACATATTGTCCTCAAACATCTCATTTCCAACACATCCACCCTCCTCCGCATAACCCTGTCTACTCGTTATAAAGGAGAACATTTAGTAATTATATTCCTCAGCTTCCTGCTACTCCCTTTACCTCTTTGTCATTTTCCATGAGGTTTCTTAGAACTAAGTCTGCTAGAACTATCGGTTTGAAGAATACCATTGCTTTTAACCCCGTTTCTTCAAAGGAAAGTGCTTGGGATGATAGCAAGTTGGGGGCTCAGTTACTCCTAATCTTAAAAGTGACAGTTCGAGAAGGCTTCATCATTCTTCTCATATTCCTCTGAGAAGGAAGAGCCTTACCATATCCAAGTCCAACTTTGCTGGAGACAGAGGTGCCCTTTTAAAGCAGTTCCACTAAAGTGATTTGCTATCTGTCAGATTAGTCTCCCCTAGTTCTTTACTGAAGATCCAACTTTTTTACCTCATGTATGGGAGAGTGTTAAATGCATTCTGGACTGTACTCTCATATATGGAAGAGTTATATGCTTTCTGGCTCCCCAGTTACAAACAATTCACCTTACCCTCTTTTTTGTCTAAAATGAAGCTTACTCTTTCACAGAATTCTAAAAGGTTTGTTAGATTTGCATGTGTGTGTGTGTGTTTGATGTGATAATGGAAGATTTAAGATTGTTCTCAAATTGATATATTGATTACTTTACAACCTAGGTCAACACAAAATCCGGTTTGTAGCTGGATCGGATGATAGACAGAACATGGTTGGTCCATTCCTTAAGATGACTATGTTGCCTGATGTGGAACTTCGTAAAGCTACCATACCTATTTTCTTCGACATGATGCAGTGTGAATTCTACTCTTTGCGAGATCAAGAGAAGGACCTACCTCCTGACATGGCACGCAGTGACCAGAAGATTAAGGGAAAGTTTAATGAGGTAGGCATTACAGAAAAGCAGAGCTATAACAAAGTATTTTTTAGACAACAATAAACACCATTTCATATATGTTAGAGCTTACAAAATTTTTTGCTTGCACTTTTCTCTTCCTCCTATTTCTGGCTTCTAAACATGCAGGATAGCATACTGCATTTATGAATTCATTGTTACTTGTACTTTTACATTGCTCAGTTTCTCTTTTCTGTTGTACGTTGACATCAGACAACTCATAAAATCCAGTAACTTAGATATCCTAACTGGATCAAAGTACTAACTTTCAGTTTAAATTGGAGTTCAGATTGCTAGAATGTGGTTGAAGCCAACACAGTGCTACAAAAGAAAAAAAAGACAAATAGACTAATAAAGGACTGATACGCACTATTAAGAGAAGGTAATATGATTCCTTGGTCTTAGGACAAACATAGCAGCTCCCATTTTCTTTCTATCAATCTAGCTATATCTGTGACACCTGTTCCCATCTGGAACTCCCTGTGGGTGGTAACCACGGCAATAGGGTCCCATAACTAGTGAAGTCCAGTGCCATTTCTTAGCATTTAGTGCCTCACCTTTTACAGGCCGCTGGCTGAGTGCAACTCTAGGGCACTGCTTGCACAGGCTTCCACCTAATGCTCCTGCCTAATGTTCCAACCATCTACTACCTAGTGTTTCTACCTAATGCTCCTGACTAAGTGTTCCGACCTACTACTTCTATCTGTTGCTCTTACCATTCTGCCACAAGGCAGGGCTAGCACATAGTGCTTACCACAGGATAATCCAGAGTTGCAAAGAATGAGCTGTATGAGTTAAGCACTGTGAAGTGTTATATATGACAAGGAGAGATTATAAGTTTGTGGACAGAATGCCAGTTGTCCATGTGTAGGTAAGGCAAAAAGTACTGGTAATGTGGGTAGTACTGTTAATATATCTCCCTAGCTGTTGGCTGCCTACCAGCTGCTACCAACTCCATTTTATTTCACCTCTTTTAAAGAAGCTACAAGTTAAGATATTTACCATTTACTGTCTGTTGGAGCCCCGAATATGCCCACAGGATTCCATCTCCATTGGTCTTGTCATATGGGTGTGGGAGCTGGACATACATATAACATCACTATAGTTTATAACCTGTGGTCCCCCCCTTGGTGGATATGACCAGTTTCCAGAGTGCTGCAGGAGTCCATAGAAGATCAAGAGCACTTTTAGGGCTGGAATCTGTTAGGGGTGTGGAAGCCTGGAAGGTGAGTCATTTACTGTTTGCTAATGATAAGTTGTCATTGATATTTTGCTCTTAAGTGATTATTTTAATTTTTCTTTTCAGTTTGAGAATGAAATGCTGGAAAAACTAGATCAACTTGTAGAAAGCGGTCATGGTGATGAACACTACCGAGAGGTTTTTCAGAACATGATTGGTGCACTTTGTGAAGATCATGCCACTATGAGGGAACCTGGACGAAAATTGGTCCATACCATTTCAAGACTAATGGATCGACTCTTACAATATCGAACTATCATGAATAATCCTGACAACTCAGCAGAAACACGGATGAGCTGTATTGTCAACCTGCTGGTATAGATATACTTCCCTTGATTCTACTGTTTGAAGATGAGCTCAGTATTATATATCAAGATGAGCTCAATATCATACATCTTTCTTCTTATTTCTTTCCCAAGACAGGCTTTCAGCCTGTCAAGAAAAGCATTTTGCCACCATTCCAATCTATCTTGGAAAACTCCATCTTGTAGTCTGTCTAATCTTCCAATTTTATATTTTGTTAAGATTTCCTGGATGTGAAGTGCTATTTGGGTATTCATTCTTCATCCATTCTATCTAGATGTCTCCACCATCCCAACTTTGCTTGCTCACTGCTTGTGGTTAGCTATATTATATTTTAGTTCTTTCTGTTTTCTTCATTTTATATTCTGTTCTTTGCTTTTTACCCTGAATTATTCTTATTGTATTCATTTCTATGACATGTGTGCTTGTTTCAGAGATGATCATTGTCAATGTTTTAGCTCCATGTGTTAATGTTGGCATGAGTATATAGTGTTGAACGTGTCTTTTAACCTTTGTTGGAATGTGTTTCTCTTTAAATAGTAGAGATAACTTATGTAACTGTGTACTGTAATTTTGTATTTTTTCAATTATTTGTGACTGAATAACTCCCGTAGCTGATAAGTTGACCCAAAGGTATTTGAATTCTGCTGTATGGGGTAGTATTTACTGTTGTAATCATATGGTCAAAATGATATTTTTCAAGTACCATAACCAGATTTGAACCTCATTTTCACTCTACCATCATTTGATACTCTCTCCCATATTTCTGTTGCTTCCTGATGAGATCCTTCATTCATATTACAGTGGCAAATATCATATTTATAGAAGAGATTTGTGATTGGTGGTTCTTGATATTGGATTACCTTATTTATAATTGTTTCCATATATCTAGGTATGTTTGACTAGAAATGGGGCTGTATGCTACCATGATTCACTCCATTGGTTTTATCAAACCATTTCTCATTTTCAAAAAGTGTGTTTACATAACTTATGCAGAGACTTAGAATACCTCTAGATTTTAATATTCTGTCTCCCTTTCCTGTTTTAGCAAGGTAGTGCCAGGAACAGACAAAGCCAGTCTCTGGCTTTCATGTGCAATGCACCAAAGCCACAACCCCCTAGCCAGAACCAGGCCATACAAACCTATCCATGGGTTTGCCCCGGCTGCTTCACGTACCCTGGTTCATTCCACTGACAATACATCAACCCCTGTAAATCATATTGTTCCAGTTCAATCTATTGCATGCATACCTTTTACCCCCAGCATGGTCAGACCCTAGTCACTTAAAATCCTTTTTCACTCCTTCCTTCCATCTCCAATTTGGTCTTCTCCTTGTCCCCTCCACTTCTGACACATTCATCTTTGTCAACCTCTCACTCATTCTCTCCACCTATATGACTGGCTACTATATGTGCACATATACATTTTTTTTTTTTTATTCATTTTTGCTATTTTCTTCAAATTAAGGTAGCATCAAGAACAGATGACCAAGCTTTAGAAGGTAAATCCTGCATTTGCCCATTCCTCTGTTCCTTCTTTTTAAATTAACACAGAATGAAGGGATTTCCAGTCCCTGGCTCCCACACATTTTAGTCACTTTGTTCGACACACAGGATATATGTTTTACATGTTGGCAAGGTAGCACCAGGAACAGCTGAAGAAAAAGACTTTTGCTCACATCCATTCTCTAGCTCTCATGTGCAATGCACCAAAACCACAGCATCCCCCTATCTGCAACCAGATACCCCACAGACCTTTCCATGATTCCCCATAGAGTGCTTCATATGCATTGCATCAATCCATTTACAGAAAGTTGACTGACATCTCTTCACTACTGCACTCCAATTCACTCTTATCCTGTGTATATATGTTCAGACCCCAAACATTCAAAATATTGTTCACTTCATCCTTCAGTATCCAATTTGGTGTAGCCCTTCTCCTTGTCCCCATCACTTCTGACATATATATCCTCTTTGTTAACCTCTCTTCACTCATTCTCTCAATATATCCATACCATTTCAGCATAACTTCTTCAGTTCTGTCAACCATGCTCTGTGTATTACCACTCTTCTTTCTTACCCATCATAACTTACCCAATCAGCCTTCCTTGCACCACATATTGTACTTCCACAGTTCATTTCCAGCACATTTACTCTCTTCCATATATTCTCATATGGAGCCCATGCCTCGTATCCATATAACTCTGTTGGGACTACTATACCTTTAAACATGCCTATCTTCACCCTCCCAAATAGTTACATATCTTTCCACACATCTGTCTCTCACCCACCCACATGACTCCCTTCAGCTCCCATGGTTCGATTTGCTGCCATGACCATCCCAGGTATTTAAAACACTTCACTTCCTCCAAGTTTTCTCCATTCAAAATCCTCCCCTAACTAATCTGTCATTCTCCACTGCTAATTCTAATAGCATTGCTTTAATTCTCATGTACCCTCTAATTTCTCCATTTGCACACTTTCCCAAACTAAGACAAACACTTCTGCAGTTTCTAACTCGAATCTGCCCCCAGCTCTGTTTCACCAGCAAACAGCAACTGATATCTCCCAGAGCCCCCACTGCACCCCCACCCCCTGATGACAGCATATTTGATCCTAACTCCCAAGATCCTTGCATTCACCTCCCACATCACCTGTGAAGTAGCATCTGAAAAGAAAAGCATGATACCTTATGCAACACAAGTATGGAGATGAGATGAAACTCTTAGGAGAAATGTTTGCCATCATACAAATCAAGTGGTGAGCACAGTGCACTAGCCCTGCCACCATGTCACAGTCTCATTGTAGGCACTCATAGATAGGTAGGTAGGTTCCCCAACCATAAATAAGTTAGATTCAACAGCCATGGTGACATCATACATCCCTGCCACAGACCTACCTTTATCTGAAATCACTCACACCCCTCTTTTCTTACACACACACACTCACACACACACTAAACTCTCTTGATAAGAACTCTTCACTGCTTCTAGCAGCTTCCCTCCTACAACTTCTACTGCTTGAAGGCTGTGCTATGATCAGTAACTTGGAAACAAAAGCCTCTGTGGCATGAGAATTTCTGGAATGAGATTGTATTCCTTTTCTTCCTCTGATGATACAGTCTCACCAAAGATAATTCTCCACTCATGGTGTAACATCAGGCAGGTGGCATCCAGTAACTCCTATTGTAAGGGTATGAAATAGAATTCAGGATTAATGTATGTATGTCACTGATTGTTAAAATGAGAACTAATACCCATTTGCAAACTTTTCAGGACTTCTATTCTGAAATACATAGAAAAGAATTATATCTTCGGTATGTTTACAAGCTGTCTGAACTGCACCTGGCTTGTGACAATTATACAGAGGCTGGCTACACTCTGCAGCAGCATGCTGCCCTCTTACGTTGGTCACCAGACCCTCTGTCTTCAGCACTTCGATCACCTCATCACATTTCTCTTGGTCGCCATGATGAATTGAAAGAAAAACTCTACGAAGAAATAATTAGTTATTTTGACAAAGGAAAGGTTAGAATAATTCAGCTCACATTATTTGTCTTTTTATATCTATATATGTTTAGATTTTAATTAATTTTTAGAACTGTATAACTGAACACAGTAGTTATGTTTTCCATATGTTATGTTGAAATCATAGATTTGTGCATCAAAATATATTATTTAGATTTCTCTTTTGATTTCATATAGAAGATTTGTGCATCAAAATATATTATTTAGATTTCTCTTTTGATTTCATATAGAATATCTGTATTTCATAGATGTTTATGTAAAGATTATTGTAGATGAATGAATATTTCAGGAACAATTTGGAAATGAAATTGTATTTATACATCATATACAATGTATTCTATTCAAAAAGATGCTAGTCCATTCCAATTATGGAAACCCAACATATTACATATTGTATTTCTAGTTATATTTTTATTTGTAGGTACATGTTGATTTATAAGAAATTCTTGATAAAGTTTTTGAGATCATTTTGCTAATAAAGTATTATTGAAAAGATGTAAACATATTTGATGCTAGTCCACTCCAGTTATGGAAACTTTTTTTTTTTCTATCTAAATGTGTGCATCTTTTTTGGTTTTCAACAGATGTGGGAAGATGCCTTGACATTATGCAAGGAGTTGGTGAAGCATTATGAGGAAGTTATCATTGATTATGTCAAGCTTTCTGAACTGCTAACCCGTATGGCCGTTTTCTACAAAAACATAATGAACCCTCAAAACCTTCGTCCAGAACCAGAGTACTTCAGGGTAGCTTATTATGGACGAGGATTCCCAGCCTTCCTCCAGAATAAGGTAGAACTTGTATATATCTGCTATTATGATTTGTATATGCTTCATGTTGAAAGCTTGCAAACACCATTCTTACCTGTTTTCTATGCTTAGCACATTCCTTTCCATCTTAAATATGACACTTGACAATACCTTTACTTTCCTCGTCTTTTATACTTAAAAATTATGTCGGTACACCTACATCTAGATTCTCCTGTGCTGAATCAGAGTGATATCACTGATTTGGTTGAAAAGGGCTTGATGGTTCTCAGGGCTTCCTTGACCGATTTCCATTGACTGGGATGTACTCCACTTCTTTGGACAGATTCTAGACCCTGTTCTCTATGTACTCACACATATGCTGTACACTCTTGCTTTTATGTTTGGTATATATTTGCCATTCCCCCAGTTCCTCCAGCTAAGTACAACTCTGACTATTCAGCTTCCTTCCATGATGTATTTCTTCCATGACATCCATGTGCTGAAATCCTCTGTGCAGATAATATCATTGTACTCCATGCCCCACCACAAGGTCTGTTTCGACTCTGCTGGGTAGCAGACTCCAGAGAGAAACTTCAGAAGCTGGTGAAGAGTTTAGGAGAGTGTGCATAATGAGAAAGCTGAGGGTGAATGTGAAAAAAGTGAGGTTGAGAGGTGCAGCAGGGGAATGAGACAGGTTGGTTTTTAATGTATGTTGGAATGGGAAAAGCTGAAAGAATTAACATGGTAGCAGATGGAACCCTTAGGGTTTGAGTAAATTATAGAAAGGAAGAGGGGGCTTAAATGGGTGCATTGATAATTGTGCTGAAGGAGATCATTGTCTCCAAAGGCAAAAAAGAGCATTCATGAAGGTACAGTAATCCTAAGAGTGTTGTACAGATGTAAGTCTTCGGCCTTGAATGGAAGGGATTGGAATGGATGGATTAAGATTCTGAAGATTGATGAGTGGTGTAAGATGGGTTGAGTGTATGAAAAAGGACAGTGTAGAGAGAGGTATGGCAATATGTGCAGTCTGATTGAGAATGCTGGCTAGGATGTGCTGAAATGGTGTGGGCATATGGAGAGGATGAGTGAAGAGTAACTAAATAAGAGCATCTGTGGATCAGAAATGGAGGAGATGGGAGAATGGAGAGAAGAAGGATTTAGGTCATCAGGACCTGAACTGTCCGGAGGGTGAGAGGTGTGCATTGGATAGAATGAATTTAAGCTGTATTATATATGAGGTAAACAACAACATGTCAGTGGACAGAATGTGGCATATGATGCTGTTATGATAAACCATGGAGGAGTGTGTAGGGCTTTGCTTTGATTGGTAGTCTCTTGTTTTGGCACATCATACATGACAACTAGAAATTGGATATGTGTAAATGAGGCAGATGTTCATCTGTTCCTTATCCTACCTCAGTAAGACAGGATAGGCAGTTATGTGTAGAAGACAATAGAAGTAGTTAGTAGATTTACTTCTTCATAAATGTAAGGAATTGAAGAGTCTCCAAGCTTTCAATAACGTTATTTCATACATTGCAGGTGTTTGTATATCGTGGAAATGGATTTGAACGATTAGCAGACTTTACATCACGCATTCTAGATCAGTTTCCCAATGCTGAACTTATGAAGAAACTCACACCACCAAGTGATGAAGTTAAGGAGTCACCACAACAGTGTAAGTTGATATCAGGATTGCTCTTTAGATAAAGTGTTCTCTGTTCATGTTTTCTAAACACAGTAAGCCACTTGCAGCATTGTAAGGTGGGTACTGTTATATGAATATATTTATGAGGAATAAAGTTGGTTCAGATGTTACTTCTTCAGACTCCTCAGATGCTTCATATCTCTGTATGCCTTCGTATCATTTTCTACAAGTTTTATTTCATCCTTCACTGCATGAGCTGTCATGCTGTCGACATGTGTTCTAACCCTTAAGGTGTGCGCTTGCAGCACACAGCTGGCTGCTGCATCCCATAGTTTGTGTGTGGAGACCAGCCACATGGTGGTTGACCATTATGATAGCTCCTTCTTTCCTCTTACAGTAAATCTGTGGGATTTGCTTTTGTCATTTGTCATTCCCTTTTCCCATTACCTATCCATTTAAGATATAGGTATATATAAACACCAGAGGAGCCCACCTTAATCCTTACTGTCTTTTTTTTTTATACAACCTGTTTTACCTTTCATCAGAGATGGTCTTCATTGGAGCATGCGTATGTCCATGCCAGGTCAGCCATTGTTGAAAAAATTAATGAATGTACTGGAACCCTTATAGGCTAAACTTTTTCCCAGTCACCAAAGCTCTAATTTACCTTCAGTTTTTTCTATTGCATGGCAATTTGCAACTTCAGCTCATCTGATGCCATCCATAGTTATTAGCAGTTTCAAATATTTCAACTCATCAGGAACTGATTGACATTGCACTGATTGTCCCTCATTTTCAGAAAGGACGTTACTTTCAAGAGCCTCCTTTCATTGATGAAGCTGACTTGCTTTTCCACTCAGTTTTTTCTAATGATTTGACATTAAACAGTTAATGTGACTTTACTCAGCTCTGACATACACTGCTTATCAAATCACTCACCCATACCCCTGTTTTGGACATTGAAACTTTATTTATTATGAAAAGTAGAATTGTACATAAGTACATAAACAGGTGTTGTTGTTACTGGATTCCATCTGCAAGAGGTTACACTGCAAATGAAAAGTCACCTTTGGTGAGGCTGTATCACTGGGAGTACATTCTAGTCAAATAACTTCTTACTCCAAAGGGGTCCACATTTCCATGCTACTGAAAGTAACATAGTCATTGGCTGTAGGAGCCTCTGGAAATAGGTCCTGGATAACACCTGGTTCCTTAGAGATGGTTCTTGGGTAACACCAGGTTTCTTTCATAGAAAGAAATGTTAATGAGTGCATGAAGAGGAACACCTTCAAATTATGTTCAGTTTTGGTTGAATTATTTATCTTCCATTTTCTAGTCTTGCAGATAAGTAAAGTTGACTGTGCAATGCAAGAAGAAAAATTTTCATCTGCACATGTCTCAGAACAAATTCAGAGTTATTACCGAGCTAACCATGTTAAGGTCTTCACTTACTCACGCCCCTTTCATCGTGGACAGAAGGACCCTACAAATGAGTTTGCCACTTTGTGTATTGAGAAAACAACACTCCAGACCTCATATTCCTTACCTGGTATGTTGCATTATCCTTATTATCTGATTTCATGATCTTATCATGTATATATGCCTTCAGAATTAATGCTGCTTCTTACAGTACAAATTCATGTGTTACACTGTGTCCTGGATACTAGAATGCATATATTGATATAGATTGTTTTTGCTTTTCAAACACAATAAGTGATACATTATTCCCCTGTATTTACTGGCTTTGGGCCATCGCATATATTATGTATAGTGCCCTTACATAAGGCCAAAATGAATGTTCAGATTACAAAGGTATGCATTTGTTGATTAACTAAGCTCTATGGGAGAGTGGTGATTGAGTGAATGGTGATATGCACAGAACTTGTGATTGGGGAACAAAGCAGAGAACAGAAAAGCTTTAAATTGGGCCACTTAGTGTTGATTAACATGAAAAATACCCCAGAAAAAAGTGTATGCGATGTTAATAGATCAGTATAGATCGATATTCAGTACAAGAAAAAAATTTTTTTGAAGAATTTCATCTCTTGAGCCAAAATGCCATCACAGATACAGTACAGAAATATATGAAAATTACATAATTTTCCTGTAAATTCTTTGTTTACCCTCACAACTTCCAGATAAAAGGTACAGGTTTACCATTTCTAAAATTTCTTCTCTACAGATGTATACATAACACTTAAAATTACTGTACTCTCTCCAATTTGCTAAGAAGGCCCCATGAGAACTGATCAGTTGTAGAAACTTGAATGTTCATTTTCCGAATTTCTTAGGTAAAAGATTCAAAAGTAGAAATTAACAAAGCTCATGACCATGAGAAGTTTTTTCAGTTCTTCAATAGTTAGGCTGTTTGATCATGACATGAATAGATAGAAACAAATAATATAGGTTATGAAAACAAGAGGAAAATCTATATGGCAAAAAAATGTTTTTTTTTCTTTCAGTTCTGAGCCAACAAAATAAATTGACCCTTAGTGTTTTATGCCAATTGCATCAGCATTAAATATACCTCAGCATTTATGTCATAAGTTCTTGCAGGAAAACAATTTCAGTGAGCATCTTAGATTTAGTCATAGGTAGATGTATCACATCTGTGTTCTTGAATGTTGTACTGATATGCTGGCCTATTGTGAAGTTTATCATCTGTATTTCCAGCTCATTACCTCACCTTAAAATTTCTCAGACTTTACATGCGACTTTAGCAAAGTCATAATCATTGTGAATAGCATTATATAATTATATATTTGTTTGTTTATTGTGTCATTAATCTATAGTTTCCTTTAGTTAGTAAATGAAATTTTCATGAAAGACTGATAAAGACTGAAAAGGTAACTTTTGTATCTCAGGAATCCTTCGGTGCTTCCAAGTAGTAAGAACCAAGTCAATAGAATTGTCTCCTCTTGAAAATGCTGTAGAAACTATGTCCTCTGCAAACAGAGAGGTATACAATTTGGTTAAGAGATATGTTCAAGACTCCACTTTGCCACTACATCCACTTACAAGAAAAGTTTCAGGCATGGTGGATGCTGCTGTCATGGGTGGCATTGTAAATTATGAAAAGGTATGATTTACAGTAGATATTTTTGTTTTGAAATCTTACTTTGTGATAACATAGTAGATTTCACGTCTTTTACAGGAGGTGTGTACAAAAAGATAACATTTGATATTGTCATTATGATTAGCCACAAGGTGATTGCTTTTCCATATCAATTCAGAATTATTCATGTTTCCAATTATCCAACTGTTATTGTGAAAGCTAGAAAGCACAAGATGTTTGATATTTTTTCTTTCCATTTACAAAATATTTTTGATTTAGGCATTCTTAAGTGATGAGTACATTGAGAGTCATCCCAGTGATGCAGAGAGGTTAGACAACCTGCGCCATCTCATTGCTTCTCAGGTAAAGCATATATTTGAACTTCTGCAGTACAGAATATATTCCTAGAAATAACCCTTTTGAATTAATTTTGAAATGCACTAGAATGTTAGATAAGATACTTTGTTACATGAAGATGAGATCACTTTTTTCCCTCACTCTCTTATTCAGTAAACAAGATGTGCAATGAACACTTCACCATATCCCTGCCATAATGACAAAATCTTGGCATAGTTACTCATAAGTAGGTAGGTACTGTATCTCCACCACAGTCCATAGTAAGGCAGCATATGTTGAAGCTCCAATCTAAACTAGAAATATTTTACATTTATAATGACACATAAAAACCAACTCAGAAACAGTAGATGAAACAATCTTCAGAGGCCTTATAATTTTATTAAAGATCTTTTTTTTTCTTTTAAACTATTCGCCATTTCCCGCGTTAGCGAAGTAGCGTTAGGGACAGAGGACTGGGCCCCTTTTGGAATATCCTCACCTGGCCCTCTCTGTTCCTTCTTTTGGAAAAAAAAAAAAAAAACGAGAGGGGAGGATTTCCTGCCCCCCGCTCCCTCCCCTTTTAGTCGCCTTCTACGACACGCAGGGAATACGTGGGAAGTATTCTCAATCCCCTATCCCCAGGGATAAAATTATTAAAGATAAGAGTGTGAAAAGTACAGGCAAGATCAACTGAGTGTTTGAAATAAGAGAGATTAGTGTATAACAGTGCTTTGTTTAATTGATAACTACAGAGAAGTATTCTGTAGTATTAATTATATTGGAATTATCTGAGAAAACATTGTATAGGGACAACAGTGGTAAAAAGGTGGGTGAAAGATTTCTGATGTAAGTTATGTATTCGAACTGCCACCATATGCAGTAGCTGAGAACATAAACAAAGTTTGGTTCAAACTGTTTAAGACAGGACACCATTACTGATGCCAGTATTTGACATTACAATACCAGATATTGAAAAACAGCTAAAAGCAAGGAAAGAATGAAAACCCCACCACGGGACTAGATGGGATAAGACCAAAACTGTGTAAGGCTTTGAATGAAAGTTAAATATGCTTAGAGAAACTGATGGCATGTTTAGATAATATCAGCCAAGATACTGATATTCCACCAAGCTAGAAAATGTTGAAAACAAATTTGTTGCCAAAAAAGTGAATCTAGAAACGAAGACCTAAGTCTTGTTGCATTCGTGTGGAAATGGCAAAAAACATATATAGAAAAAGGAAAAAATGCAAAAATGGCAGATTATCCAGTTGAGATGGACCCACTTAATGATTTCCATTCAGGCTTTACAAGAAAAACAGATCACAGATAGCATATTTATTTTAAGCTATTGTATCAAAGATTGTTACATATTAAAGCATTTTATACTATATCAGTGAATAGAGTTAAGCTTCTAGAAATCTTGCTAAAGTAATGTTGATAAAAGAATTATTAATGTCATAATCAACTTATAAACACAAATGATAGCACCCTTGATTTTTTTCAACAAAAACAAGCACAGATTGA
Source organism: Panulirus ornatus (assembly GCF_036320965.1). Taxonomy (NCBI): domain Eukaryota; kingdom Metazoa; phylum Arthropoda; class Malacostraca; order Decapoda; family Palinuridae; genus Panulirus; species Panulirus ornatus. The sequence goes on along the minus strand of NC_092288.1, from coordinate 4,750,535 downwards.
AATCACATCAGTTATTAAAAAGCTTTGCAAAGATCCACTGTGCTAGTCCATCTCATAACCTTGTGCTAGTCCTTCTCATAACTTTTCATATTATTAAAAACCTTAAAAGGAAACATAGTGGATTCAAAATTCATTTCCTTCATAACATCCTAGCACTTTTCTGTGCATATGATTGACTAATGCTTGCACACATTATAGGCTAATGAGAGGCTTTTCGAACAATAATGGAAGTGGCTGTAGAGTATGGACTAGAAATAAAAATGCAGGAGCAGTATCCTAATGTACAATGAGAAAAGAAGCAGTCCACTAAACGAAATAAATGGGATCAAAATATCAAGTTTGAAATACCTAGGATTACGCTTAGTCAACAAAAGACATTGCTTCACTGAACAAAAAAGCCGTGCTTGAATAAAGCCAAGCAATTGGCAGATTTGATACACATACTCAGATATATTGACAGTACTCCCTGCCTGAGTATTAGGAGGGTTAGTGATGGCTGAGTAGTGAGACAGCATTTCATTGGTCATCAAGTTGCACTCCTCTGACCCTGGTAGCTGTCTTTTCTTTCTGCCTCACCCACACATGGACAGCTAGCATTCTGTCCGATAACATACAATCTCTCCTTGTCACACATGGACTGCTAGCGTTCTCTCCACAAACATACAATTTCTCCTTGTCATACATAACGCTTGACAACACTTAACTCACACAGCTCATTCTTAGTAACTCAAGATTTTCCTTTGGTGAGCACTATACATTTGTCCAACCCTTTGGCAAATTGTTGGGAGTAATAGACAGCAGTAGTAGGTTGCATCATTTAGGAAGGAGCATTAGATAGAAACATTCGGTAGAAGTAGTAGGGAGAAAGGAGCCTCACTCCTAACAGGTCGCTGGCAGAGGGTAACTCTAGCACAGTGTTTGCAGACTCCTACCTATGCCCCTATTGACTACTTCTACCTAATGTTCCTACCTACTACTTCTTCCTAATGCTCCTGCCTAAATATTCCTGTCTACTACTTTTGTCTATTGCTCTAAAAATTTTGCCAAAAGGCATGGCTGGTGCATAGTGGTAGTTGTTAGTTGCTAGTTTCCAAACAGAATATCTGGTTAGGGGAATGAACTGTATTCTAGAATAGATGTGCTTATAGCATATTTGACTTTGGATTTTTTGTGGAAGTAAAGAAGTTTAGAAGGATTTTTTGTGAGAATTAGCAGTATTAAGAAAGAGGAGCGAGTGAAGAATGATATGTAACATGTTTAGTGCAGAATTGGAAAGGTTTTACTAATATTTTGAATTTTCTTTTTTTAATGTAATATTTTAATATTCTTAACATACAGTATCTGTTCACTTACAGATACCACTTTTGGAAGCTGCTTTATCTATTCATGCCAGCCGAGTAACTGAGCCCATTGCTGGCTTGCATGAACACATGGTATCATCTTTTAGTAAGATGAAAGCACAAGTACAAGAGAAGTATGGAGAAGCTGTAAGTGAATGGGAAAATTATTTTTCATCTTCACCATTCAATAGTTTGCTTGGTATTTATTTTCTTTTTCTTTTCTCTCTCTTTTCATTTGTCAAGCTCCTTCCCATAACTATTTACTCCTACTGGTAACAACAGGCATTAAAGTGTGGTAGTGCTTCTTGGTAGCATAGAAGTACAAGTTTAAAATCTCTGTTCAAATTCCAGAAGACTGAGCAGTGTTTAAGTAACTGATATATTTCTAATTTTAGAAACTGATTTTTCCAGTGTGCCCAGTTTAAGGTCTAAGTACATTATTTTCAAATGCAGCATTTCTGTAAATCTAATGCAGCTTTTTAAATGTTATTTGTATGTGCAGGAATCTCACACTACATAGAGTTGGTGCATTCTAGAAGAGGCTGTTTAAAGTGAAATCATCTCAAGTAATAATAGGATTCCATCGTAAAATGGGGATTACATTGCAGACCATCTCTCTCACACCCAGCACCGCATTTCCAATATTGGCTGTTTTAGAAAATTACAACAGGAGATATGTGTACACCTATAGATCCAAGTCATTTACATTCCTTCACTTCATGTGATACTTTTTTTTTCTTTTTTTCTTTTTTTTACTTTAACTTCATCCCACCTCTTGCTACCCTAGCTTACACCAACACATCCACCTCTTGCTACCCTATAAGACATATCCCACCTTTCACATACAACACACCTTTCTCTTACATGTAATCGCTGCTTCCCTAAATACCTCCCATTACTCGCCCACTTCCCAAGTATCATTTACTCTCACCTTTTACCATTTTCACCCAGTCTCCTGGAATCTTCTCACTCAAGCTTCTCCTAAAGTATGGACATACAAATGGATATATCCTGTTTTTGGAGTGAAACAGTGTTTTAAGCCCCTACCAAGCATGTGCTTTCACATAAGAAGGAGGGATTTTTGAGATGGGGTGCTGCAGATGTAAAGCTCTCTCCCCATAGAGTACAAAGAGGTATTTACCCATAGGACTTTCCCTGTGGTAGTGAAACGGTCCTCCTTAATCCAAAACATATATTTTTCACATTCAGATAAGGAAAGGATTGATTGATATTGACTAGGTTTTCTTAGTAGTATGATTGTACCCAATTGTGATTTGCAATAATCAACAGAATCGTAGCTCATGAATATATTTGAATTATTTTACTTTTCGTTCTCGGAACAGGAAATGCCAGAAGATTTGCGAAATGAGGTTTGTCCATTAAGGATCCATTCTCTACTGAGTATGAATAGTGAACAATCAGCACGCTCTTCCTATCTCTACAGCACTCAAGAGTGAGTTTTTGAAATGACCAGTAATATCTTTATTCTAATGGTAGTTCTTTAAGAAAAAATTATTTCTTTTAATTATATTTATGATTATAAGTATATGCCTAAATCTTTATATTGTTTCTTTTGATATGTATTGGTATAACTTTGTTTCATTACTTCAGAAGGGCACCAAAGGAACCCTATCTAACTATTCCTCCTCCAGTGTGGAGTGCAGCCTCAGGCTGTCCCAGGCAGTTGTGCCAGGCCATGGGTCAAAGCCAAACAATTTGTGTACCCACTTTAATTTTTTCAGCATAAGGGGAGGATATCCCTACTATCATTCCCCAACTACTAATGCATCTTGGCGACATTAACCCCAGCCCAGGGCCCCCAAAGTACATTTGACTACGGTGCCAAACTCGCATCACCAAAATGCTACTCCTTAAGATGCAACATCTGTGGTATCAACTCCCCTACACATCTCTACCCTTTACATAGGATTACTCAGAGTTATGAAAATGAAACATTAAACCTGAAACAGACACCCAAAGCTCCTACTTAAATGCACACACTCACTCCCTGAAGAACAGAACAATGCTAAGCAAACCCTGAGATGAGACTGCTAGTCTCATTATTCTTTGAAGATATTTCTGATGTCTATAATGTCTGCAATACTGCTTTTATGGGGAAAAAAGCATTTCTTTGGCCTCCCAGACCATCTTTTTTCTTTTGGAGGGTCTTCATGATATGTTCTAGAATCTAGAGGATGTGGAATCACTCCTTGAATATACAATACATTAATGATTATGAATGAGAATAATCAGTATTTCTTGAACTTTCTCCAGAGCAGTCCCATAGGTAAAGGAAGAAGGGAGTTCCCTTTTTAATTACTGATCGACGTTTCCTCAGGCCTTGCCAAATCAAATGGGATGAGATGTTTAACCTGAGTGTTGTTTAATTCATCATATATACTTTATATCATCCTGAAGGTTTACTAAAATTATCTGCAGATTCTTCTGCCATATGTGAATCCTGGTCCTCACTAACAGAGCATTTGATTAAATTAGGGCTCATTAGAAGTCTTTGGACTTGCCTTTCCATTTCATGCAAAGTGACTTTTATGCATTCTCTTATATCAGAGCTACAGTACATACAATAGACTGTCCTGTTTTGATAAAGGAGAGCAGTTAGAATTGTTTCATCCACACCCTTCTGTGACCATGTTCACCATGAGTCCATTTAGAAGGTTCTTAAAAGTAAATTTTTTGGAACATTCAGTATGAAGAAAGCTGCTGTTATTAGCCTTATTTGCTTAAAGGAAAGTGATTGGAGGAGAAAGAGTTTAGTACTCTTACTCCCATTCTTGAAAGGAAAAGCTCTAGATGGTTTTGCCATTTGTTTCACACTCCTCTGAAAAGGAAGACCCTAGGTGCATTGATGTCCAACTTTGCCAGAGGCAGAGGCCTTTCTAAGGCAGATCTTTCAAGGGCATCATGCTAAGTCTTCAGTTATGTTCCCACAACATAGCTTCTTGCCAGGTGAAGAGCAGAATGCCTTATACCTGGATGAATCTCTTGGCATCCTTTTGGACTTCCCCTGCAAGAACTGAGGGGAATATTGATTTTGTACACCTTGGAACCATGAAACTTCCTGCAGTTAGAGGGATCTCCACTTATATTAAGAAACTCATGTCTTTGGCTCGGTAAGAAAGGTGTCCTCTGCCTTATCCTTCTTCAGAACCTTTCACAGAGGAATAAGGATGGAGTCTTTGGCACTCCTCTTCATCCTTCATCAGATTGCACCTTAGTTTAGATCTTGTATGTTGTACATTGTATGACTCTGGAGTTTCCTTCTTCATAAGAGTCATTATCCAGTGCACCTCCAATTCATGTTGATATTTTTTATTACCTCCTAACCCTTCATTTTCATATGTGTATGCTGTCATGCTTGTGGAACAGACTGCAGAAGAGAGAAATATGTTTTGAAAATTAAAAAAATCTCTCAGGCAGTGTCCCATTAGCAATTTTTTCTGTTTTTCTTACATTACACTGCCTTCCTTTTTTTTCTTTTTTTTCTTTTACCTCTCTCTCTCGCTACCTATTGCGACCAACCTTTTGTTAGCAGCCTTGATTCATGAACTGTGAGTGCCAGGAGGCCAGCAATAAGTGGGTTGAAGATGTCAGCCTAGTGGAGGTTGCTAATTGGCCAAGAGCTGGGCTGAATGGGGTTAAGCAGCTATAATCACATTTAAGTGGTTCACAAAGGGTGAGAAAGGCTAGTGCCCCCTCACTGGAGGTTAGGAGTAGAAGGTCCACACCATTTATTCCCGTGAAATTTATCTCATTTGCATGGGATACCACCTTAGAGAGAAAATGTTTTTTCATCTTTTAAAACCTAGCTTTTTCTCTTAAGAGTTTAATATTTAAGGAGACTTTATATCACTCATTCTGTGGTTTAATGTGGCTTTTTTTTACCACCTTGGAACTGAAACTTCAAGGGAGAAAGAAAGCACTAGTGGCAGACATGCATCTGCAGAAAGACTGAAAAGAGAGAGACAAACAAACAGATGTAAAGAGGGGTAAACAAATATTCGCAGTGCTGGAAAGTTTGCAACAGTCAAGTGAACAATGCTAGAGAAATTTGCTCATACACCTTTGACCTAGCTCTTTATTAAAAATGTGAAACGGCAATAAAATTCAGGTGAACTGGCAACAAACTTAAGTGTGTGCATGCTGGAATCTTTAGTATCACTTATTACAGTATTCTCCTACAAAGACAGTACAGCCAGATCACATAACTACAATGTAAGTTTGTCTATAATGAACTCTGTTTTTCCTGCATACCTAATTTTCATTCCTGTCCCTCTCATTGTCACATCAGGAGCAGCCAGACAACAGGCTCATTTTTACATAGTTTCTGTCTTTCCACTATCCACAGCCAAATCCCACAGACTACACTGTGGTTTACTTGTTCCACTACATGTGCCCTAATTCTCCCCATTCACAACACAGTACCCTTCATATGCCATATTGCTTCAGATCTCTTTGTAATGTATATTTTGCCCTGCAAAAAGTTCAAGCTCCAGTCTCCAGTATCCCAAAGCTTCCTTTACCTTTGCCATCAAAACAAACTAAAATGGGGAAGTTAAAAAGACTTCAGAAACAACAACAGAATTGAGGAATGGAGCATTTAAATGATCATGATATATTGAAAGGACCCAAACTTCACAGCCTAGAAAGAAGAGAAAGATACATAGTAATCTACACCAGCCAACAAATTTATACCTGTGCACTGAGAAATGATCTGACATTCCATTCCAACCCTCTGTGCATGTTTACATCCAACACTCTTTTGCATACCTGTCACTTAACATGTAATCCATTAAAAGTGTTGATATCAACCCCACTCACCCATTAGAATATATGTACGCCCCTTTTCCTAAACCATTGATTCCTGATCACCATTTCTCTTTCGGCACACAGGTTGACAAGTTTTTTCCACTTTCATTTTCACCAGGGACCATGTCTCCCATTTACCATGTCAGTCATCCAGATCCTGTATACTGTAATCATACCCTTGCATTATGACTGCCAGAGTTCTCATTCAGCTCCTTCAAAATTGTTTGTCTTCCTTATCTTCCTTTACCACTTTGTACTTAAGCACTATCAGTCATGCACCATTCATTGTCTACTTTTAGGGTAATCCACATCATCTTAGAACTCATTCTCTGCACTCTTTAACACAGTTCCACAACTCATCCCACACCAGAATTTTCCCACTTTTACTCTTGTCCATCTGATTAACTGTAGACCATATTCCCAAAACATTCCCAAACCACTGTACCCCAATACTCCTCAGTTTTGTTTCTCTCTTGAAACACAGCATCTCTTCTTTTTGTTTACAACAGTGCACATTCAAACACTCCAATTTGTGCTTTCAAAGAAAGACTATCCTTTGTTCCATCCTCTTTTCCTTCATTAAGAAAAATAGTCATATAGGAGAGAAAGATTTCCAGTCCTCCACTCCAGAGACACATAGGAGATACATGGTTAGTACTGTCTCACCTCTTTTTTCAGGAGAGATATGATGAATACATCATTGATGTATCATTTCTTTGATTCTCATGCAAAGCAATGCTGTTCCTCAAAAATTAAGACATATTTGTAAGACAAGTTTTTTATGTTACCATAAGATTATCTTTAGTGAAAGCATCCCTAAATGTATTTCATCTTTCCTGCTTGAAGCTCAGTATTGTGTAATATTAATGTTGAAGCATTTATGCTTTCATAGCAGAAAGAATTTGTTTCAGGATACTTGAATCTTTTCACATTATTGTTTCCTCGTGATAATGCGAGTTCCTTAATACCTTTATGTTTGTTTTCAACTGAAGAGGCTGTTATTGAGCTGAAATAAGTCAAATCTTGCATGACTGCATTATGCTATACCTTCTGAGTCACAGCACGAAGTGGCTGCCTTGCAGTAGTATAGAGATGGACAGTGAGGAGCTAAGACCCCCGAGAGAGGAACCTAGGCAAGACAAATCCCGCTTGAGCTTCACCCGTGGCCTGCATGCTATCTCTAGCCTCTCCTCTGAATTCATGTTTATGTAAGTTCATGTTGAATGCTTCGCTACTCTATCTTTTTGGTATGTTATAAGAATACTGGTCTGAAAGGATCCTCAGGCAGTCTAGTGTGACTTTGGGTGTATGCTATCTTCTAGCTTAACTAAATATTTGCTGGTGCTTCTTGTTATGCTTTGGTTTGCTACTAAGTTTCAAATATGTGATTAGCACTTTGAAAGTATTTGATATCTTGCATTTTAGTCTTTTAAGTCAGTGTGTCTTAATTTTGCATGCAAGTAGATAGAAGCCTTCACCAATATCAAGCATTGAAAGAAGAAAAAAAGGCAAAAGATAGTGAAAAAGAGAACTAATTGTATGATTTTTTTGTGAAAGAAGATTGGTCTTAGTTAATCATGAGTTGCCCATGGCCCCACAGTATTTATGGGACAATGCATAATGGATTGCCAAGTTGATGATGAAAGCTTGGTGACAGCCAGCTCATAGGAATAAAAAGCAGTCATTTTGTTGATGAAAGTAAGAGAACTAACTAGTCAGTAAAGAGTAGAATGACTCAAAACATTAGTCAGCAAAGAGTAGAATGGCTCATGTTTTGAAAACAGATAGGAAATATTAATCCATCATGTTGCTGTAAGCTCAACTCTTTTGCAAAATTATTTTAAACAAGATTTAAGAGCAGTATTCTTTACAAAGAACAGATCAGTCCTTATAATCAGAGTAACTGAGATGAAGAATATGTTTCCTATCTGAACAATACTTCCAAAATTTTGGAGGCAGTCTTAGTTAATAAAAAAAAAGATGGTATCCAAGTTGATCACAGTTATGTAGGTATTAGATAAGAGGGGGTTTCCTGATCAGTTAGTTATAATGATATCAAGAAAGCTTGTTGTATTGAGTGTTGCAATGATATGGGCATCTAAAGTGATGGAAAAGTTGTGGAGAGGTTTTGGTTGATAAAGGGGAAAAATTAGATTCGTAATGGCTTTTAGTTTAGCATGATTACTTCACCTCAGGGAAATCTTACTAGATTTGAATTTGCCAAAACTGTGAAAGATAAGATATAGATTACGCAAGAAAGGAAGGAACAGATTTGAAAGATATGAGGAAAGCATAATTAAGTCTTCAGCTTATGAGTGAATTATATGTTAAAAAAAGATCACTTTTTGAAATGAGGATGAAGGTTGGAGGCAGACCACCTTAAACATAACTAAAGCAGAAAAAACAGGGAAAAAGCTAATTATCAGAAAGCAGAGTTAGCAAAGAAACATTAAAGAAGGGAGCTGAAAGATCAGACATTGCTGCCACACCTTATCAGAAGCTTCTAGGATATTTAGAGTTATGACTTAGGATTTCTTTGTCTCTCTAAGAAAATGACCCGACACCAGAAGCACAGGAAGTGTATCACCCTTGGATCTCTCCTTACTAAAACCATATTGGTAGTTAGAAGGATGACTTAAGATTCTAAATGCTTTAGTAAATTAGATTTTAGAAATTTGAAAACTTTGGAGACATTAGTGCTTATAGCAATGGATAGTTGTTTGAAGGCTTAGAAAGGTAATAATTGAACTGATCATAGATATTCTGAAGCTTGGTGTAGCATCATGCCACAAATTAGGGTGTTTATGATTTATAAATGTACAGCATTTTTCAGTACCTTGTTGAATTTCTGCATCTTAACTGAACACCACAATTTTACTAGTAAAATCTGCAGAATCCATCGATTCTGTTTTACTCTTTACTTGCATGAAATCGTAACATATTTTGCTAATATTATTAGCATGTGCTGTGAGTTTTAATTTTCACTATGTACACATTTGGCTGTGAAAAATGGAAAAATGGATGTGTTGAGTAAGGTAGCATGTACGAGTGTATTACTGATTGTTTGTCCTTTTCATACATCACACAGAGGCAGGGCCACACTTTTGGCTTGTTGGTTCACTGGTTGTTTTTTTAACGTATCACCTCCATTTATATTTTTGAATTTGTGCTTTTAATTTCACCCTTTTCATGAGAAATGAAACATTTAGCTCCTGTGTTTATTGATATGGAAAATTTTCATTCTCTGAAGAAGTAAGCTATTTATTTTACTACTGCTATACCGGCAGTATGGAAATCTTTGTTCAGTTTAATGCACCAGACACAAACTATAGGTACTGTATCTGTGAGTTAGCCTAGAGGATGCATACATCTGATCCACCTCATGTATATAGGATTGGATTTGAAGGTGATACATTGATAACTTACTGCAATTATTCCCTCTTTACATCTGGCTTATATAATTTGCAGTGTAGACTTTCCATCTGGAATGTTATTCCAAGATTATTCTACTATGTCAGATGATAATTGCTTGTAACATTTCACATAGAAATAACATGTTTACTGTATACTTTAAACACACACACTTACACAAATGTTATCACTTGGGATAGGGAAGAAAGAACACTGCCCACGTATTCCTTGCATGGCATAGAAGCTGACTAAGAGGGATGGGAGTAGATGGCTGGAAATCTTCCCTTCCTGTGATATTTTATGAAAGAAGGAACAGAGCAAGGAGCCAAGTGAGGAATTTTTTCCTCTAAGGCTCTGTCATCTGTTCTTGATGTTACCTCGCTCATGCAGGAAATGGCGAACATGTATGAAAAGAAAATATTTTTCATTTGATGTGACTGCTAATTCAGTGTTTATCAGTTTCTTGCTTATGTTCTCAACTTGTCAAACAATTCTCTTATACTGCTCAGTACAAAAGCAGTATAAGAGAATCATTAAACAAATTCAGAACAATAGCAAGAAATCAATAAATGCTGAATTAGCAGTCATATTCAATAAGATATGTTTGAGAGATTTCCTGCCTAGATGCACACACACACACACACACACACATTTTCTTCATATATATTTGCCATTTCCTGCATTATCAAGATAGTATCAAGAACAAGATGAATGAGCCATAGAGGGAAAAAAATCATATATATGCTACGCATGACAGCTAGAGACTGAACAAATGTGGCCTTTTTTGCCTGTTTTTTGGCGCTACCTCGCTGAAGCAAGGGGTAGTGATGCTGTTTCCTGTGGGGCGGGATAGTGCCAGGAATGAATGAAGGCAAGCAAGTATAATTATGTACATGTGTATATATGTCTATGCATGTATATGTGCATGTATGGGCATTTGTGTGTATATATTTGTATATGAGTGATTGGGCCATATATATATATATATATATATATATATATATATATATATATATATATATATATATATATATATATATATATTTATATATATATATATATATATATATATATATATATATATATATATATATATATATATATAAATGTGAATAAGAGCAAGGTTATTAGGTACAGTAGGGTTGAGGGTCAAGTCAATTGGGAGGTGAGTTTGAATGGAGAAAAACTGGAGGAAGTGAAGTGTTTTAGATATCTGGGAGTGGATCTGTCAGCGGATGGAACCATGGAAGCGGAAGTGGATCATAGGGTGGGGGAGGGGGCAAAAATTTTGGGAGCCTTGAAAAATGTGTGGAAGTCGAGAACATTATCCCGGAAAGCAAAAATGGGTATGTTTGAAGGAATAGTAGTTCCAACAATGTTGTATGGTTGCGAGGCGTGGGCTATGGATAGAGTTGTGCGCAGGAGGATGGATGTGCTGGAAATGAGATGTTTGAGGACAATGTGTGGTGTGAGGTGGTTTGATCGAGTAAGTAACGTAAGGGTAAGAGAGATGTGTGGAAATAAAAAGAGCGTGGTTGAGAGAGCAGAAGAGGGTGTTTTGAAATGGTTTGGGCACATGGAGAGAATGAGTGAGGAAAGATTGACCAAGAGGATATATGTGTCGGAGGTGGAGGGAACGAGGAGAAGAGGGAGACCAAATTGGAGGTGGAAAGATGGAGTGAAAAGGATTTTGTGTGATCGGGGCCTGAACATGCAGGAGGGTGAAAGGAGGGCAAGGAATAGAGTGAATTGGAGCGATGTGGTATACAGGGGTTGACGTGCTGTCAGTGGATTGAATCAAGGCATGTGAAGCGTCCGGGGTAAACCATGGAAAGCTGTGTAGGTATGTATATTTGCGTGTGTGGACGTGTGTATGTACATGTGTATGGGGGGGTTGGGCCATTTCTTTCGTCTGTTTCCTTGTGCTACCTCGCAAACGCGCGAGACAGCGACAAAGTATAAAAAAAAAAAAATATATATATATATATATATATGTATATATATATATATATATATATATATATATATATATATATATATATATATATATATCCCTTGGGATAGGGGATTAAGAGTACTTCCCACGTATTCCCTGCGTGTCGTAGAAGGCGACTAAAAGGGGAGGGAGCGGGGGGGCTGGAAATCCTCCCCTCTCGTTTTTTTTTTTTTTTTTTTTTTTTTTTTTTTTTTTTTGTAATTTTCCAAAAGAAGGAACAGAGGGGGCCAGGTGAGGATATTCCACAAAAGGCCCAGTCCTCTGTTGTTAACGCTAGCTCGCTAACGCGGGAAATGGCGAATAGTTTAAAAGAAAAAAGAAAAAAAAAAAAATATATATATATATATATATATATATATATATATATATATATATATTCAAACTATTCGCCATTTCCCGCATAGGCGAGGTAGCGTTAAGAACAGAGGACTGGGCCTTTGAGGGAATATCCTCACTCGACCCCCTTCTCTGTTCCTTCTTTTGGAAAATTAAAAAAAACGAGAGGGGAGGCGTGAGTGCTCAAATTACAGAGGTATAAGTTTGTTGAGTATTCCTGGGATATTATATGGGAGGGTATCGATTGAGAGGTTGAAGGCATTTACAGAGCATCAGATTGGGGAAGAGCAGTGTGGTTTCAGAAGTGGTAGAGGATGTGTGGATCAGGTGTTTGCTTTGAAGAATGTATGTGAGAAATACTTAGAAAAGCAAATGGATTTGTATGTAGCATTTATGGATCTGGAGAAGGCATATGATAGAGTTTATAGAGATGCTCTGTGGAAGGAATTAAAAATATATGGTGTGGGAGGCAAGTTGTTGGAAGCAGTGAAAAGTTTTTATCAAGGATGTAAGGCATGTGTACATGTAGGAAGAGAGGAAAGTGATTGGTTCTCAGTGAATGTAGGTTTGCGGTAGGGGTGTGTGATGTCTGCATGGATGTTTAATTTGTTTATGGATGGGGTTGTTAGGGAGGTGAATGCAAGAGTTTTGGAAAGAGGGGCAAGTATGCAGTCTGTTGTGGATGAGAGAGCTTGGGAAGTGAGTCAGTAGTTGTTCGCTGATGATACAGCGCTGGTGGCTGATTCATGTGAGAAACTGCAGAAGCTGGTGACTGAGTTTGGTAAAGTGTGTGAAAGAAGGAAGCTGAGAGTAAGTGTGAATAAGAGCAAGGTTATTAGGTACAGTAGGGTTGAGGGACAAGTCAACTGGGAGGTAAGTTTGAATGGAGAAAAACTGGAGGAAGTTAAGTGTTTTAGATATCTGGGAGTGGATTTAGCAGCGGATGGAACCATGGAAGCGGAAGTGAATCATAGGGTGGGGGAGGGGGCGAAAGTTCTAAGAGCGTTGAAGAATGTGTGGAAGTCAAGAACATTATCTCGGAAAGCAAAAATGGGTATGTTTGAAGGAATAGTGGTTCCAACAATGTTATATGATTGCGAGGCATGGGCTATGGATAGAGTTGTGTGCAGGAGGGTGGATGTGCTGGAAATGAGATGTTTGAGGACAATATGTGGTATGAGGTGGTTTGATCGAGTAAGTATTGTAAGGGTAAGAGAGATGTGTGGTAATAAAAAGTGTGGTTGAGAGAGCAGAAGAGGGTGTTTTGAAATGGTTTGGTCACATGGAGAGAATGAGTGAGGAAAGATTGACCAAGAGGATATATGTGTCAGAGGTGGAGGGAAGGAGAAGTGGGAGACCAAATTGGAGGTGGAAAGATGGAGTGAAAAAGATTTTGAGTGATCGGGGCCTGAACAAGCAGGAGGGTGAAAGGCATGCAAGGAATAGAGTGAATTGGAATGATGTGGTATACCGGGGTTGACGTGCTGTCAATGGATTGAATGAGGGCATGTGAAGCCTGGGGTAAACCATGGAAAGTTCTGTGGGGCCTGGATGTGGGAAGGGAGCTGTGGTTTCGGTGCATTATTACATGACAGCTAGAGACTGAGTGTGAACGAATGTGGCCTTTGTTGTCTTTTCCTAATGCTACCTTGCACACATGCAGGGGGGAGGGGGTTGTTATTTTATGTGTGGCGGGGTGGCGATGGGAATGAATAAAGGCAGACAGTGTGAATTGTGTGCATGAGTATATATGTATGTGTCTGTGTGTGTATATATATGTGTACATTGAGATGTATAGGTATGTATATTTGCGTGTGTGGACGTGTATGTATATACACTGTGTATGGGGGTGGGTTGGGCCATTTCTTTCGTCTGTTTCCTTGCGCTACCTCGCAAACACGGGGGACAGCGACAAAGCAAAATGAAAAAAAAATAATAATGTATAATGACACACGTTTTGACTCAGTAGAAGAAAATTGAAAAAATTGAAAACCACTTATTTGTCATTAGCTCATGTTTATATAACATCATAAAGCACCTTTTTCCGCAGGAAATTTTTCCCTATTTTCATTTAGTCTTTATCTCATGTGAAAGTAATGCACTGTTTTAACAGCGGTATATATCATGTAAGAGTTAACTGCTGCACTACATAATTTCATTCAGTGTTATGTTCATATGAGATATGCCAATCATTAGTTTTTATCAGAAAAGCAGTGTATTTCCTTTCTAAAAGATTGTTTCATGAGAATGATTTATATTGGTTTTGAGAACAGTTGATTTCTTTCATGAGTTATAAGTCACCTGACATTCTTTTCAGGTCAACAGTTGTTCTTTTCATGAAAAATGTTTCCCCTACAGTGGATCTGACAGTGGAAGGGCAATCTTATATGAGAGGAATTCAGTATCTATAAAATGACTTTGAGAGTAGTCCATTGCAGTTGAGAGTGCCTCATGTAATTTAAGAATAGTTCATGAACTTTGAGTGTTGCCCAATACATCTATGGGTGATTCTTGCCATTTAAGCTGTATTTTTTTTTTTTACTTAAGTTATTCAAAGGAAGTTTTTAGAAGTCCTTAAGTGTAAAAAGAAATACATATTGTCATATTTTGGGTTTATGTGCAGGAATAAGATTAGTTTTAAAAGTCCTTTGGTAAAAAAAAAAAAATATATATATATATATATATATATATATATATATATATATATATATATATATATATATTGTCATATTTTGGGTTTATGTGTGGGAATCAGATTAAAAGCATTCATGGGGTAAAAACACTAAATTTTAAAGTGAATCATGTACTAATTGAATGAGTAACTAGTAATACCAAGAAATGCTGTATAGAGATTTGAGAATACAGATAAAGTGTATTGACTTGTTCAGATCATCAGATCATCTTTTTTACAGTCTTTTGTATTTTTTATTATTAATACAGTAACTGAATTTGAAAAATATTACACATATTACTTAACTCTGAGTCAAGTTAAAAGAACCTTAGGATTACGTAGGTAGTACATCACTTAACTTTGTTATGGTACAGATATGAGGTATAGTGATCATACTGCTTTTGAAAGAAAAATCATTTACACAGCTTAAACTTTCATATCCAAATATCAAGAACCAGTGATCTTCATAATGCTGCTGAAAGACATCCTTATTGTTTGATATATGGCTGAATTGTGCATGAAATTAATCAGTTATACAAAAAAATTTTTATAACCATAGTTCTTTCACTGAAGGCAAAAGAAGTTAGCCGTAGTTCATGTAGTAAATTGTAAGTATTGTGTATGTTTTAGTGCTTTGTATACATATGGGGTGTTGCGCTTAGTTATTTTTCTTTGCTATACTATTGCCTCACAACAGATACTTGCTAACTGTGTCATAGTAGTAGGTACCATAGAACATTCAGCCCTGGTACAATTTTGCACTAACTGCACTAACTTGCTAAGATTTATTATTGCTAAGTACTAATACTAACCATGTTGCTTGTTTTTTCTTTCCACACCTCTCCCTCCTCCTTTGACTCTGTTTTATCACTGATGCTATTATCTTGATACAATGTACTGTTTTCTTTGCATCTCATTGTTCCCCTTATTTCCTTTATAATCACATGAAACATTGTATGCACTGCATATCACATCAATTATTGTTTCTTCCACCATGCTGTATAACTTGATATGTTTGGTTTGTTTATACTGACATATAAATGACAGAGTACATAGCACTTTAACAAGAATATCCAAGTCTTCCTCCTTGACACAGCTTAAAATGACCTCTGCCAATCTTCTGTCGCGTTTCACTGCTACTGCATCTCACCACCTTGTTTAATCTTAACCAAGCTTTGTCTTATGAATTCTTTGTTTTTCACTCTTCCTTGCATAGTATGATTTTAATCCTTGTTTCTTCCTCTTCTGTAGGATAGACATAGGCTTCCCTATTATAGAACTTATTGCCTATAAGTCAAGGGACATTAGTAACTGTGGAATATCTCTCATTGCTCCAGTATCTCCATTTCTTCCACCAGTGTCTCACACTTCCTCCTCCTTTCCTGACCACCCCCATCATCTTTTTATGTACTAGGCTCTTACTGTTGTGGGTCTTTTTTTTCTCTCTCTTCTCTCTCTCTCTCTCTCTCTTTCATTCCTGAAACCTTCAACTTATCCCAAACTGTTAGAGTCCACCATTGTCACCCAAAAATCTCCTTATTTACCCATACCATTCTGTTTTATCCGACTGTTTTCATTAATCATTAGAACTCCAGACCACTGTTAAAAGGTTTTTGCAGCTTAAGGGCTCTACTGCAATCAGAAGGAGGAAAAGCATGGACTTTTTAGAGTAAAGTTTCTTGATAAGATACACCCATTCTGAAGATAACTTTTCTCTTGTGATGATGTAGCTACAGGCAGGTGGAGCAATGCCATATCCTGTGTGGCAGGGCAGCAACAGGAATGGATGAAGACAAGCATGAATTATGTCTGTGTATGTATATGTATGTCAGTGGATTGTACCAGGTCATGTGAAGTGTCTGGGGTAAGGCATGGAAAGTTTTGTGTGGCCTGGATTTGGAAAGGGAGCTGTGGTTTTGATGCATTACACATGACAGCTAGAGGCTGAGTGTGAACGAATGTGGCCTTTATAGTCTTTCCATAGCGCTATCTCACATGCACGCGGGGGAAGGGGGTGCCATTTCATGTGTGGCAGGGTGGCAGCAGGAATGGATGAAGCTAGCATGTATGAATATGTACATGTATATATATGTATATGTCTGTGTATCTATATGTTTATATACATTGAAATGTATACGTATGTATGTGTGCGTGTGTGGGTGTTTATGTATATACATGTGTATGTGGGTGGGTTGGGCCATTCTTTCATCTGTTTCCTTGCGCTACCTTGCTAACACGGGAGACAGCGACAAAGTATAATATATAAAACAAAATAATGTTTATGTATATACATGTTGTTATGTATATGTGCGTGTATGGGCATTTACGTATATAGATGTGTATATGAGTGGTTGGGCCATTCTTTGTTTGTTTCCTGGCACACTGCCTCGCTGATGTGGGAAACAGTGATTAAGTATAATGATAATGATGATATATGTATATGTATATATTTTTTTTTCTTTTCATACATATTTGCCATTTCCCTTGTTAGTGAGGTAGTGTTAAGAACAAAGGACTGAGCTTTAGAGGGAATATCCTCACTTTGCCCCCTTCCCTTCTCTCTTACTTCTTTTGGAAAAAGTAAAATTGGAAGGGGAGGATTTCCAGCCCCCTGCTCCCTCCCCTTTTAGTTGCCTTGTGCATGTCGTAGAAGGCAACTAAAAGGGGAGGGAGCAGGTGGCTGGAAATCCTCCCCTCTCGTTTTAATTTTCCAAACAAAGGAACAGAGAAGGGGGCCAAGTGAAGATATCCCCTCAAAAGCTCATTCCTCTGTTCTCAAGGCTACCTTGCGAATGCCTGGGGATAGGGGAGAAAGCTTCCCACGTGTTCCCTGCGTGTCATAGAAGGCGGCTAAAGGGAAGGGAGCTGGGGGGGGCTGGAAATCCTCCCCTCTTGTTTTTTTTTAATTTTCCAAAAGAAGGAACAGAGAAGGGGACCAGGTGAGGATATTCCCTCAAAGGCCCAGTACTTTGTTCTTAACGCTACCTCGCTAACATGGGAAATGGCAAATAGTTTGAAAAAAAAAAAAAAAAATATATATATATATATATATATATATATATATATATATATATATATATATATATATATATATATATATGTAGCGGGGGGCTGGAAATCCTCCCCTCTCATTTTTTTTTAAATTTTCCAAAAGAAGGAACAGAGAAGGGGGCCATATGAGGATATTCCCTCAAAGGCCCAGTCCTCTGTTCTTAAAACTACCTCGCTAATGCGGGAAATGGCGAATAGTATGAAAAAAAAAATATATATATATATATATATATATATATATATATATATATATATATATATTCTTCTTTTGAAGAAAAAAAAAGAGAAAAATTTATATATATATATATTATCCCTGGGGATAGGGGATTAAGAATACTTCCCACGTATTCCCTGCGTGTCATAGAAGGCGACTAAAAGGGGAGGGAGCGGGGGGCTGGAAATCCTCCCCTCTCGTTTTTTTTTTTTTAATTTTTCCAAAAGAAGGAACAGAGGGGGCCAGGTGAGGATATTCCAAAAGGGGCCCAGTCCTCTGTTCTTAACGCTACCTCGCTAACGCGGGAAATGGCAAATAGTTTAAAAGAAAAGAAGAAAAATATATATATATGTATGTATGTATAGTTGTCACCAGACTCTGCCTCAAGAGTTTACACCACAAATGAAAAGTCATCTATGGCAAGGCAGTATCTTTAGGAGCAGAGTCTCATGAAAGAACTTCTAACTCTACTACTCCTAACTCTGCTACTGGAAGAAGTGTGCCCTTGGGCCACAGGTTCCTTTATAAAGAGGTCCTGGGTAACACCAGAACTTTTTTACAGAAATTGTATTGGGATGAATATAGATAGATGTTTTTTCCATACTTGTTTGCCATGTCCCACACTTGTGAGGTAGTGTCAGGAATAGAAAAGAAAAATGTCTCATTCGTTCAAATCCATTTTCTAGCTGTCCTTCGTGATACTCCAAAACCATGGCACCACTATCCACGACCAGGCCCTACAAACCTTTCTGTAGTTTTCCTTGGCTGTTTCACATGCTCTGGTTCAATCCATTGGCAGCACATTTTCCCCTGTATGCCACATTGATCCATTTCACTCAATCCTCTGCATATCATCCACCCATCTACATGTTCAGGTCCCAAGTACTTAGAATATTATTTGCTCTATCCTTCCATCTCCAGTTTGGTTTACCCCTTCTGATAGATAAATCCTCATTGTCAACTTCTTCTCACCCATTCTTTCCTTAATTCTAAACCATTTCAGCACAACTCCTTCATTTCTTTCAACCTTATTCTTCTCATTACCACACCTCTCTCTTACCCTATCATTACTTTCTCAGTCAACCCTTCTTGTGTCACATATTGTCCTCAAATATTTAGTTTCCAACACTTTTGTACATTCTTATCTATAGCTCATGCCTCATCCATACCACATTGTTAGGACTACAATACCTTCAAACACACTCATTTTTGCACTCCTTGATGGTGACTTCTCTTTCCACATGTTCCTCAAAGCTCCCAGAATCATTGTTCCTGCACCCACTTTACAAGTGAACCTCTGCTTCCATTGTTCCATTCACTGTTAAGCCCACTCCTAAGTATCTAAAACTCTTCACTTCCTCAAAGATTTCTCCATTCAGTCTCACACCCCAGCTAACCCATCTCTTTGTGCTGCTAAACACAATTATCATGCTTTTATTCACATTTACTCTCATATTTCTCCTATCACACACTCCCAAACTCATACATTAATTTCTACAGTTTATCACTTGAATCTGCCTTCAGCACCATATCGTCAGCAAACAGCTGACTTAATTCTTAAACTCTGTAACCCCTCCAGAATATGCATACCTGCCCATCTCTGAGACTCTTGAATTTACCTCTTTCACCAATCTTAAACTCCGTAACCCCTCCAGAATACGCATACCTGTCCATCTCCTAGACTCTTGAATTTACCTCTTTCACCAACCCCTCCATAAACAGCCACACCCCTGGTGCAGACTCAGTTTCACCTGGAACCACTAACCCTCCTCTCAACCTACTCAAATACACACACACTCTTAATAAAAACTCCTCGCTGCTTTTATTTGCTTTCTTCCCATCCTTCTACCATACATTCATAACACCTTCCACAGAAGTAATTTTGCTGTGGCCACTATGTTGATGGGAGTTCCCAGAGAGAATGAGTGTCAAAAATATAGATAGATAGATGTAGAGGTCACCACACTTTCATTTCTTCCCACCTTATACATGTATCCCTCTCTCCCATCCCATCCTTTTTTCCACTCTTCTCTTGCATGTATATTTGAATAAGCTCAGATTATAGAGGAGACATTATTCCCTCTTAGTAACTGTTGACTTTGTTTTTTATTGTCTCTGAAAGGGTCACTGGCTTAACATTTTATGGTTGTATAAAGGAATTTTCTTTAGATTTTCTGAATATGTCAAAAGCTAAAAGTAGCTAAATGTTAGTATCTACTTCAGTTTGCTTGACCACAGAACTTGAACATACAATTACCTCACTTGTTCATGGCAGACTGAAAGAGTTTATTTTTATAGATGAGCATTTATTGAAATCATTTACATGAAAGCATATATATTTGAAGGAAGACTTTTCTTATTTAGTTGGGTTAGCACCAAAAAGAAAATTTCAAAGATTTAAACTGAGATTGTAGAGATAGAAAAGGATATAGAAAAGTTAGATATCCCAACATGCTGCTTTCCTCAATTTTTTTTCAAAATGGCTTTTTTGGGATATGGTGAAGATGTGAGTATCCCTAAGACTTATTGACAAAATAATACTTAATTTTTTTTCCATACTGTTGTGGGAAAGAGAGGATTAACACTTTGATATATGGCATTGGAGTGGCTTATGTTTATGGTCATGGTTCATTTTAATTCAGCTTCATATGCAAAAAGCCCAGAGCCCCACTAAGTGTTATTTTCATCCTGTTGTTTTGTGGCAACTAACTGAGTCTTGTATTTTGCACAGTGGTTGTTAAATCGATTATCGGCTAAGAAACAGCAAAGACTGAGAGGGTAGGCTCTTAATCTTTTCAGAGAAAACTTGAAGATAAATTCCTTTGTCATTTTAATTCATAGATGAAAATTTCATTACTCAGTAAGCTGTACTGTTAGAGTACTTTAACACTGAAAATTTGACTCACTCCAGAGACCTCCATGACTGACTTTGAAAGATGGGGACTTCAAGATCTATTCATGATGATTCTACAGATAATATTTTTGTGAACATTTTCATTGTGTTTATAGCAAGACTGATTACTTGTGTGTGATACTCAATGCTAGGAGTCTGAGACATCTGATTCATTATGAAAAAGAGAATACTTAATACCTGTTGGTGAATGCCAAAATAAAGTTTACATGATGCTTCATTCCCTAATTTTGTATTTATTCGATGTTTTGAGAATAACACTTGTAGATATAGGACCCCTTAATATTATTTCTTGTGTCTAGGCAACTTTCCTCTATGTAAAATTTCATCCTTCTTGGCAGTGTAGAGAAATTACTGCAGGTTCTTAGAGGTACAGATGTATACAATTGCCATGGCTGATATTGATTGGAGCACATATTTTCTCATATGCTTCTTATCTTCTTATGAAACTCTGTCTCAGATTTTCTCTCCACTTCTCAGCATTCTCTTTTTTCATTATCTCTGTCCTTTCTTGCCACATCCCTTTTCCTGTATCCTCCTTCAGGCCCCCCCTGGCTAACACCACTGGAGTGACATCTTCTGACATGACAGGTAAAGCCATAGTTTTCACCACAGTGCATGACTGTTTGGTGCATGCTGAATTACTTGTGTAGTTCAGAAATAGGCTTGTGTATGTTAATGAAATAGGTTATAAGGAGTTACAGATTCAGTAGAAATGTTTCAGATGTTTAGCATGAGAAAGAGAAAATTGTGAGTAAGGCAGGTACAGGGGCTGGAGCCACTGTATTTAAAGATACATTTTCTTTGATCATCCTACACACAAGGAGAGTGATCATCATTGCAGTTAAAAGTTGGGAATACCCCAGAATACAGTCTTTTGATGCACTGTATTCATTTCTTTAGTATTGGAGATCTAGAGACAGTTCATATTTATGGTGATACTAAATTAATTTTGGGTCACCACCATTATCAAGAATTCAGTTCAACTGAGAGACATATCACTATCTTCATAGATATTTTCTTCTAGCTCACAGTTTTTCTAAATATATATATGCATGATCATTGCATAATCATGAGCAGAATGTTCCTGTTAGATTATTTCCTGTATCTCAGATTTTCGTGTAGTGAGAAATCATGAGTTGAAATGCTAGGTTTAACTGAAAATCCTTTATAGATGCATGGCTTTTTTTCTTTCCTTTTCTTTTTTTCAGGATTGAGCTATGGATACAGACACAAGGAGCATTTCCTGTTTCTGTAGCTGTAGTGTTTATTCAATGACAAGTTAGTGGGAGTGAGGCTTTGATTGGAAGTATAGTCAGTGTAAAGGATTTGAAATTAAAGATTCTGTTGTATCTGCAGAATGTGTTGATAACTCTGGAATTATCAGAATTTATGATAATAATGATAATAATGATAAATGATAATAATGATTATTATTATTATTATTATTATTATTATTATTATTATTATTATTATTATTATGATGATGATGATGATAATAATAATCATGATAAGATGAATTGTTTGATATGTTGATAAGAAGAGAATTAGCAAGATTTATGGTAACAGTAGTAATGTTGATGGTATTAGCTTCACCAAAGGTGACTTTTTGCTTGTGATATGACCACATACAGGCAGAGTTCGGTGACATTCACACTTTCTGTATAACTGTAAATATCAGCAAAACTATAGACAGATCTTTGACACCTTCACATGATAATTACTTGACATCACCTGCCACAGTAATGACAACACTGGCTCATTCAAAACAATTTTTGCATAATTACAGAAATCTACTGTCACCCTCTTAACCTCTGATAGACATGAATCCATCCTGCACCCTCCCATCACCTTGAATGATCACTCACTCCCACTTAACAGAACTCCAACCACACTCTGCACCACATATGACACAGACATGACATTTACACTCCACATCACAAACATCAACAAACTACATGTCCTTAAAACACTTAATGCTCCCAGATTGGGACAAGAAAAAACATCCCTTTGTATATTCATCAAACAGTTCATTCCCTCAGTCTTAAACTATGCCTCACGTATCTGGTCATCCACATTGTCAAAAACAGTCATAACAGAAATACAAACCACACAAAACTGAGCAATCAGAATTATGGGAAGAGAGAGTAGGAAAAACAAAGGGATGAAGTTTAAAAAGCAAATACTTATGCCACAGCGTGTCATTGGCTTTGGAGATGTCAAGAGCCACAACAGAAATTTCACCAAATCCTTGGTAGAGGAAGACCAGAGATGAGTCTTACAGGAGATATCATCTTTAAACCTTACACTGTGAAAGCCATACTGCTAATCAGAGAGAAAGGAATGGGGTCAAAGTGTCTGAGAAAGTGAGAGCTAAGGAGATATCAACAAAGGTATAGACAGTTGATTGAAATCTTCACGTGATATATACCTGACACTGTCCTCCACATTAAAAACAAAAAGTGGTTGACTAACTCTATTAGCTGGCCACCAAGCCAGTCACAAAGAAAGGTCATTGTTAAAGACTTTAGATATAGCTGATGTGAGGCCAAAAATGGAAGGCTTAAAACAATCATCTGTCAGGGATGGGCTGTATCAAGGCATGCTTCTAAGAAGAGTCTGGGTATTTAGATAGAAACAAAATAGGCAAGCTTGGATCATATCTAGCTCAGAGGCACACTCCCATAGGACTCAAAGAGATATGCTAGAAGGGCCATGAGCCTTGTTTCCCTGGAGATGGGAAAGTACTTGGAAGACCCTGTACAAAGAAAATTTGGAGGTGGTATTGGTTCAGAATGGGAAGATATTGGAGGAGTCATAGATGTTTAATCATCCAGAGTCCAATTTAAGGAGATCAAATTCCAGAAAGAGCAATTTTATAAGTCAGAGAATTGGTGTTCCAGTCTTCTGTCTGTGTGTGGGCACACTAGAATTTCTCAGATGCATTATGGCTAATCCCATAAGTAGTTGCCAATAATTCATCCAATTTTTTGAAAGGATGGATATTGTTGGGTGCTGGGGTGATATGTTCTCAGGTAAATATCTCTGATGTTAAGAGAGAAGGTTATTTTGGCAATATAGAAGGTATGAAGAAGGGAAAATGGCTGTGGCCAGGGAGGGAAGGAATGGCAGTGGTGAGAGAGGGTGCTGTGGTCAGGGAAGAAGGAAGGGAGTGGTGGTGAGGAAGGATGTGGTAACCTGGAAGGGAAGTAGCAATGGTGGTCAAGTTGGGTGAGGTAGCCAGAGAAGGAGGAAGTGGTGATGATGAGGGAGAATATGTATCCAGAAAGGAGAAGGTTTTGGAGGCTAGAGGGGGTGATTGTGGCTAGTGTGTGTTGGCCTAGGAGGGAGGATGAGTAGTGGTGAGGTAATGTATGGTAGCCAGTGAATAATATTATTATCATTATTATTATTATTATTATATTATTATTATCATTATTATTATTATTACAGTATTATTATTTATCTCTAGGGATAGGGGAGGAAGAATACTTCCCATGTATTCCCTGTGTTGTAGGAGGCAATTAAAAAGGGAAGGAGCAGGAGGCTGGAAATCTTCCCCTCCCATTTTTAATTTTCCAAAAGGAACAGAGAAGGGGGCCAAGTGAGGATATTCCCTCTAAGGCTCAGTCCTTTGTTCCTAACACTACCTCGCTAATGCGGGAAAAGGTGAATATGTATGAAAAAAAAAATTAGTAGTAGTAGTAGTAGTAGCAGCAGCAGTAGTAGTATTATAATTATAATACTTACCTCCTGGCCCAGGAGTCCCTTCTATCTTATTGAGGCTCCTGCAGCACTCAGGAAACTGGTCACATCCACTGCTCAGAACCACAGGTCATAAAGTGTTGTGATGTGTGTGCATCTGTTTTTTGCAGTTATTAGTAGTAGTTTATTGTCTACAGCTAAATGCTCAAAATTACAGAGAAAATGTACACAATTTAGATAGGACACAATTGTTGTACTCTGTTTACTTCCATTTCAACTTTCATTCATCTTATCTTAGAAAGATTACAGGTACATGCATATGAGATGCAGTTAATACTGTTTGCATAGGAAGTGTTTACAGATACATGCATATGAGATGCCATTAACACTCTGGTTGCATAGGGAGTGTTTTCTGGTACATCATGGGTTAAAGATGGGTGAAGAGAATGGTCAGCAGGCTGATCTTAGGCTGCTATGGATCACTAGGTACATTCTATACCAGTGAAGGTTGAAGGCAAAGCATGTGTGTATATAATGACTTATATATTAAGAATGGGGATTTTGTATACTTTGGAGTCCCCCATACATATAATGTATTTGTGTAATTATGTATTTGTAGTTACCTATTTCTGTGCACAGGTAGAAAGTTTTGCACCCAGGAATCTCTGTTTGCCTCTCATTTAATCATTGATTTTTTTTTTGTAATGTTCATGCATTTACTTCCTCTTCACTTAGTTCAACTTGCACCAACTTTATCTCTTTCTAAGTATTTTCTGGCTCTTCTTTTACTTAATATCTTGTCATTTCTTTTAAGATGATTGGTTCATTCTAGCATTTAAGAATTGCTTAGTATTAACCTCAAATCTATGAAGGAACTAAAAAATTGAAATTGTTTCACTCTTGACTTATATTGCTATATTGATAAGTTTAGGGGTAACTGTTTAGATTCTCATTTGCTTTGAACATACTATTTGTACTGCCAGGAATTTCTACTCTTTTAATGGGGATATGCCTTCAGAGGGAGATTGACGCATGAGCATGCGAGGCATGTGCCCTGGGCCTCACACAAAAGTCAATCATATTTTGAGAAATGATCATGTGTGAGAGTGATGAGTGAGGTAGAATGATTTGACAGTAAAAGTTGTGACAGTGGCTGAAAATTTATATGTGCTGGCTCTACTTCTAGTACTATATTGTGCTCTTTGAATCAGTCCAGATATTTGCCCTGAAAATTTCTCTCTCATTGATGGTGTCAAACTGTAGTGGGAAGAGTTTGTTTTCCAAAGTGAATTGCTAAAGGATCATCTGAGATGTGCCATCAGATAGTCAATGCCCATAAGCCTTGCAGTTCTCATCCCAGAATGCAATATTTTGCATCCAGTGAATCTTACTGAGATTCTCCCGAGTAATAGAATGTGAAAGAGATTTCTCAAGTAACTTCACTTATGGAGATTGTTATCTGACCTCAGCAAGAGTTACTCAGCATATTTTTTTATCATGCTAATCATAAGTTAATTTGTTTTTGTTCAGTTGTTTTAATTTAAGTTTTAAACTAAATGTGTTTTCATTGATAAAGAGGACACTAAGAATGACTACCAACTCATTCAATGTTTTCTTATTCAAATCATGTCAGTTATATATTGATTTTTTTCAGTGAAATTTTAGTTTTATAATGATTGTCTTTTTTATATAAAGAGGTCTTTATGAATGTTTACTAACTTATTCGGTGTTTTTCCAAATCCTGTCTGTCTCATAGTCATTTGTTTTTGTTCCATTGTTCTGGCTTAGATATGAGAAATATCTTTTCTTGGATAAAGAGGACTTTATGAATGTATACCCCTACCCAGCAATCTTTTTCTGGCCATAGGAAAATGTGTTCCACAAAATGTTATCCCAGGTTTCCTCCAAGTTTAATCTGGCCCTGTATGTCTTATCATGGTGTTTCCTACTTTTTGTGTTTGGTAATCTTGTTATAACATATGCTTTTAAAGTATTATGCATTATTGTTAACTTCATGATCATTTCAGGAGCATGTCATTATCAACTTCCCAGTCATCCTTATCAAGACTTAGCACTTCAGGGAAGGTATGTGGAGGTACATTGCCTCGTCACCATAAAATCTCTTCAAATTTCATGAATGGAACACCATCAAAATCTGCAAAAAAGGAGAAAAGTTTCAGGTATACATATTGCCATTTCATCACTATTTTCTAAAGTTTATTCCACTGAAATAGGATGTAGATTATTACAAGTTAAACTCAATTATACTATTATATCTTGTATGTTTGTAAGTTTATTAGAAAAACATTATTTGTATGAATTATGATAGTTGTATTAATTATGAATTTAATGTTGAAATATCAAGTAATTTTATGTTTAGTTTGTATTAAGGGCATTTGTTATTACTTCAGTTTTGAAACTGCAGTGAAATATGATTCTGCTGAAAGCTCTCTTTTGAAACATTTGTACAATATGTTTGGCAGCAGAGAACAACAGTATTGTGAAACAAATAACTCTTGTGGTGAGTGCTGTGTGTCAGTACTGTCTTATGGCAGAATCACATTTTATGTATTAATAGATACTCACTCTCTTATACCTTACAGCATTTTATTAATGTTTGTATGGATATGATCAACAGAATTTGATGCTTTGCTTCAGATGCTCATTTCTTTCTGATAAATCAGTTTAGGTTGATTTATCGTAGAATGTACCATTTTTTATGTCATGGCTGCAGTTAAATAAATGCAAAACAGGATGGATATATTTCTTAAATATATGTATTGATTAATGCTCTGATTTTGATAACATGGTATATTTATTCATGCTTCAGCCGGCTGTTACGGCGTGAAAGTTTCACCTCACAGCGTGAACCTTCAACTCAGTGGTTTGACCGATCCGACTCACAGTTAGCCCCACCTCAGCCAATATTTGAGTTGACTGAGCAGGTAACAATCCCAGTAGGTGTCCAGTTCAATTTTTTGTCATAGCTGCATGATGCATCTTCAGATGCTGACCTGGCTATTGATGCTTGCCGCCTGAGCTTGTCATTGCATGCAGCTATAACTTTGTGCTGTTCTTTTGTAACATGTAATGGAAGTATTGGTGTGCCATTTGACAAGCATGTATGGAAAGTTCTCAGCAAGCAAGATTTTAAAAAGCTTTGATAAAAAAGTTGAGAATGGTTAGGAGCTTAAAAAGAAATTTTTTGTTGAGAATTGTTTGTAAGATAAAAGGAATGTTATATATAGAGGAACTAGGATGGATAGGATGATACAGAGACTTGAAAAGAATATCTCTAATGTTTTAGAAATATGTAGACCTGAGACAGGTATTTTGTATGAGAAAGAACAGTCTTTGAATTACCTCTTGGTATATGAAAATACTGGTGAAGTTACTTGTGACTGGAAGAAACTAAGAGGAAGATGAAAGTAAGGAATATGACACTGAGACTAATATCAGAATGAGAAAAAATAATAAAGATGTATAATGATGGTATATTTGTTTATGATTATGTGAGCATCTTTACAACAAAGTAGTGGTTAAATGCAGTGGTACATAAAAGAAAGAATGTTTCTGTTTGGTGTAATGCATGTTCTTCCATTCTTCCAGAAACCTTTTATGTAATCTCTATATTGCAGCCTCGTAAATTGAACAGTGGCACGGATTTGTCATGCTAATAATAATCTTCCATATATTTGTATAGGTAGCTAGTAAACTAATATGTGAGTGCGGGTAGATATTCAGTGTTATGCAAGAGTTACCCCATTTATGTTGACATGATTATTAGCTAAAGAGATTTGTGTCATTCAAGTTGTGTCAAACAGTTTAATGGATACTTGTATTCCAGACCATCACCAGCCACTACTCGTGCAGAAGACATTAGCTGGCCTTGTTCACTACTTTTTAATGTACTTTGTAGATTTAGAATTAGTAGTAAATATCCCTGGGGATGGGGGATTAAGAATACTTCCCACGTATTCCCTGCGTGTCGTAGAAGGCGACTAAAAGGGGAGGGAGCGGGAGGCTGGAAATCCTCCCCTCTCGTTTTTTTTTAATTTTCCAAAAGAAGGAACAGAGGGGGGCCAGGTGAGGATATTCCACAAAGGCCCAGTCCTCTGTTCTTAACGCTACCTCGCTAACACGGGAAATGGCGAATAGTTTAAAAGAAAGAAAAGAAGTAAATATATGTCACTTATTCTTCTTGTCTCCTCCATTCCCCATCTCAATTTCTAGTATCCACCTTACCTTCCATTCCTTTCCTGCCCCAGGACCCTTCCTGTGGGGCTTCTGGAGCACTCAGTAGGCCAACCATATCCACTGGGTGAGAGTACAGGTTAAGAGGTATGAAGTTTGTTTGTGGGATGAGTACAGGATTATTGAGAAGTAAGTTTTCAGTATCTTCTGTGTGGAGGTTGCATCTTGAGCATGTGGAATTTTTTGATATAGTGAAATGGCATTTACAATTGAGTGGTGGGTGATGTTCATAGTGCAGACTAGAAAGGGATCCTCATACATGTCTGGGGATTGTAGTTGCAGATGAGTGTAGGTATGATGGAGTGTGCAGTGAGATTAGGTTGGGGAGGTGTGAGTTGTCACTTCATTACAGTGTGAATATGATTAGTCATTGTTGTGTATGTTAGAGGGGACTCTTCAAGTATCGGTTGCTGAAGTGTAAAGTTTGGGTGAACGTTTTGATTTACTTGGGGGTTCATGATTGATTATGAAGTGATTTGGTGGAAGGGGTCTAGTGCTCGTGCAAAGAAATGAGTACCAAGCATGTTTAGATGATTATATTGGAAGTATTTTTGCTTTCGTATTGAGTTTTGTTAAATGTTTGTGGATGCTAAGCAGCCTGGTGGCATGTTGATAAGCATTCACTATTCTGCTGTTTTTGTTTAAAATTAATCTGATTTTTAGTATATGTTTTTAGAGTATGTTCTGGTATTTTGTGAAAAACTCAAAAGTTTCCAGGCTCTAGTAAAGCTGATGATTTGTTCATTTCCTAAGACAAGAAATTCTTATTAAAAATCAGTCTACCTTTTGAATCATAAGTTTTATGCAAATGCAACATAATTCACTAAAGGAGACCACCTTCCACAAGTAACAGCCATGACAAGCTCTTTATGCTGCTATTAAGCTGGTTTACTGAAAGAAAAGTCAGTGTTTATTGAACAATTTCAGCACCAATGGTAGTCACTCTGCTGCTTTTTATCAAAACATGAGACAGACACATTTCTCCCCATTTCACTTCAGCTGCACATGAGTTTTCCCTATCCATTTTGCCTCTGCAATAGGTGAGTCCTCATTGCGAATTAATTGATAGATAAATGAATAGTTAGAGAAAAGTAGGGAAGCCTGAAATGATGTTGGTTGTCAGTTAATAGCAGTTTAGATACAATGTTTTTATTTGCATTGTTTAGAAATAGCAAACACTTGAAGAAAACTATTCATTTTTGGGTAATTAGGCAGTAACCCAAATATAGGCATGCATTTAATAGGTAATCCAAGTGCCTCACTGACAGATTATGTAAGTATAATGTTCCCATAGCTCATTTAATTGCAGGCACAGGAAAGTATTGTACTTATGTGATAGTATTACTTCCATCATGAACATATTCATTATTCTTTTTAATTACTGATTGCTCTTCATTTTCAGCTGACACGTGAACGCCCTAAGAGAACAGAACTGGAACCAGAGAGACTGCTAATTCGACCACGATCCCTAACCATGAGCTCCTCATTATCACCCACTCCTTCACCATCTTTGGGTTCCAGAGAGAGTCTTAGTAAGTATTTTACGGTGAAATGCAACAAGTTCTTTTACATTATTATTGGTCATCAAATTTTTGGTGGTAGTTTGTGATGGTTAGTTTGAATCACATATGATCTTGTAAAGCTACTGTTCAGAGGGATCAAATCTGAGGTTTGTCATAATTATTTCAACAGTCCTCACTTTTAGACTGTTGAAGTGGAATCAATGAATTCTCTCCGTTTCAACATAATTTTATTACCTTATGCATGGTGTGAAACAGTTGCACAAAGACTCAAAAAAATAATAACTCCTAAGAAATAAATGCACTAGAACTTATTTAACAAATCAGTCATACATAAATAAAACTACAGTGCAATGAAAACTATAAACCAAACATATTCTTTGTTCATGGTGAGTGCAGAGGAGTCCATTAGGAGTTCCATAGCAGAAATGAGACATTTGAGGAAAACTTACATGGTCATTATTGTAGTATTATGAAAATCTCTCCTAATGGTAACCCAGCAACCCAGAGTATAGGAAATTTAATGTAAGATACGAGTAATTGTTTATATTCATGTACTTGTTTATACATATTAGAAGAATTTCAAATGTAAATTAAATTTTTTTATTGCTACCTTACAGTGAGTACACCAACTGGTTCAATTTGTGAAGAGGAGGCTCCACCACCATTGCCTGTCAAGATGCGTGATCAGGATAGTGACAGTGTATCCCAGAGGCTAAGTGCCATTTCCTTACAAGCTGCTAATGTGAGTACTGTACTGCTTATATTTTTCCCAAAATGATAAAGTTCCCCTTTCTGCAGTCCGTCCCATGAGCAGGAGAGATTCTCTAGGAGTATTGGAATTAGGATCTTTAACTGTCTGTCTTCATAATAGGAAAACACTGGCTTTCCCCACCTGTTACAATCCTCCCAATTAGGCGGCCGAAGCTTGCTCATTTCAGGCCTATCTTTGGTCAGCGACCTTTACAAAGATGACTTCATTGACTTACTCCTGGCCACCAGGCAGCTCAAAATTCTCTTGGTGTGCATGTTGACCAAACATCTACTAGACGGGCTTTTTTCTTTATCATAAATTATTATTCCTTTTTACCTATTTTTTGATTATCATTTAGTTTACTAACCCTCTCCATGCTATGGGCGTCATTTGATGCTTGATTTAGCAAGGTGCTAGTGGCATCAGTCTACACAAGGAATTTCCCACTAGTTAGGTTTCACACAAATTATAGACTCTCTTGGCCAGCCATAGATGGCAGTGGGAGCAAATAGTGAATCACTGGATATGCATGGAGGCCTCAGTAACCCATTAGTGACCATAGTGGAGGGTTGTTTACATTCTCTTAGGTTTCTGCCCATTGCACCTAGTGCAACACCCCTGCCAACTGTACTTAGGATTAGCCAGCCCAGTAAATAATTATTTCATTAATTAGGAATGCTTGACTGTTAATTCAAAAGAAAAATGATAGTTTTGGTAGTTTTTTGTTCAAATGAGATATTAATTTGGATGCAGTTCTTCTTAAGAATCATTTTGAATCATGGTGGAATCTTGCCTCATATCTGCAAGTACTTGCTTATGTTCCTCACTCTTCTTTTTTATCTTTTGAGGAAATTTTGGGGCTCCTTTTGTGGGTCAAGAATTTCTGCCAGGTCCTAGTAAGTAACGGATCCCTTACTCTCCCTATTGATCGGAGGACCCTGACTGACTCTAAAGCTTCTATGAATGAGGTAGCATCAGCAGAATCTGTTTGAATTAGAGAGTTGAATTTCCATCTTCCATTACATTTGAGGTTCAGTCCAGGCTATTTTTTCATGGAGACCCCCTTCTGCCTGATGTTCATATAAGGTAAATCTCTTACAGGAGCTGGGTTTTGGTTAATCTCAGATATTTCTTTACACAGTCTTCCTCCTGAAAGAAAGTCTTTCCTCCAGCCTTCCATACCACCTTCTTCCATAGGAGAATATTCTGGGGAATCCTGATATATTCCAGGCCTTGACAACACATAATCTGTCCTCAAATAAAGAAAATCAGAATTTATCCCTGGGGATAGGGGAGAAAGAATACTTCCCACGTATTCCCTGCGTGTCGTAGAAGGCGACTAAAAGGGAAGGGAGCGGGTGGCTGGAAATCCTCCCCTCTCGTTTTTTTTTTTTAATTTTCCAAAAGAAGGAACAGAGAAGGGGGCCAGGTGAGGATATTCCCTCTAAGGCCCAGTCCTCTGTTGATAACGCTACCTCGCTAATGCGGGAAATGGCGAATAGTACGAAAGAAAAAAGAAATTTTTTTTTGCAATATATAGTAGTGTTCATGAATGAGAATTCTTACTCTCTGTTAAACTTTCCCTTTTTGTGGATTAAAAGCTTAGAATTTTTAACATTGCAAATGAGATCAAGTAATGTATGTGCTTAAACTAATCGTATCTGACTGATTGATGCCAGTAGCACATTAATAAATTAATTATTATGTGCTATTCCTGCTTATAGCAAAATGGTTTTGCAGTAGATAGAAGTAGCAGGCAGGAACATTTAGGTAGGAGCATTAGGCTGAAACATTAGGTAGGAGCCTCTGCAGACACTGCGCTAGACTTGTCCTCTGTAAGTGACCTGTTAAGGGTGGGGCACTAAAGGAGTTCACTAGTTATAGAGACTCTATTGCCATCTCCTTGAGGGAGTTCCAGAAAGGAACCGGCATCAGAGATATAGAACCCGTATTAGGGTTGTGGGAACTGAATTCATATTTGAAGTTTAACCAGGTAAATTGACATTAATCCATAAATGTTTGATACACCATTTCATCATTAATATCCTGCTGTGTAGACTTTTGGATACTGGAAGGACACACATTACTTTTATGATCCTGGAAGGGCACAGATTACAATCAGCACCTGTAGAGGAAAGTTATTTCCATTCTTCAAAAGCCTTTTTCTTTTTTTTTCTTTTTTTTTTTCAAACTATTCGCCATTTCCCGCGTTAGCGAGGTAGCGTTAAGAACAGAGGACTGGGCCTTTGAGGGAACATCCTAACCTGGCCCCCTTCTCTGTTCCTTCTTTTGGAGAAAAAAAAAAAAAGAGAGGGGAGGATTTCCAGCCACCCGCTCCCTCCCCTTTTAGTCGCCTTCTACGACACGCAGGGAATACGTGGGAAGTATTCTTTCTCCCCTCACCCCTTTTTCTTTTTATCATGATGTAACCAACTGTTTGTGATGCCACATTCCTTTCATTCCTTGCATACTTCTCAATCTTCCCTTTGTTTTGTATGGTGATCAAGAGAAATGGCTCTTGAGTAGGGAAGGAACCAGATATAATAATAGCACTTTTAAAGAAAAGTGTTTTATTTTGTGATACATATGACAACCTCAGGTGGAGTGTAGGAAGTGAGCAGGCCAGATATTGTGGAATAGTTATTAAGTCTCAATATCAAAAACTGTTCACCAGTTAGCAGAAGTTTACTTGAAACAAATAATGAGACACGTACTTTTTATTGTTCTTTATGCAAAGCGTTACTTCCAGGTAAAAAATCCATTTCCTGTTTAGACAAACAGAAGAAATGTTTCCCAGAAACAATATATTTATATATATGGGAATGCTTTCATGAATTCGGTAAGTTCTGAAAACTTATCCATAGTGTGGTAGTATTCAACTCTTGCTCAAATTCCTGGATGATTGTTTTGCTACTTATGTAAAATTGTGCACTGCACTCCATAACACTCATAGTCTTTGACGTGTGAATATGAAAAATTAATTATAGCTGTCCTAACTGGTGGTATGTCTCTACAGCCTTCATGTATCATCTCGGATATATCACCTGAACCACCACAGAAGCCACCAAGACCTGACAAGAGTTACAGTCAAGAAGACCCATCCCCACCCTGAGAATATAAACCACATGCAAAAGTTGCAGGTACTAAAGGTATAAAATATTTTGATTAAGTGAAAAGCAAAGAATAAGAATTAGTGTAAGAATGTGAAACCTATACCTTGAACAGGGAGCAA
Organism: Panulirus ornatus; assembly: GCF_036320965.1. Taxonomy (NCBI): domain Eukaryota; kingdom Metazoa; phylum Arthropoda; class Malacostraca; order Decapoda; family Palinuridae; genus Panulirus; species Panulirus ornatus. The sequence continues at coordinate 4,716,313 of NC_092288.1, read as the reverse complement.
TTTTGCAAGCTTACTGTAAGGGTTAATGCATGTCTTATAAAGGGTGGTTTTAGTGATGCGATGCTAAGCAAAAATGCAGTCATGAAGAAAAAACTTCACCACTGTGTGTACATATTCAAGCACTGGACTCATGGACTGTTTCATGCTATGTATGTACCATGTCAGTTTTATGCAAATCACTGCCACAAAACCAGTAGGAAAGCTTGTTGCAGAAACACTTTCAAAAATTTATTAACTTTTAGAAGTGAATATATAAAGTTAAAAGAACTGCATAGACATTGTTCATTTTCCATATAACTCACTACTTGAGAGTTTATACACATTAGAGGTTATCACAATGTGACTGAACATTTTAGGTTATATTCTTCCATAGTAACTCAAATGGCTTCAAATGATCAGGTATATATTACTGCATTTTTTTAAAAAATCCTTGTGGATGAAAAATGCAAAAACATGAGATACTGTACAAGCCAAGAATAATACATTTTAGGTATATGAGCATTCCATATTATGACTCAAGTTTGAAGTTGGCCAGTTTGATCCCTCCAGTTTCATTAACTTATGGTTGCAAAGTCTTTACTATTAACCAAATATTAGTCCAGTGGGTGGGTTTCAGCTATTGCTTAGATAACAGGCATTATTTTAATTTATGTGTCTTTATGCTGTTAGAGTAATTAATTGATATATATTTTCTATATTTTATATGCTTTGGTATTTTGTATAATTTGTGTGCTTTCTTATATATTGAAAGAAACCAGATTACTACAAGTTAGTAATCTAGAATTCAGCATTCATTAAGATGTACTAGATATTTAGAAAAAAGATAAATCAGATGATTTATGCACACGGAATGATTTGTTGTTTATGACTTTACAAAGTCATAATCTTTTTAATGCTCAAGGTAACATCATGGGGTATATTTGTCAATTTTGATATTTCAGTAATTTCACGCATCTTTTGGTTTTATCATAAAAATCCAAATACCCACTCTGTCATTATTATTATTAAGTACATAGGGGGTTGCCTTAATAAACAGTGCTCTTTTTATAGCTTTCAGCTGCTTTACTGTGATGAGATCCTTTGTTAATCGTAAACTTATCTAGATTTAAAGACTTAACACTTTGTAAAATACATGTGTATGCTTAATGCTGGTGACATTATGAAGACTGTCACCTCATTTTAACTGTTCTCTCGGTACTTAGTTGTAAGGAATATAAGGAAAAAAATCATTTCATTCAGTCCTCCCATGAATGATTTTGAAGTGCAGATATCACTTAAGATTTTTAGCTCTTAATTTGTGAAATGGCATAGATTGTTTAATGTATTATTGAACTTCATCTGCACATTCTGAAGAAAATCTTCTGTACTTGATGTGAAAACTTTGTAGGCTTAAACGGTAATTTGTCATCACTAACCTTTTTTTAAGTCCCATAGGTTGCTGACATGAAGAGGCTAAACTTAAATTATATATATCTTGAATTATATATAAATCCAAATTTTGGAAGGTGCCATTTAATTTAACTTTGGTTGATGGCCAATGTTAATCAAAATAAAGCAAATCACTTTTGTAAGAATTCTAATTGAAATGAAACTAGCCAAAGAATGAGGGTCCAATATTTTTATTGTGTGAGGCATATATTGTCAAAATAGAGAGAAAACATTGCCATTGGATTGAATATGTATATATATATCTCTTAGTACTCGGTGAAATTTATCTTACTATACCTTTTAATGAAGTATGACAGGTTTTTTTAAGTCGTTTTCAAGCTTGTTTCTCTATTTAATATGTACTGTTTATAACTGAAGAATAATAGGAGTTAGACAACTGTTAAACATGTGCCAGGCTTCAGAAATGGTGATGGTCCCTCTCATATAACCATTTACTGAAATTTTCTTGTCAGACTTTGTGTTGACCAAGACAGTCCATTCAAGTACTTCATTACCATCAAAACTGTTATCCTGTCAGAGTCATCCCAAGCTCAGGTAAAGACAGAATTGCCTCAGACTTTCCGCTTGCTTATCACTGAGGCCACAAATTTTGTTTCTATCAAGGTCATAATGGAGACTTGTTATTTGTGTACTTCAAGGTAGGAAATCTTTAGTTGTATCCTTTAGGTAGTTGTTAGTATGCAGTCTCCAACTAGGAAGGTATATTACTGGTGCTACCTGCCTGGGTATTGGGAGGGTCAGTGACAGCTGTGTAGTGAGCCAGCACTTCTGTGGTAGTCAAGTTGCACTCCTTTGACCCAGGTAGCTATCTTTTCTTTCTGCCTCACCGTTAAGTGAACTGCTGGCATTCTGTTCACATACATACAATCGCTCCTTGGCACACATAACTCTTGACAACACTTAACTCACATGACTCATTCTTCCTAACTCTAGAAATTTCTGCAGTGAGTGCTATGCACTAGCCCTGCCTTATGGCAAAATGGTAGGAGGAATAGATAGTAGTAGGTAGGAGGAACAGATATAAGTAGTAGGTATTAACATTAGCTGGAAGCATTAGTAGTAGGTAATGGTTGTTGTTGGGAACATTAGGTAGGAACCTCTGAAAACACTGTGCTAAAGTTGCCCACTGCCAGTGGCCTGTTAAGGGTATTGCACCACAAGCTGAGAAGTGGCACTATAGTTCACCAGTTATACAGATTCTTTTGCCATGGCCACTCTTCAAGGGAGTTCCAAAAGGGAACAGGTGTCACAGATATAGATTTATAGATAGTGTCCTTTAGGATGCAAATGCAAAAGAGTGGTTTGTAAGTTTTTAGTCGCATCTTTTGTAATTTCATACACATTTTTTATTAACCTGACTCGTCGCTTTAGGGTAAAGGTTTGAATTATGATGGGAGAAAAGGCTGATGGGGGCATTTCTGATAAGTTGAAGTTACAGCTGTCTGTAGCCTAACTGATTTTGTGCTAGTGAAGTAATGTCATTGAAATCTTATGGAATCGGGTGTAAGGGAGGAAAACAAAAATCAGAGATGTATAAGTAAGACTGATCCAATAGCTGGCGAGTAGTATCTTCATAAAATCTTACTGCATTTGAATGCTTTAGAATGAGAAAATAAGAATGCCACTTTTCACAATGTGACTAGTGTAGCATCAGTTTTTTCAAAATTTTGGTTAAAAAGGGCAGCTTAACATTCATGCCCCTTGTATTCTCTAAGGTTCCTGGCTGATCTAGTGAGTTTAAATGGTAACCACAGAAGAAACAAACTGGTAATATGATTTAGAGGCAGTGGTTCTTCAGAAGAGTACTTTTTATGTAACAGAGTTAAGCATTTAAAGCAGCTTGTATAAGTCAGGAATTATTGGGGGCCCACACAAACACACTGGTAGTCCTTTTTTTTTATTCAGTTGTTCAGACTTGCAGGTTTGATACCAAATAAAAACAAAACCTGTAAGTATGTAGCCAAATAAATAAAAGATCTTGTTTGCTACCTCAGGTGAGGCAGCTTTACAATAAGGACCACATATATGGTTCATATACCTCATCTCTACCCACATCCATTTTATTTATCTTCAGTGTGCATCACAGAGCATAATAATCACCACATGAATGTCAGAAAATTATTCTATAGTTGTTCGTGTACAGTTCTTGTATGATGAGAAATGATAGATATCATTGCCACATGCTGCCTGTATTCATTGAATAACTGTTAATGAGTATTGTTGTTATTCTAAATTAGCTTTATCCATTAAAACCTTGAATTTCAGTGGTTGGTTTAGAGAAGAGATATTCTTTAGGGTATCATTCTAAGAACCCCCAAGACCTCTTCAGTGAGAAATTATTCTGTCATTACTTGGTTGTGTGTGTAGTATACTTTGGTGATGTTTGAAATATTCATTCTGGTGTCCTTAATTTTAGGGATATATAAAAGAAAAAGATAGTAGCACTAGCTACTTTCAGGGATAGAATGCAGCATGGAACACTGTCATTAAGAAGTAAACTACTACAATAGGCAAGGATGCTTACTTTATTGCAGATACTGAAGATGAATTGGACTTTTAAGATCATAAGAGAGATAGTCCTTATTCATTTTCAGGTTCCTGTAAGCAATTGACAGATAGTCAATGAGGGATTAAGTATTAGTACTTCTCTTCCTGGGGATTAGTTCTTGTTACAACCATACCTTTACTCACCAGAAAATTTATTATTTGTTGAAAGAGGTCAAAGACTTCAGTATTTGAGTAGATAATTTGAAGTTTAAAGATCCTTTACAAGGTAGATCAATAGCATATGTGGACATATATTCTGCTTATTAGTTTAACTAATGATTTTCACAGAAGTAAAGGGAAATAGGTCATTGTGTGTATGATTTAACATAAAATTTGTATTACTAAAAATGAATAGATAAATATCATATTACTAAGAATCTTTTCAAATTTTAGGAGAACTGATGATATTACTTGTAAAGCTTTACCTTGGTAACAAGTCATACACTTGCTTGGGAACTGATGCTTTGACTTATCTTTCTATCTTCCATCAACATTTTTCCATCTTGCAGCACATATTATTAACTGTTAACTTCGTATGAACATATGTGATTTCTTTCTTGGAATCTTGGTCTTGTATGTGTGTGTGGTTACTATATGTGTTAAAGGGAAAGTTTTACATACTCATGCCATCTCATCTTTTGTAATTTACGGTATCATATCCTTCTGTATAACCTTTTGTTTACATACACACTTACAAAAGTGGAGAATGAGTTAGTTGTGAGCCAGCTACCCTGTGTGGGATTTTAATTTGGGCCTATGTGCAATTATTTGTTTGTTTATCTGGAAAGGGTGCTTTGCACTCAAGAGGCCTCACCTCTTAATTTCACTAGTTCTGTCATAAAATACTTTTATATTTTTTAACATTTGCTTTCACTTCATCTTTGCTTTAATAAAATGTTTCATGTATCTACATATTTGGTGTTAATGAAATGTTTCCTCTTCTTTCCTGGTGATTTTTTGCCAAATTTCATTTTGTCTTTTGTTTGTAGTCCCTTCTAATGTCAAAGAATTAGCCTGTGTTATTGCCATGGTCCTCCTGGAATTTAAAGGTGTTCATAATGTTTCCCTTTAATCCCTCCTCTTCAGAAGTCATTTCACTTCATTCCCGCTACTTCTTCATCCCACTTGTTAGGTCTCTTAACCATGAGTGTTTCCCTAAGCAAGTTAATCAAACTCCTGAAGCATGATGCACCTCTGGTCATTTAACATTACATACATTTCACTGTCCATGTACTCTAAGGCAATCCTGATATGATAATGACCAAAAGATACTTTACTCTTGATGATTACTCAGATTTTCCAGATCAGTATTATGTTAAACTTAAATTCCCTCCCTCATTAATTGTGAAACTCTTTTGCAGCAATAAGATAACAATGACCAGTCCAGTTTTTACTTGTAGCTTGTTTTCCTGATGTAATTTCAGTTAAAGATATCAGTTAATCCAAGTCCTTATGCCTCATTAACCCTTTTAAGATTATCAGCCAGATTGACTTGTAATTTGGTTTAGATGTACCATGATGTTAATCCATCAACCAGACTAGGGGAAGTAGGAAATGTGGTTAATCTTAGCCAGGACCTTAACATGCCTCTACAGCTGACAACAGCAACAAAGTCTTCAAAATATTTGATGTACTTTAGATCCTTTGCCTTGCATTTATTGGAGTAATTTTAGACTTGCCTTCATTAAGACCATTGTACAGAATTAGCATCTTTAGTAAAATCCAGTTATAATAAATCATGCTCTCTCTAATTCAAAGGTTATGGAAATTTCTGATCTCAGTTTTTAGTATTTAGAATAGTAGCTTCTTGCTTTAATTCAACAGTTATGAAAACTTCTTACCTCAGTTTCTTTATTTGGAAGAGGACCTTGTCATTGTAATCAAACCTTGTAACAATATATTGAAACATTATAACATTTGAAATAAAGAAGTTTGAAGAAAATGTCAGTCTGATATTTTGTTTTAAATGTGGTGTAATTCAGACTTTAAACCATTATTATCCCTTATACAAAATCTTTTACTTGTTACAACATGAGGAGTTAAACTTATGATATTTTGCTTGTGCCTCATTATACAAATAACAGCACTGTATGTCTTGATATGGCAGATTCTCCATTTACTAAGTGTAGAGACTTTAATGCACGAATTCATGTGATAATTTTCTCATATTTAGTTTCATACTTCAAGTTTGGGATGTACCGTTATTGTATATTGGTGAAAATATGTGTATCACAGAGTTGATGTTTGCACTTAATGAATTTACACATACTTGAATGCTTTAGAGATAAGTATCTACACTTTCATCCTAAGATCAAACCTCATTGTCACAAACTAGGTTAATCCCTTCCTTTTCATTTTGTGTTCATTGACAAGCTGTGATAATGAGACTTCCCAGAATTGTTACTTTTTCATTAGCTTTCATTGTCATTATTGGATATAATGAGAAGAAAGAGCTTTCAGTAAATTGAGAGAGTTCTCCATGTTTTCTGTAGGGTGAATTTTAGTGAAGGATTTTTCTTTATAGTGCCATGTTGTTGTACCATTGGCATGGAAAGTAGAAATGCTCATCTTTCTCATTGCAAGTCCATCAAATGTCTTGTTTTAATTTTTCTTTTTTACCAGCCTATAATTTAATATGGTTTACAGTATAAGTGAAGATGTAATATCTTAAATTTATGCTTGTAATGTTGCAGTAATTAATAGTTTAAATGGTGCATGGCATTAATCACCAGCATTTTTGTAGAAAAAGTACAAAGGCTTGGAAGATGCACAAATGAAGAGTGCCATAGAATATTTTCTAGGAATAGAGGAAGTTGGTATTTTTGTATGGTGCTGTAGGACCAAAGGAGATGTGTATGTGTTTGCGGAAATAGCACATTGTTGGTCTTGACATTATAGTATGAAGGACTATCATTGTACATCAGTATCTGCATTATGATAGATCTTGTTAATCAAAGATTTCATTGTAAGTTGATAGAAAAATCTACTATCAAGGCATGCTGACTTTGTGCATATACAGTATTAAATTTTGTTATAATGCATAGAATAATGATGTTTCTTGTTTAGCTGAGTTCTGAATGATGTAGACATTGATGTTGAGACACAGGAATCCTTCAACCAATAGAGAATTAACCTGTATAGAAAATATTACATACCATGACTTGTTAATTAGCATTATACCATTTATGGGTATGTTTTAGTTTACAGATACAAGTATGTTATATTCAGTTTATAAATATTTAACAGTATGAAGATACATGTGTACCCAGTATGGTTCCCTGAGTTTTGAGATAAAATTGAATAAATTTTAATACCTTTCAAGTAAAATGAATATTCTATAGGATTATTTGGTACCTATAGAATTTTAAGTTAAAAGAAAGACATTGGTACACATTGTAAGTCTTAACAGTGTCCATTTTAAACATTTATTATGAACACTGCAAGCCTTAACTTTGTGTCTAGTCACTGTAAGGAGCTTGCAAGTACAAGCTTATGTTCTGGTCAGACTAAACTAGATTTATATATACAACAGTCATTATTTAGAGTTAAGGGAACTAGATATAGCAATGGTTGATGATCTGTTCCACAAAGGCCTCATTAGCTTACCAGTAAGTAACTGAACTGCCTGTTAACAGTTACCGCATATTTGCATTACTTGAGATCATTAGCAAATTGCTTGTTATATTAATTTCTTTAATCAGTTTTACCTCATGAACACCAGATATAAATTTCATAGACCATTTATACCACTGTATATGATCTTTAGGTAATTTCTTCACTTACTTTTATGCTTTGACAGAGTTAAGATCAATATGTAATTATCATAAACAATTTTGATTTACAATAAAGTATAAAAAGAATGAAATTTCATTGTTTTTCCTTTTAAGCTAATATTAATGGACCTGATCTTGATGTAATCATGTCTTTCATATAATGGTACTGTACTTATCCCTGTGATGTATAAAACAATCAGTTTTATAAATGAAGATCCATATGTTTGTCTTCTCATTGCTTCATTTCTGTAATTACAATTTTCAAATACAAAGACATTTACTTGTATTAACTGTAGTTTCAATTCTTTACTCCTCTTGATATATTGACAGCAATAGAGAAGAGTAGATCAAATGAATTTTCAAATGAGTGACAACACAAGGTGTTGAGAGTTGAAGCTTTTTTTACAAAGTTCAGAAAAAACATTTCCCTATTAAAGGTCACCAGAGGTGAAGGCAATATGTAAGAGGGGAAGAATACAGTAATTAATGAGAGCTCTGTATGTGTTTCTAAACTTGACTCAGAGGCAGAAAGGTTATATAAAGAGGGAAAGAAAAGGGCACAGCTCAGCTATTCAAGAAAAATGAAGGTATAACATTCAATCTTTTGAGAGGAAAGCAGCAGTAAAACAGATGCTTTGGGTCCAAACCATGGTAGTAGAGACATGCACAGAGCACATGGAAACAATAGCCAGAATATAGAGAATACCTGTAGAACAAAGAGCAGCAACTATGCAGCACAGAAAAAGGGACAGATGAAGAAAGGTGATAGCAGGAGAATCAATGAGGTGCAAGGCTTCTTATTCCATTGTTATTAGAAGAGAGGTGGAGGATAAACCATCCCAGAGATGTGAGCAGTATGACATAACAGGGTTAATAAAACTCATGAATATGATGAAATAGCTGCTTACAAGAAAACTTTGTACTAATGATTATGCAAGTTTTCCAAGACAGAGTGGAGGATATGGTTATGCCCATGTATATGCTATTACAAGGTTGAATTGTGGTGTTTTGAAACTGAACAAAGGAAAACTAATGTTTCTTGAAAAGAAACGTAGGGAGAAACTGCGTTTAGCATTACGAAATTTTGCTTGGTTAACGCTTCTCCATGTGAGTGTGTCACAGGTCTGAACTAATACAGGAAATATGTTTATGAGAAGTAAAACAAATATAAGGAAAAGGGGAGGGAAAGCGTGTAAAGTGGAATCATCAACGTAAGAAGTTAAAAAGAGACCCCTATGGAGAGAAGAAAGTATGCAATAAAACAGAACCATGAGAAACCCCAATGTTGGTATAATACTATGGAAGATGCATTATCAATGAGTACTGCAATTGAACACTCTGTGAGGAAGCTGTGCATTAGGAAACAAAAAGCAGCAGAAAAAAACGACAGAAATTAGTTCAGAAAGAAAGATGCTATACCTTATCAAAAACTTTTGCTGCAACAAGATTTCATTAAAACTGTTGGAGAGGAAGACCAGAGATGAATCTCGTAGATCACCTAGCTCTGCAAAGTTCATGTTGGTGGTCAGCAGGAAGGGAATGAAACAAAGTGCTTGATAGAGTGAGAGTTAAAGAGAGTTTCAAAGACTTTGAACATCGCAAAAGCGAGATCAATTGGGTAATAGTTTAAAGGGTTAGAGTGGTCTTATATAAACACATCTAGCGCTAGAAAACAACACATGGAAGTAGAATAGTATGTTGTAAGTGAACAGTTTCATGGAAGATAGGTATGTGAATGTGTGGGCATGACTGGATGATTATATGAGTAGCGGTAACTAGCATACTATAAAAAAAGATTGGTCCGATACTAAATTACGGAAAAGTAGTTACGATAATTATTATAGTGACTGTGAAAGAAAACACTTTATCTGACCATAAGTTGTATTATAAGAGAACCTTCGCAAAATGCATCAGCTGGGACCACAAATCAAAGACTAAAAAGCAGGACAATTATGGATGTCGATGAGAAAAGAATGAGACTCGTTAGCCGTTTCATGAGAGCCGGACGAGTCATCGAAGTGATCTTCCTTACAGCCTTCACTGAGTTTTGGGCAAAGTAACCCACCTTTTCAGTACACAAATCCTTCTTAAGACTTATGTCAGAAGAGACTGGGTGATATTTACACTGAGCAAATTACGAGAGACAAAATAAGGTCTGGAAATCTGGCCGGCTTTGAACTTCCCGCTAGGGAGTGAAGGTGGTTCACGAGCAGCAAGATTCGACCAAGGATTCGGACAATGTCAACATGTTGGGTGTGTCATGTGTGTTGAATTTCCACGGTTTTCAAATAGTCAGAGGCCGAGAAGGGAGAGCATAAAGAGCGGAAAATTTTCGTGAATGAGGTAAGCGGTTGTGTAAGTGGAGGGATCCGTGGTAACGCTGATGGTAATGAAATAATTGTAGTTAAACCGGGCTGCAGTAATTCCGAATTTGTAACTTAATAGAAGCAAGGCCAAGAGTCTTTTCTTGGATAAATATAAGGAGTATATTATCAAAGTGACATGTAATTTGCAGCTAGAATATTGGTTCTGATCACAGTTGCAATGGTTGATGAATTATGCAAAACGCTTGACTGTCGAGTGATTGCAACCATATAACATAAGAGTAGAACACGGAGTGCCACAAGGTGTACATCCACTGTTAGATCAGGGGGGATGTAATGGAACGTTTAAAAGCTGCAGATCTGCCTTTTGAACCACTCATCAAACATCATAGATTTATGACTGGAAGCAAAAATGCCCATATGTTAGTGTTGAATTCTTACTTTTGAATCTTTTTCCTAATGAAATGGCTGTAAGTTATGAATTCCATCCAAAGTATTACCATAACGCCTTGCTAAGCTTCTCTTGTCAGATATTTGGCCACGAGACTGCATACTTGAAGTCAAATGTAATGAAAGGCTCAAAATGCTCAGGGAATCATAATGAAATAGATTGTACAAAGGGTGAAAAAGCAACTTGAGTGTGCATCCTGTTGAGGAACTCGTCTGATTCTAACCTTTGTCACAATTTTGCAACAGCAAAAAAAACGTAGATTAGTGTAGTCAGATACAAGAAAATATCTTGTTCCCAAGCAGTTGAACTAGTTTAATTAGAACGTATACCTAAGACAAATCCTGCAGTTTACCCATCATGAGAGTCTCAAGAATGCAAGACCACAAGATTTGAGTGATACAAAACTTAATGGGAGTATGCTATTAGTGTTCACCCCATACTGGACCCAATAAAGTTAACGTGAAGATTCAGACAGCCATAAGCACTCCAGCTTCAAATGATCAGACTTATTTTGTTCTTTAAATGTTTCAGACAACCATTTGATATCAATACTATACTACATCTGTTTTGCAGAAGAGTGAATTATGAAAGCTAAAGTTTGGACATATGAGCTCAGAAAGTTCCGTCTCAAACCATGCAACAAGCTCTTTGATGAAGACATAAATATGTTTTAGAGAGAGGCAAAGGGAAATAGAGATCATTGATAGATTGAGTAATGATGGAAAAGATAGAGTCAAGTGCTATTGGCCAGGGGTAAACAAACCTATAGAAGACACGGTAAACAGAAGGACAGGTAAATAAGTATAAGTGGTTTTGGTTATAAAAGGGAATTTTTTTTTTATAGCAAAGCAAATATATGAGAGATGGTGTGGTGGAATGCTAGTGAACAAAGAAGCACTGCTAATAAATGTGTTTATTGAAATAAATGGTGCACAGAAAGCAGATAGGGCAACCCTTGTTTAAAATGCTCCATGCAATGCATGGCTGACTAAAAGTCGATAGATTGATGTCAGGTTAGTCCTAGAATGTGTATGCAAGTCATGCAAAAGTAACCCTCTAACAGAATATAAAAACTATAAATGCTAGTATTACATAGGAGGAAGGGGAAGGTGGTGATATGAGAATCAAATGGTAAAAATGAAATGAAAGGCAGTCAGGAGACTGTCCAAAACCCAACACTGAACTTTTCTCATTAAAGAACATAATAGACATAAATAATACTTCAGTATTATGTAACACAGTTCATAATGAATAAAGTATAAATGGATACTCACCAAAGAGATTGGCTTTCCCTTGTAACAGATGAATGTTAATTGTCACATAGAATGAGGTGCATGGAATATTAGGGTCATTATCTACCAAAGGCAGAGCCATTTTCTCAATTTGATCAATTAAATTACTTACTCTGATTGTTTTTGGTGAGTTCATGTGAAATTGATTGGCTCACAGTTTCCATAATCTTGGCTGCACTATTATACAGCTGTACTGTACATATGTAGTGTTTTTAAAGAGCAGGTTAATGGTTCGTTAGTCTTATATTTTAGCTTGTTGCTCTAAAGGAATAGGTACTATCAGTGAACTGGATTTTCATCACGTATGGCAGGCTTCCAAATGTAGCATACCTGGCAGCCTAACAGATTTAGGTTGTGTAATCTAGCCATTCTCATTAACTTCAGATAATGTGATCCTGCTAATCATCTGTGATAAGTAGTAGGAAGTCTGAAATGGCACATTCACTATTTTCTTGTTAAATCAATTAACTAAATTCCACCGTTTATGTTGAACTTATGGTGTTAAAAACCAGATCTTTTTGCTCGTTTAAAGCAAGGGTAAACATACTTTAAATGAAGTCTGACTAGGCTGTTAAATTGAGTGCATTACCCTGTATTTCACGCTATGGAACATATTCTGTTTGCTCTATTATACACAGCTGTGCATTTTTTGCATATTTTAGGTTATTTATGATTAGATCTATATCAGTGGAAGGCACTACTGTAGCATATGAAAATATAGATAAGACAGCTCCATGAATTGTAAGCAAATGCTGATCGAAAAAATGTCTAAAGATCAAATCAGACTGATTACTGTGAATTTTTAAAGGGAGAGGTCTTATATAGTTAAGGTAGTAAGGAATACCATGTTTTTACTGTACACAGAAGTTTATGATTACTGAAATTACAAGAAACCGTGCTAAGCTTATTTTTAATAAAGGCTTTTTGATTTAACACTTATTCTGAAGATGAAAATTTTTAGTTGTGGAAAATGCTGTTTGGCTTAAAACACATTTATTCAGATTTTCATACTAAATATATGGAATCTTGTAAACAAATGTAAATAACAATGAAATTTTCTGAGAAACCACTGAATGAATTAAATGAAAAAGGTATAATTCATACTTGATGCTTAGAGAAAACTAATGGTATCTGGGCACCTACATCAAGATTACAAATATATTTAACAAAGCAGTTCCGACAGAAATTTTACCTCGGAAGTGCTTTTTTGAACATGAAAATTTCCGTACTTCACTCTGGTGTTTTCATTCTCAAGGTTTTGAATGTAAGAAAAGACCAGAAAAGAAGCAGTTTGCATAAACTGTGGCATAACAGACATAGTGATTACACTGAGTCCTTTGAATTTGTAAAATACAATAGTGACAGCACTGTATCTTCAAAATCCTGACCAAAAACGATTTTGAAAAGAAAAGTAATAAAAGTTGAAATATAACTCCCACATTAAAATATTTAAAATTAGAAATGAAACAGGAAAAGAGGAAGATTATAATCCTTTATGAAAAATATTTTCATGCATCATAATCTTACATATCAAATGAAGTAATGTCCCCTGAAAAGAACATGAGTATGCAAACTCAAGATGTTACAAATAAAGGATAAGAACATGAAATAAAAAATCACCACACTTCTTGACCTGTCTCATCAGATAGATACAGCCAGCTTTTTTGTGTGCCATTGGAGCTCCATAAAAGGGGTTCTTGGGGCAAAAAAATAAGTAAAATGATGCTGAACTTAAGAACAGTTCTTTCTGCCAATAGAGGAAGTTATAAAGTGAGGGAAGTGAGAAAGTACCACTCCTTTTTTAGATAGATGATATGGATATTACTATCTTAAACATGACAGCTGGAGAAAGGATGTGAGTGAGAGACCTTTTCTACATCTGTCCTGACACTACCTTTCTAGTGCAGGCAACAGTGAACTAGTATGAAAAAAAAGAAAGAAATTACCATCATTAAGCAATTCCAGGATCTCCTGCAGCTCTAAGGCTGTGGCACACACTGTAGCATAGATAGACTTCTTTGAAGTAAGAGGTTATTTGACAAAACTGTACTCCCTTGCATCACTTAATGATGATACAGCCTTGCTTTAGGTGACTTGTCATTTGCAGTGTAATCTCAAACAGCAAGAGTTTGACACCATAAAATGTATATATACTAATAAATCTTAGGTGATTTGCCTATCATTTACTCATGAAGGCAAAACTACTAATTGTCACTTTCCCATAAAGCTGAATGGCCAAATCAGAAATCTGAAACTATACTGTATCCTTCCTTTCTGCTAAATCTCATCCTACAAAATCCCAAATTACTTTGTAGTTAGTAAAAGAAAGAGTAAAAAGAGGAAGGAAAGTCGGGAAGAAGAAAAAAAGAAACCATGGATGTGTGTAAATTAGACTGTTGTTCATCTGCTCCTAATGCTACATTGCTAAAGCCTTGTAATATTCTTCTGAATTTGGTCAATGGCAGAATATTCAGAAAAAACTTTTTTGTCTGAGTTAACCGTGGAAGACAAACCTTAATATAGAACTTAAAAGAAAATTTACATTATGCTGTCTCATATTTTCAAAAAGTCACCCAGGGTTAATTATTTCAATCTATTAACAATAAATGCAAAGCATTCTCTTTTTAGACCTCCTTTTCTTCTTGATCAACTTCCTCAAATTGTCATAGCATTGTTTTAGTCCTTTTTTCCCCGCTTATTTTTTACCTTAAGGGAGCCTCCATATCAGTTTATCCTCATTACACTGTTGCATATCTGTCTCTTAATGACTTACCCTAGTTCATATTTACATGTATATTCCTTAACCTTTACACTTTACCTGCCCTGCTTTTTCATCAACATTTGTAGTCCAAGATCATCTAGGTTGGTTGGTTAATTGGGCTTCAGGCCTATTAACTGCCAAGGTCATTACATCTATCATTATCACAAACCAAAAAATCTTGAACATCTTTTGTAGGTGGTAGAGATAATTATAAAACCATATGCACTTTCACCATACATAGTCCTTGCTTGTGTGAGCCCATCTAACTGAAAAGGCTAATATACAAATTACCAATAAAGCAAGTAGTTTTACCTTAACAAACTTTAATGTAAATACACTAGACATTTACTGATACTTAATATCAATGACTACTTATTATATTACTAGCCCCTGTTTCACATTTTGTGCAAATGAAGGATGCTCAGTCTTTAAAGTTTTATAATCTTGGCAAGAAAAATTACCTCTCCATTGTTGTGACAGGGGTATACACGTCGACACTCCTTCATGGCCATGTTAAATCTGCAGTAGAGTCAGGTGTCTTAGTTTTTCACTTAAACAAGGAAGGGAAAAAATATCAAGAAATATCTTGTTATATGCAGGTGTGATTAATGTCTTTACACATTAAGAACATTGTTTTGATCCAATTTTTGCAAAGGACAGAAAAATACAAAAATCTGTGCATTGCGTATGTGCATGAAATGCTTATCTTTCACACATCCTTATTCACAAGTGAAAAATTAGGTATACAAGTGTAATTAGTAGGGTCCTGTAAATGTAACAGCTGCTTGAGTGACTACATATTTCATTGTATTAAGAGAAATCTAGGAAGTGACTACATATATCATTGTATTGAGAGAAATCTGGCATTATCAGACTGCCTCCTTGAGGTTACACAAGTAAAAAGTTCCCTTTGGCAAGACTGTATCATCATCAGATTACTAAACAGTTGTCTTATCAAAGAACTTCTTACTTCAAAGGAATCCATCTTGTTTCTGTCACTGAGTTCAGTGTAGCCTTGGGCTGAAGGAGCCCCTGGAAAATGGTTATTGGTAATAGCAGGTAACAGGTAATATCAGTAGGGGTTACCTCACCATATTCACCAGAAGTCCTTGAGGATTATGAATCCAGACTATTCTAATTCATGAGCGTGACCAAACTGATATTCTTTTGTAATCCCTGTACACTATTAAACTAACATATGTATGGTTGCGAGGTGTGGGCTACAGATAGGGTTGTGCAGAGGAGGGTGGATGTGTTGGAAATGAGATGTTTGAGGGCAGTATGTGGTATGAGATGGGTTGGTCGAGTAAGCAATGAAAGGGTAAGAGAGATGTGTGGTAATAAAATGAGTGTAGTTAAGAGAGCAGAAGAGGGTGTATTGAAATGGTTTAATCACATGGAGAGAATGAGTGAGGAAAGATTGACAAAGAGGATATATGTGTCAGAGGTGGAGGGAACGTGAAGAAGAGGGGGACCAAATTGGAGGTGGAAGGATGGAGTGAAAAAGATTTTGAGTGATCAGGACCTGAACATGCAGGAGAGTGAAAGGTGTGCAAGGAATACAGTGAATTGGAATGATGTGGTATACCGGGGTCGATGTGCTGTCAGTGGATTGAACCAGGGCATGTGAAGCGTCTGGGGTAAACCATGGAAAGTTTTGTGGGGCCTGGACGTGGAAAGGGAGCTGTGGTTTGGGTGCATTATACATGACAGCTTGAGACTGAGTTTGAACGAATGTGGCCTTTGTTGTCTTTTCCTCGCCCTACCTCGCACACATGCGGGGGAAGGGAGTTATTTCATGTGTGGCGGGGTGGCGACAGGAATGAATAAAAGCAGCAAGTATGAAATATGTACATGTGTATATTTGTGTATGTCTCTATGTATATATATGTATACGTTGAAATGTATATGTGCGTGTGTGGGTATGTATGTATGTGGGTGGGTTGGGCTATTCTTTCGTCAGTTTCCTTGCACTAACGCGGGAGACAATGACAAAGTATAATAAATAAATATAAATAACATATACTTATTATCCCTGTCGGTTGATTAAATTCACGCATATACCTAAACCTCTCCTATAATCCAAGTAGGTGATGAAGAAGTTACTTACAGTCTGTAGCAAACCAAAGCAGACAAATTATTAACTCCTGTGGGTGAATAATCCTGACTTGCCTATTTACTGAGATATGACCATTCCAAACCACTCATAATCCCTAGCTTACCCAGACTTACTTATCATCCTCACTGGTGTTCCTGAAAGAACCCTGCTGTGTAACTTCTGCTGGCAGCCAATCTGGAGTGACCTTCAATAACATGTGACCACACCATACTCACTTGTAACACCTGTAGTTGATAAAGCCGGGCTCACCAAAAGGAAGAGTGATATGGACTAGCTTTATGTTCCTGTGATGGAGAGCATAATTTACTACTGCCTCATTCTCCTCAACCTGTGGGATACAATTAGCACATCTTCAAACAATCAGCAATCACATAACATTCACCAGTGTTCCTGCTATTCAAAATAGAATCTAAACCAAGCAAATAGTTTCCAAACCTGAAAGCAAGCCAGTCTAAACAGACAATAAAGCATTCATTATTAGCCCACTCACTGTTTTTGTCAGCAGAATGTGAGTCTGTTTTCAATCCCCCACTTAATTATTAGTTATGCAAGGAACTAGATACTTTTCCAGGCTTATGTTTATCGTTCTTACAGGAGGTGCTGCTATTGCTTGAAGGTAAATTGCACCAAACCAGGTGGGATGTGTCATCAGAATGCATCAGTTTATCACAATGCAAAAGTGGTGTGAGGATGCATGATTTGAGAGAGAATTGAGAAACAGAAAGTATGTCTCTGATGATGATAACACCTCTGATACCATAGAAATGGGTAGAGATGATGATTTAGATTTCTACCAGCCCTCTTCATCCAGCAAAAGTGATGATTCTGGTGGGTGATGAAAATATGTTTGGATTCCTATTCTGTCTATAACTACATCAACTATTTTGGACTTGTAAAAGTCACAATCCAGTACTAAGACTGGGCCTAGGAGAAGAAATAATTAGAAGAAAAGCACTATGCATGAGAAAAGATGATAAAAAAAACATTAAAAAAGAAGATAATTTGTGACCTTGTCAAGCTGCAATGGAACAAACGAGAAGAGGGAATTAACCCAGCCTGGCCCTGAGGCCATACCACCCTTTGCTGGCCTCTCAGTAACCACATGGAATGCGACCAGCCTCTGCAGTGAGGTTTTATTATTCCGTCCTTTAGTATTTTCTCCTCCAAAACTCATAATCAAAGAGGCATGTAGGCACAAAATATATACACCAACTAGGCTGCAAACGAGTTTAAATATTGTTTAGTAACATCCCATTATGTGTATTACGTGTTATATATTTTATTTCTTCATTGTCATGACTAGGCTGCAAACAAGTTTAAATAATGATCATTAATATTCCAATATGTATATTGAATGTTATATATTTTATTTCTTCATTGTGGTGATGTTGGTACAAGATTTCTTATTCAGTTTATTTTATATATGATAGAGCAATCAGTTACAAACAAATGCATATACAAAAAGGGCAGTGTAGGGCCAAAAACAGTATTACAGTTGATATGAATATTTGTGCTTTTTTTTGACATTGCTCGATCTGTTTCCTTAATGCTAAAGTGGATAGAATATCCAATCCAAGATCCTACTTGCTGTTTGAATCCTCTAATACCATTTCTCAGATGAAAAACTGAAGACTATCTATCATACTATGTCCTTATTAGCATATAGTACTAAAGCTTTCTCAGTTAGACAGGTTGGCATTTGCATACTTGATTTAGTAATACAGTGCACTATTATGTTACAGTGCTCCATAACTCGTTACAAAGCCCACACACACACACACACACACACACACACACACACACACACACACACAACTGTCAACTAGACAGGGGCATTTATGCAAAATGTTGCATATATAAAATGTGTTGATGCTTATAATAATAATGATAAACTTGTTTCATGTACAAACTTACCAACACAGATGAGGTTGAGTAAACAAGATGTCCACCAGTGGTAAGAGAGTCAATTGCCCTCAGTAGAAGAGCTTGCTGGAGCTTTGTATACAGATGAACCTGCTCAAGTTCATTTATCTGCAAGTGCCATGTTTCATGTTTCTTAATTACACCAGTGCCTGAGCAGGGGGCATCCACTAGCACGTGACTAAATTTGCCAACCATGGCCTGAAACATAAACTTGTAATACTCATCAGATCTGGAATAATATGTAATACTCATCAGATCTGGAATGATATGCCACAGAAAGGTTTAATGCACACATCTGACTGAATTAACAACTGATAAACAAATGTCTGTACAATTACATAGACCAAGATAGCATATTCACTAAATATACTGTTGGTACTGGTATTTTAGCTTCTCTTATTGCAGACCCAGATCCCTTTATGCGGATCTTATGGGACTGGTATTTAGTTTTACACATCCCTTGGGAAGTTCCAGAGATCTCTGAGAGAAAATATGTTGAATTTTTGTTTGTGCCAGTTTTGTGATGGGTCAAACTAAGATTAAATGTTCTGTGTTCAGTATCTAGATTGCTTGTCA
Organism: Panulirus ornatus; assembly: GCF_036320965.1. Taxonomy (NCBI): domain Eukaryota; kingdom Metazoa; phylum Arthropoda; class Malacostraca; order Decapoda; family Palinuridae; genus Panulirus; species Panulirus ornatus. The sequence continues at coordinate 4,697,098 of NC_092288.1, read as the reverse complement.
TCTAAAACCTGAGCATTAAGAACTGCTTTGAGAACCTTTTGCACTCTCCTGATCTGCTTTGAGAACCTTTTGCACTATCCTGATCTGTCTTTCCCCCTCTCCTTCCAATGAGAAGCAGCTGTTGGATTATATTTTCAGTCAAACTGCCTTAAATGAAGACATTCCTTAGTTATGACGCATCTCGTAAAAATGTCTCATAGTTTTCTTGGTAATTTGATGGTTCACTGCTAGAATCACAGGATGTTTTGCCTTATCAGACACTGGGGTCTTCAAAAGTTGTCTTCTAACTCTGAAAAGGCTGTTAAGGCCCTTAAACAGCTCTAAATTATGAATTGCACTATTTTTGAGGACAGCACTATACTCATTGTTCAGGCAATCCAACTCATTAGAAGTTAATTCTTTGAAGTGCCTAATGATAACTGTCTCTGCTTGTTGAAGTTCAGCAGCCTCCATGTGCATCCTTGCCAGAGATTCAAGAAGGAACAACTCGGTCATAAATATACAAATCCAAGTCACTGCCTTTGTCAAGCTGAACCAGCAAGAATCCCTCAAGTATTCTAGCCTGAAGGCTACCCTGAGCATCTAACACCACTGCGTATGACTTGGCTTCTTGTTTGATTTCCCTGCCATTTTTTAACTGAGAAATAAACCCATACAAATAGATACAAGTCTACTTGCTATACACATATGGGACCCTTTTGGTATGGTTTCTGATATACAATCTTGTACAGGAACTTCTCATTAAGGGGTCCATCATTTCCCTGCTACTGAGTATGGCACAGCCTTTGAGCTGCAGGAGCCTCATGAAAGGAATCCTGGAGTTGTATAATTGAAAAATAAATATAATACTTTTACCTCTGCTAAATATTATTATTATGAAGAGTATTGTGGCTACTACTGTTCTCTGAGGAACTCCTGATGAAACACCTTCATCGCACATATTAAGAAATAGTAGAAAAACCTTGGAAAAAAACTATTGTGGACATTCTATTCCACAGATTTCTCAGGAGAAAACTGCCACTTAAAAGAGCAGCTAATCAGGCTTAGCAATTCAAAGGGAATCATTGTTCAAGATAACATGAAAATAAATGAGGTACTGGGTAATAAGTTCAAAAGTGTACTTATGGTGAAGGAAACTATAAATTTATCACAATCAAGATGGGATGGAAAGAAGGAAAAGGAAAATATTATAAGTGTTTGAAAAGACTATGCAGACTACTGAGGGCTTTTGAGACATGTAAGGCACATGGTCCTGATGAAGTTATGCCATAAATGCTTCATGAGAGTGCAGGAACACTTACCAAGCCATCAAAAATGTTCTGAACTAAGGACCACAATCTCTGTAGTGCATAATGCTAAGAAAATATAATAAAAATGCAAGTGAATGATTACCTGCAAAGGAGAAACTACACTAATGAGAGGCAACATAGGTTCAAAGAAATTTTGTTCTTTGCATATCTTCTTGATTTCTATTATAGAACCTTTTAAACAAAAGGGATGGACTGTGTGTCCTTAAAGAGCCACAGAAGCATTTGACACTGCCTAAAATAGAAGGTTGGGAAAAAAGCTGGATTTTCAAGCCTGCATGAGTGGTAGAATCCTTCACTGGATTGAAAATTATCGTAGTGGAAGAGAAAAGGGGGCACGTGTCAGAGGAGCCGCTTCTCTAAGAGCTTGGTTGTAATCAGGTCACTGTGCTATTCTTGACCCATGTATATTATATGCCAAAAGGCATGTGTTCATGCATGTATATATTTGCAGAGGCATTATTAGACTCGGGCTGACTGTAGTTACACCAAGAGTGAAAAGTTACTTTGGTAAGGATGTATTGATGAAGTTGTCTCATGCTGATGGAGCCCATCCTTTCCTTACTACTGACTGTAGTGCAGCTTCAAGGCTGGAGGAGCCCCTGGAGAAGGGATCTTGGGAAATAATAATAATAATGATAATTTTTTTTTTATCATACTTTGTTGCTGTCTCCCGCGTTAGTGAGGTAGCACAAGGAAACAGACGAAAGAATGGCCCAACCCACCCACATACAGATGTATGTACATAAACACCCACACACGCACATATACATACCTATACATTTCAACGTGTACATATACATACACAGACATATACATATATACACCTGTACATATTCATACATGCTACCTTCATCCATTCCTGCCACCACCCCGCCACACACGAAATGGCACCCCCCTCCCCCCGCGTGCATGGGAGATAGCGCTAGGAAAAGACAACGAAGGCCACATTCATTCACACTCAGTCTCTAGCTGTCATGTCTGATGCACCAAAACCATAGCTCCCTTTCCACATCCACATTATCATTTGTGGATGATAATTATGTCACAAAGGATGTTTGGAATGATAAGGATTGCATAAACCTTCGAAAAATCAAAAAAATTCTAAAAGTTGTTTTGATACGAGGGTGATTAAGTTAAATTCAAGTCAATGCTAAGTAATGTAATGAAGATACGATAGTGTGAAAGAAGGTTCACCATCAATATAATCTTATTAAAATGAAAAAATATAAAACAACAAATCTGCGTAAAACAAGCCAGGAGGTTGGCACTGTACTTTATTACTAAAACACGTTAGGAGATTGACCAAGGAGAAAAAAGTGTGTACTATCTGATATTAAAATTGAATTTAGATAAATGAAGAAGGAGCTGTTTATTAAAACAGTTTACATATCATATTAGACCTAATTTAAAATATGCACTAAAAGTTTGATCACCTCACACAGTTAAATAAAAGACAGTAAAGAAGGTCCAGAGGAGGGAAGTATGGAATAGAAAGCTGAATTACAGGGAGAAATTGATTAGAAGGTAGAAAGTTACCCATCATGGTAAAGAGAAGAATGATGGGAGATCTGACTCACAACCTTTAAGTTAATTATGTCAACAGTGAAGAGTTCTTTGAAAGATGCAAAGGATTAACCAGATGACATCACAAGAAATTTAGTAAGAAACTGGATTTAGGAAACTATAAAGAAACTCTTTTACATCATTAGATTTGTGGGTGAATGAAATAAGTTCAGTGATGAAATTGTGAATGCTGACAGTAAAGAGAAAATTAAAAAGTTGTGTGATAGGAAAAGTGTACGAGATAAGATCCCACAAGTGTTCAACTTCCTCCTTGTACTATGCAAAGAGGTAATAACAAACATGCACCTTACTTGAGGAAATTCATACAGCAAGAGATGCGTGATGATGACGCAGGAAACACCAAAGCAGTGGAGGTTGACCCATAGTTGAGGCAAGTCATCAGTGCTCAGGGCATTGCTCACTATCATTCCTGTGTTCTGCAGCAGCATACCTTTAACAATTATCAGTCATCAGACTGGTTGACCTATGAGTGGTTTGAGGGACAGTTTAAAGATTGGTTAGTGATTCTCTTTGGGAGGCTATTGATTCATGATGTGAAAGTATGGTAGTCAATACTTGTTTGGTAACTGATAGCAATGGTTGTGATAAGCAATCCTTCACAGTTGATGGAAATTGTGTTTATGGTAATTTGTAGTGATGGTGTACAATACTTATGATGCTAGGGTATAGTATTCATAGTGGGTAATGTGGGTGAGCAATGATGATGACAGCAACCACTGTTGGTGGGTGGTAAGCAAGTTAGAAGTACGGTAAGTAACATTGGGGTTAGGTTATAGGTAATGATGTTCAGTAATGGGTTAGTGGCAAGATGGTGAGCAATGTTGCTGGTAGTAAGGAGAGAGTGTTCTGATAAGTGACAACAGGTGTAGGTCTTTGTCATTATGTGGAAGTTAATTTTGGTTTGGGGGGAAATAGTACAGAGTAACTAACGCATACTGTTCAAGCAGTTGATATTGTTGGTGGTAGTGGGCAATTCTGAAAGTGGAGGGCAATGTTAATGGGTTATGAGTAATATCAAAAGAAAGCTAACATTCTTGATGCCACAAAATGTGATATATGGATAATGTTGGTGATGGGAGGAAACCTTAGTGGATGGTTTAAAAACTTTCATGGCTATAAAGGTTAAATATATTCAAAGCCACAAGCAATGTTAGCTTTGTTGGGAATATAAATGGATGATTAGTTCTGCTTGTAAATGCAAATGAAGCGAAAAGGAGCAAGGAATGAGGAATCCCATGATAAGAGGAGGAAACAACATGAAGGAGTTTAAGTGTGAGGATGTTTTCAACACAAAGAACTGCAGTAAATGCCATGACTGCATTGTCTGGAGAAAATTTTGCCTGTTATCCTGATGTATGTATTTGTATATCTATATCTCTGTCACCCATTCCCTCCAGGAACTCCCATCAAGGGGGTGGCCTCAGCAAAAGAACCTCTCAGATGTTTGTACAAAACAAATCAATCCCATGGATACATTGTGAGAGAAATGTGTTAATATTTATTAGTGCAATGTAATAAGGGCTCCAGAGGTGAAGAGTAAGCCAAGCAGCATTTAAGACACATATGATGTGCCACCAGATGAAAAGGTGTAATAAGGGATTGAAAGATGAGGAAAGCATATATAACTGAATATTTGTGTACTGAAGTAAGAACAGACCTATGAGAATTGAATGGTGTCCCACAGCAGCGCAGAGATCAAGCACATTGGCACCTTCAGAAGGTGCCAAAGCCAATACTGGCAGCATCCCTGATACGCCCTGAAAATAATAATTATGTGACTAGTTAAGCTCAGCTTACCAATTCTTAGATTACCTAAAAGTATTTTGACAGAGAGACCACATATATAATACTTCAGGGTATGCTGGTTTGAAGTAAAAGCTAAGAAACTGAGACAAGAAAGGGTGATGGTATACCGACAAAGGAAATACCATTTTGAAACTATATCATACTGGAACCAATTCAATTTTTTTTCTTTCATATTTGCCATTTTCCTCATTTGTGAGGTAGCATTAAGAACAGAGGACTGAGCCTTAAAGAGAATATCCTCACTTGGCCTCGCTCTCTGTTCCTTTTTTCTGGAAAAGTCAAAAATAGAGGAAGGATTTCCAGCCCCCTGCTCCCTCTCTTTTAGTTACCTTCTACGACACACAGGGAATACTTGGGAAGTATTCTTTCTCCCATCCCCAGGGATAAGATTCAATGCAAAATATTGGGATAAAAAAAAACAAGTATAGCAACCACACTATTTAGCATTACTGGACTCCACCTGCATGTAGTTAAACTACAGGTAAGAAGTCATCTTCAGTAATGTCCTATCACTGTCAATGAATGTGAAGTACAATCTCACTGAGGGACTGAAAATAAGAAAGTATGTTGATGGCCAATAAGCATGTATGAACAGAAAGTAGAGCAAAAGCAAGGCAAATAAGAGATAGCTTATACATGGAGTCTTCTCTTATAAACTTACAAAGGTGGTGAACATGCAAAGACTGCTGATTATCCAACTGTTTTGAAATTATTTACAAGATAATTTGATTCTAGGATATTAATTTACTGGATATGGAGGGAGTTAACAGATATTTAAACTAGAAAAAGGTACATATAAGATGACTCTAAGCATGGACCACTTGATTTAAAAATAATGGCAAATTAAATGTATGATGCATGAGAAATGCAAGTATGACAAGAATAAACATATCAAGTGAAAAAAATTGTCTGCTAGCACTTTACATGTCTGAATATTTTGTACATTCAAACAAAAGGAAAACAGGATAATACATGAACAAAGGCAAACTAACCTGGTCACCATAAAACATGCAGTAATTTTCAAGATTGATATGCATGGGTGTTGGCTTTTTTTTTGGTTTTGTGGGCACCCTGGCACCAATAAATCTTGGGATTCGAGGGTTATAGTTTGTCTTCAGGAAATTTAAACAGTTGTCCCATTTCTGGTAATCCAGCATACAGGACCAAGCGAATTTTCTGATGTTGTATACCTGTAAAATCATCCTCAGTTTTTTCATCATAAATCGCTTGTATTCAAGCCATATTTTGATGGCAGTACTAGAGCTCAATTCTTTTCTGCAAGACTTGAAACTTACTCTGCGAGCACCAAAGTCAAAACCAAGTATCCAAAGGATTTCTGCTTTCATGAGCCATTTTGGTTTTGGCTCCTTATTTTTATGTTCCTGAGGAATCACTGAATGTGCCATTGTCATTTCCCAATTTAATTCACCAATCTTTCCCTCTGTTTTCTTATGTTTTTTTGTAACAGAAATCCTATCTGGGCTCAATATTCCCTTGTCCTCAGGTTGGATGGGTTTACTTATTTCCATTTTTTCCACATCTTTGAGCAGCAGTGCCAAATACGACTGATATGAAGGAGTTGCTGGGTCTTGTACATCCAGCACATCTGCAGTTTTGTCTACCATATTTTTCAGTGTGCAAAGTGAATTCATTGAAAACATTTTCATATGTCTCTTAGTTGCTACTGGGTCTTGCTTCTTGTTAACAGGATTTTCCTGACATGGTGATTTTACTATACTTTTTCTGTCATATATATTGGATTTAGTAGACCCCTCCTTCTTAGAAAGTGGATGCATCATAGTTGCCTCTGGATCTTGTGTCTTACTTTCAACACACATCGCCTTCTGATGGACCAGCTGTCCCATGGTTGCTGTCATTGTTAATGCTGGGTCTTGTGTTTTTTCTTTTGTAAGCAGGTCATGTTGACAGAATGGCTGTCTTTTCTTTACTGTTAAGTTCTGTGACTTTGCTTCTGTAGGCATCGCTTGCTGACAAAGCGACCATCCTGTAATTGTTGCTGGAACTTGTGTTTCAGCTTCAGCAACTTGCTGACATAGTGGCCATCTTGTGTTTACTGTTGAGTTTTGAGACTCTGAAGGCATCACTTGTTGACAGAGTGGCCATCCCGTAACTGTTGCAGGAACTTTTTTTTTTGCTTGAGGAGACATCAGCAATTCAAGCAACTTATGATAAGCAAGTTTTGACCAAGTTTCGAGCTGAAAGGACAACAATAGTAATGAATTTTTTGTAAGTAAAAAAAATTCCGAACAACTATGCATGTACTCAATAAATAGTCCAGTTTTATAGTCAATGATGAGATGAATATATGAAGATAACAATGATGAAATTAATGACACTTTATATGGCACATAATGATAACTTTACAAGCATCCTATCTGAAAGTAAATATATAATTCAGTAGTAAGACTGATAACAACAGAAGAAAACAAAAGGTTTCCTTGGGAATCCAGAACAGAATTAAAGACCTCAGCCCTGGAGGAACTTTTCCCTTACAGTCCAGTCTTGGTTATCTATACCCCACTCGTCTAGATCTTTGGATAGAGAAAATAATATATGTCTGGATACAACCAGTGTATACGCCAATAATCCAAGGTACATCTGATGGTACTTAACTGTAATCAAAGCAGTCGTTACAATGCAAAACCTGACATATTAACCCATCAGAATGGTGTCCAGCATTCCAAGGACAACATTAAAAAAAAAAGTGCAATACCACGATTACACAAAAATTCTTTACAGTATCTTGTATCTTATATTTCATTTATTCATTTTATTTTATTTATTATACTTTGTCGGTCTCCCACGTTAGCGAGGTAGCGCAAGGAAACAGATGGAAGAATGTCCCAACATACCCACGCACACATGTATATACATACACACCCACACACACACATATACATACCTATACATTTCAACGTATACATACATATACATACACAGACATATACATATATACACGTGTACACATCCACACTTGCTGCCTCCACCTATTCCTGTCGCCACCGTGCCACACATGAAATGGCACCCCCCTCCCCCCGCGCACACACTAAGGTAGTGCTAGGAAAAGACAACAAAGGCCACATTCATTCACACTCAGTCTCTAGCTGTCATGTGTAATGCACCGAAACCACAGCTCCCTTTCCACATCCAGGCCCCACAAAACTTTCCATGGTTTACCCTAGACGCTTCACATGCCCTGGTTCAATCTATTGACAGCATCGACCCCATTATGCCACATCGTTCCAATTCACTCAATTCCTTGCACGCCTTTCACCCTCCTGTATGTTCAGGCCCCGATCACTCAAAATCTTTTTCACTCCTTCCTTCCACCTCCAATTTAGTCTCCCACTTCTCCTCGTTCCCTCCACCTCTGACACATATATCCTCTTTGTCAATCTTTCCTCACTCATTCTCTCATTACTTTGATTTCATTATGGTGATTGCATTTTGGAGAGCAGATTCTGTATTGATCATTAAGTAGGGCTGTAAAATAGATTGAAGGATATCTTGTTTCAGATACTCTGCTTTAGATTAATTTTTTCACTATTTGACATAACCTCACAAAACATTTTTGTCAATAATATGGTATTGTCTTTAAAAACATCATTCCAATTCTCACTTGCAAATGGACCAGTAATGTCATTCCACATTATTCTGCATATGTCTTCCATTGCTGTATCGTATTTATCTTCCATGTTATAACCTGTAGTTATAGGAAGGCCTTAGGTAAAGTTAGGGTTGCTTTCCTTTACAGAAAATGTGACTGAATAAAACAGCTCTTAAATGAATCCATTTTCCCATAGGAACCCATTTAAAAATCTAATACAGGGATTTTTTTTCATTATAATTTTTCAATAACAAAGACAAAATTAAGTTTATATACAGCACAGTATAGTTCATGTATAAATATATGGAATCATGGTTATGGGAGTTGGTCCATGGTCAACTTAGCTGTTCGTCCTCCCCTTGGGGATGATCAATATGGGGACCTTGTTTACGCTAGGACAGATATATAGCATTAATGAGATAGCCGTGATAAAAGGCATTTCAGTTGGTCATGCCATCTCAACAAGCATAAATAAAAAAATAATTACTAGATAAGGCTGTAAATCTTCCTTAAAGAAGTGGGTTAGGTGGAGGGGAAAGTGGTCATAAGCCTAACAAGTTGAAGACAGAAGTATCCCAGGGATCATGAAATGTAAAAATGAAGGATAGAGAGAATACATAGTTGTTTTACACAAAGAATATGTAGAAGTAAGTTAAGGAAGGCAGGACATAAAAATATATCAGTGGACGTTTAAAGTACTGAAGCAAGAACTTGAGCAATCAGCAAGAAAAAGGAACAGTTCTGTGACAATGAATACTGGCTGATTAACTTCATTCATGAGACATTTGCATTTGTTTTATGAGTGTATTACCCACATACAACCAGCAACATCAAAGCATCAAGTAAGATCACAAATGTGACTTACGTGGAGCATGTAGTATCCAGCCCGATGTTCAGCAGTAGCTTCCAAGTCCACCTTTGGTTTTCTCTTAGCAACAAGAACATCTTTAGGCCATGAGGCCATCTTCACTTTAACCTTCTGGCTTGCAAAGATTTTTTTCAGTTTTTTGCTGTCTGTCTGTTGGAAAAATATCCATGGGGTCAGAAAGTAAAGTGTCCTACAAAGAGCCATGGAAGAGAATTCTATGGAGAACCATCTCAGAGGATTACATAGAGAGTGAAGAAAAAGAATTCTAAGCCCAGGGAAGAGGATGCTGGAAAGACACAATGGTAAAGAAATATGGAAAGAATTTCTGAACATGATCCTTTAAAGAAATAGGAAAGATGATTCCTGAAGAAGTTTTTACTCTAAGAATTGGTCATATGTTCTTGATGCTACCTCACTTACACAGGAAACAGCAAAAATTTGTGAAAGAAAGAATACGGAGTAAACCAGCATCATTTAAAGCTGCAGTGGATCACCTCAAACAGTAACACTGTAATATTAGTAAAATATTTTCCAGTTTTCATCACTGTGGAGTATTAAGCAGATGTCACCTCAGATACTTTCCATGGGGTACCTGTTTCTCATAAAAACATGATATACTGTCAAAATTCTGTCTTTATAGTGACTGACTGAAACTCCTGTATAAAACATAAATAATGTGAGCAGTACCATGCAGAGAGCATAAAAAGGCTAGGAAAAATGAGAGAAAGAAGAGCACTTTTAAAGACTGTCATGACACAAAAAAGGAGTACTTCTGGGCAGGAAGGTAAAGAATTGGTTGTCCGAGAGCTATGTTTGGGGTTTGCAGTTTTATGTCCCTGCCTTAGACAGGGTGGATGACCAAGCTATCTTACAAGCCTAGACACTTACAAAATAAATTAGCATTAACTGAAGCTGGTACAGGAGTACTTCACACATTTTCTCCTTATAAGAATACAAAGACATATGGTTATCTATTGAATCTGAATATCTAAAAAGTACCTTCAAATTACAATGAAAATTCCCGTTTTAGTATACAGTGAACAACCTTCAAAGATTAATATTCATTAGTATTGTTCAGTCTCTTTGTTAAAGAATGATTTGTAAATGATGTCTAATTTTGAATAACTTCTTAAAAATTTCTAGTAATACTGCCGTCCTGATACTAGGGGATAATATTGCCTGTCCTGATACTAGGGGATGACTTTGAGTACTGTGTAAGACATCAGTGCAGAGAATAGGAAAAGGGGTAGAGTTCATGAGAAAGAAGAGCACATTTGAAACATTAACATGACACAAAAAGGGCATTTCTACATATGAGGGTAAAAACTTGGGTCCCTACCCTCCAATGCATGTCAGTGATTGTGAGGAAGAATGAGATAGCAGGACAGGAGTGACCTTAGCCTTACAGCACATACCTTGAGAGTGTTTGTGATAACCATCAGCTCTTGTGGTGATGCAGTACTATTAAAAAACTGAGGAAGTTCTTCTCCAAAGAAAGAACGTAATTTTATGATTATATTTATAGGGTAGTTATGGTTGACACTAATTTTTGCAATTTCCTGCATTTCAAGAGTCTTCCTTGGTACATTCTGTTTGGAATGAAAAGAAATTATGATAAATCACTCAAACCGCTTCTTCTTATGATTCAGGATTAAAAGAAAAGCCAATCATCAGGAGTATGATTCCACTTACTTCCTACTTAGATGTCTAGTAACCACATCACTAACAGCTTTCATTGTCCCACACTCTTATCACCGCCATCATCATGTTCCTCTTAAACAAATATCAAAACAAATTATTCCTAAGCCATTTTCTGATATATATACCATCATCTTACGACTTAATATCACCTTCCATCTAATACCATCCATCTTTGTGTACTTTAAATTTTCCTAAGTGCATTTTCAATTTCAGATCTCATACCTAATGTTTTGTGTTTCATCTCTCAATATTTTTTAACTTTATAATTCTTGGTTTCTCCTGGAAAATGCCATGTTAAGGGAGGAATTCCCATCAAGACTGCCAGTAATATATGAAAATCAGCTACTCTGATTTGACCAGCAGACCCTCTGAGTTGAGGGAAAAACAGGGCAGCCTCTGAGCCAGTCAGAGAATCCAAGGATGACCTTTAATCCACAGTCAGCCAGTCCTTCACAGAAGCAGACTTACATTAACTTCATTTGTACCAGTGATCTTCAAGTCTTTGTATGTTGTCTCCAACTTAAAACAAATTTCTCCTTGTTTTGCAAGTGAAAAGTAATTTCACTTTTCTTCCCTGTTCATGTGCTGTAATTTATTTATTATTAATTCATTTCTAGTATCCATCATTCCGATTCTGTATGTGTAGAGTATATACATACATGAATATTTAAAATATGTACAAATATTTGGAAAATTTTGATGTAGCTTCAAACTGCTATTAGCTTGAATAAAGGATGATTTACATTGCGCTGCAGATGCAGTATTTGGAGAATATAATAGTTGCATTGTATGATTGCAAGCATTATGCTTTATTGTACAGTATCAAATAGGGCAACAATAATGTTTTCGTATACTAGGGAATATGTGGGTTTACATGAAGGAGTATGAAATACATATTAAAAAGATTTAATTGGTCTTGGAAAATATGGCCACGGTCAGTTTTCAATCACGAATGTGCTTGATATACTCTAACTAGAATATTAGAAATTAAGATGAGTCTCAACTTCTGTGGAGGTTTAGTGAGGTTTTACAGGTTCTGTTGATTGTTTTTACATATGTATTACATCCTCTTACATTAATAAACTGCTGTTTGTTCCAGCATACACATCCCTCACAACTACCATAATTTTAAATTGGAACATAATGCTGAGAATCATGCTCTGCAGTTGCAACAATATTATGAAAAAAAAAACTACTCGAGCAGTACAGATACAATAACCATGGCAAACTAACACAATGTACAGCCAAAGTAGACTTTCTCTTTACATTTATCAAATTAATGTCTCGCACTATACATTACCGGCAAAGAAGTGCATTTTCCAATTTCATGACAGAAACAAAAACTCGCACTGCTCAACTTGTTTTAGATTTCAATCATCATACCCACATTCTTAAGGTTAAGCTCACACCCGTCTTTAAACTAAGCAACCCACCAGCCTTTCAATAAACTACTTTGTCTACCATGATTGATGACCTGCTTTTTTTTAGCGCCATCGTACCCATTTGCACATCTGCCATAACACCATCCTTGGTAATCTCTTCCTCAGTCACTTCCATCATAACTCAGGTCATTTCCTCCTCCATGCATACATTAGTACGTTATCTTACTTGTCTACTTATCTTTAATGCGCCGAACTTCTTACCAACGTTCAAATATGTCACATAGTAGCCCCGTGACCCACTTTCACCGGTATGATTACCCGAAGCGTTCTTTTTAAGTGAATAAGGAAAAGGTAAGCTTCTATTTTAGGTTAAGTTCGTTGAGTGAGTTCGTGCGTGTCCTTATGTATAATTGTTAACGAAACATTTTGGTCACATAACGCCATTTAGCTAGAAGAACCATCCTCTAATCCTCCATTACTCCAGTGGTCAGATGCCCATGGTGTCCAATACCCACCCATTTTCACGCTGCACCACTGTAAATACTATCTCATACAATTTTCACATTTACTTGATATTTAACTCAAAGTCTGTCAACTTGAGACTTGCCTAAAAGAAAGTCCCCTCGCTAATGCTGACAGATTTTGGTAAATAAGGCCTGAAATCAGGATTACAAACTTCCACCATCAACTTTGAAACCCCTTTTATGCAAGCCATAATTTAGTCTTTATTCAAGTTATAGTTTAAAGCTGCTAAGAATCTAAATGTGGAGTGTAATGAATTTTTTTTTTTAGATGGTAATGTTTGTATGGAGACTAGAAAAAAGGTAGAAAAGCAAAACGTATGATTAATTTGGACGTTATTGTACGGTCGTCATGTAAGATTTATCTGTTTTAATGTTATTCATGGCCTCGGAGTCCGTTGCTTCTTTTTTTTTTATTGTACTTAATCGCCTTCTTCCGCATCAGCGAGGTAGCGCAAGGAAAGAGACGAGGAATGGCCCAACCCATCCACAAATGTATATACATAAACGCTCACACACGCACATATACATTTCACGGTATACATACACAGACATACATCTATACACATGTATATATTCATACTTGCTGCCTTCATCCATTTCTGTCGCCACCTTGCCACACATGAAATAGCATCCTCGCCCTCATCCCAGCGAGGTCGCGTTAGGAAAAGACAAAAGGGGCCACATTTACGCAGTCTCAACCTGTCATGTGTAATGCACCGAAATCACATCTCCCTTGCTCCGTTACTCCTTATAACTGTTAATACGTTCACCGTGTCCCTTGTCTATGATTAAGTGTGAAGCATATTATTTTTGTAGCATAAAAGGTAAGATCTATCCTGTACTCGACATTATCTGAAAAAATGTAACGTGGTCGCGTTTATATTACAGCTGTTGGGAAGTTGTCAGGCGATGTGGCGAACATTCTTTAACGTAGGTGCATTTCAGCTATACCATTGATAATAAGATGATTGGGGTCTGGTTGAGGAAGGTAGGTGATATTTTTCATTGCATAGACGTAGCAAAGGGTGTAGTGGGAGTCGGTCTGTCCTCATTTGCCAAGAATTCACTGATGTAGTTGGCATTCGCCAACTCCTAGAAGCGTGAAGCAAGCCAGAGGTATCTTGCCTTCTGTAACTTCTCATATATATATATATTTTTTTTTCTATAATGCGTTAGAGATGTATTCAAGTGAATTTGTTTTTTCATCTGGTTTAGAGATTTTATATGGTCTGCTAGAGACTTACCCAATATGAAAACTGCATCCCAGATGGAACAAATTGTTTTTCAGCAGTCTGCAATACTATTGTAGCTTCCGAATCTAATGTGTACAGTAGTTGATTTTGATATAAAAATTCATAAGATTTGCTGTCTGTATGATGTGTGCAAGAGTATTAAGTTCAACCAGTTATGTACCAAAAATATGAGGACTTAAAATTTGGAACCACTTTTCAACATCCTATTTCAATTGAGCGTGCTAGTAGTTTCAGTGTTTTGGGATAGCTTAAGGAAGGAAAGTTACACGAGGTTTACGTATATTCTGCTTCCTAGAGGTATTTCACCTAATTATATCTTGATTAACCAAACATTCTTTCATCTTCATAGTCCTTTAGTGATTAAAATATGAATCCCCGTGGTAATCAATTTGTGAAGAGCGATCCCCCTGTCAACATATGTTACCACCCCTGGGCTGCTTTTGTTTCTAGGGTTAAGTTTTTAAAGCACCACAGATTTGAGGCAAAACAGCAGGAACTCATAAAAGGTTGTACAGGCAGGCACAAATAGGATGATAAAATCAGAGCAGTGAAACAATGTAGAACATTATATTTTCCCATAATTCAATACGGTTCATTTTTTTCTGCATGGCAGTGAATAAGGAAAAATAAGCATATATAACAATCTTGAAAAAACTAATATTCACGATAAATATTATTGAAATTTTATTTTACTTCGGTGCCATTATAAGGCACTGAAATGGGAAAATCCCCTAGGTAAACTCTGCTAGTATGCTGATGAATACCCCTGAGGACTACTGTGATTATATATATATATATATATATATATATATATATATATATATATATATATATATATATATATATGTATATATATATATATATATATATATATGTGTGTGTGTGTGTGTGTGTGTGTGTATGTGTAACATTTAAATGTATCAACATTTACAGTCCAGTGTAACACTGGTTAAATATATAATAAAAATTCGCACAATACCACAATGTAAAATGAATCAATATTTTCAGTCTTTAACAACATATTCAAAGCAGTTCCATATATCTACCTTTTTCAAACACATTTAGTTTTCTTACATTTTCATTATTAATTGATTACATTCAAATACAGGGCTGTAGCCGTGTAATGCACCTTTAGATGCAAGAATAAAATTTAATGTAGGTTATATATGTTACTCATACACGAATGATGAAATTGGATTAATAGTATGAAAAAGTTTATATTTTTGTATACAGATGTTAGTTTTATGAAAACATGGTTGCACCAAAGCGTTACAAGGTTGTACCTCGTCACTTTAGAGCGTTATAACTTTGTGGAAGTATGAAATTACGACTTCCCAATGTATTATCACAACGTTCCCCTAACCACAACGTATTCGTAGTGCAATAGCTCGAGTTGGGAAGTGTAATCCGGTTGTGATCTTGACCACACTCAGTACAAACCTTTCCCTCCAGTCATAATCTAGGATTATGTTTGCACAGAGAGAACCATAGCAATGTTACAGTATCTGATTTTAACAAATAACTCTGAAAGAATCTAAGAATTGTGATGAGATCATTGGGTACACCTTTGCAGGACTGATTAAATTGTGGTCTAGCCTATCTTGTGGTTTAATCCTTGCCTGTGGCGTAACCTAAATTGGTTTAGCTCAGTTTGTGCTTTATCTCAAAAACTTGGTCGTCCCGTAGATTGCCTCGGTACGCCAGCTGGTTTTCAGACTCTCTCTCGTTCAGCTCGGCCTTAAGTTCATCCTTGGTGCACGAGGTCAGGTCTTTGCCCTTGCCATAGAAGATGTCCTCACGGTAAACTTTTCCCTTCTGCCGGTATGTGCCATGGATCTGCAGCAGCAAAAGATATGCAATAAATTACGTATCGTTATCAGCCACCATTATGGATGTTTAAACATTTTGGCTTGGAGGACTAGGGTGTGACACACTGCTACTTGATTGTTTGTCAAAGAACTCCTAAAATAATGAACTAAGGGGATTTTATGTTTCATAAGGAAATCCCATGGCAGCAAAAGTATAAGGAAACAGCTTTAAATTTAGCACGAGAAGGAGCTTATTACTTCATCTATCAAAGAGGTTCTCAGTGATTTGTTTGCAAGAAGATAGGTAATTTGAAATCCCTAAGTGAACTCTTGAATACATTTTGATGATGAGGTTCTTTGCTTGGGGAGGGGGGGGGGGGGAACGACAATAAAGAGGGTAAGGAGAATATGTCGAACAAACCTTGTCCCAGAGTGTACAGTTGAATCCGAAGTTCACATGGAAGTACTGGTGGTGGTTGTCATGGAATATACAATCTGGCTGCCACGGTTGCCACCACTGTGCCTTGAAGTTGATGCCCGAGTGATCGATGATACCATGGTAGTACAGGTACATCATAATAGTCACGAACACAGCTGTAGGAGGCACGATAGACATTAGACACCTGGAGAGGGGGCTGACGGGCAGGTCGCTAGATAAGTCTCTTACGAGGGAGACGGAGTGGTGGTTAGGTTCGTAATACCTGAGACTAGGTGTAGAGTGTTGTTTGTTATGTTAGCTTGTCTACCGTACGAAGAGATATACCTTACCAACGTGTATCCCTTCTGATCCACCAATGTTATCCAACAGATTTCGAGATTATTGAAATGTCTTACTACTGTTCTTATTTCTTCCTTTACGATGTTACATTTGCATATGTTTTTGTGTTGTTTGCTTAGTTTTCCTTGTAAACTACATAATTTTTGTCATTATCATTATTGTTATCTTTAGTTTTTTTGTTTTTTTTTTTTGCTTTGTCGCTGTCTCCCGCGTTTGCGAGGTAGCGCAAGGAAACAGACGAAAGAAATGGCCCAACCCACCCCCATACACATGCCTTGATTCAATCCACTGACAGCACGTCAACCCCGGTATACCACATCGCTCCAATTCACTCTATTCTTTGCCCTCCTTTCACCCTCCTGCATGTTCAGGCCCCGATCACACAAAATCTTTTTCACTCCATCTTTCCACCTCCAATTTGGTCTCCCTCTTCTCCTCGTTCCCTCCACCTCCGACACATATATCCTCTTGGTCAATCTTTCCTCACTCATTTTCTCCATGTGACCAAACTATCTTTAGTTTTAACATCCGATAATAAAATGGGTTTAAGCTTCGTCCTCTGACATACGTAGAATCTTACAGGTAATCTCATTCTTAGCTTAATATGCTTATGTGCGTATTACTTAATGTGTGTGTGTGTGTGTGTGTGTGTGTGTGTGTGTGTCTGTGTGACTTACTCCAGTGCACGGGGAAGACCACCATAGGACTGAGGAGTACGGCCTGCATGTGGAGAAACTCAATAGGGTGAATAGCGGTGACGCTGAAGGCGGTGGGCTGCTTGTACTTGTGGTGCAGCTTGTGGAAATGCTTGTAGAGGAAGGGCATGTGGTACACGCGGTGGTGCCAGTACGTCAGGTAGTCCTGCAAAAAAAAAGAACACCACTCTCAGCTATCACAGGAAGCAAAAGATTATAGATTTGAAAAATGTCTTTCGTTATTTCTGTTTTTGGTTTAGGTAAAGGATTTTCCAGTGAACTTCTGGTGGCCGATGAATACAGAGGATAGACTCCATTTCCATCTTAGGTAATTTAATATCAGATGGTGTAGGATTTGGCTAGACAGTTCTTAACATTAATGGAAGACAACAGTTTGCAGAAATCAAGCTGTGATGAGGATCAACCGGTTGGAGATACAGTGGCGCTAGGGAAGGTCAAGTGTTCATACAACAAGGTCGACTGAATAAGGATTAATCTATGCATCAGGTAGGTGAGGCCGATAATAATGACGAATGTTGCTTATTGTGTACTACAAAGTGTGGATTGATCTTAATACAAAATATTAAGATAATGCGAGCAACAACGGAGTACTGGGCCCTTTCGAGAATGTTTGTGGTAGATGTGATTAAGAAATAGTGTTGAAAGAGAAATGATACCAGACGACTCGAAGTATCTGTAAATGCGCAAATGTTTGTCAGTCGTTGACGTAAAAATTTGTTTGTCTTTTTAAATGCATCAGTGGTGTTACTTTCAACTATTGTTATTGGTAAATCATTCCATGTGGTAACAGCCCTGTTGAAGGAAAAAAATGATTGCCCCGTTCGAAGTAAAGTTTTTGCCCACAAGTCCATATATTCCTATGAGTGACAGTAGTTGACTTTACAATTTCTCTTGGTTTATTCTGGCGTTGTTTCTCCCAGTGTAACCATCTGATCAGTACTTGATCATCCTGTGCTGGTAAAGATAAGCCTGTCTTAACTTTAAGAGCAAATTCATATTCTGGTGCTGAACCCCCCCACACGTCAGTCTTCAAGGTCTTATATGACCCACCTTTACAGACGCCATAAGCCTCTGTGGCAAGAATCAGAGGACAGACATGACCTGAGTCTGAGTCGACCTTCCTGTTGGCAGAGATGCACAAGACACTTGAACTTAACGTATTACGCGTATATGTTTTTTTTTTTTTTTTTTTCAAGTGGCTTTACGTAAACCATTCTCTAACACGAGACCATATTTCTTAAAGGACGAGAGGTAAGACCTTACATAGTACCTACCTGCCAAATGAAGACAACTGGCCAGGAGGCCAAGTACCACAGCCAGCCATAATCGGACACGTCGTAGTAAATGGTGGAGGTGCCGCCGTTCATGAGGTAGCAGGATACGAGGCTGGACACTGTGGAGCCGAGTAGGAGCGAGAAGGACCCCAGCAGGATCTCGTGACGTTCCAGCTCCGGCGACATGAACTTGTTGGGTTGACACTTCCATTCGTGCGATCGGTCACGTTGCCTCACGTAGAAGTACCACTGGTGGGTGAGTTGCACAGGTCATTTGTGGCGGGAGTTGGCTGTTCCTGGGCTACGATTGTGCTAACCCTCGAGCAAGACATTATGGCCTATAAACCACGATGCTATTACCCTCGAGCACGACTCTGACTCTTAAGAGTTCAAGTCAAAGCCAGGCCGTTCAATATACCCTAGGGCCGTACCATCGTGCTTAAGGATCATACTGTCGTGCTCGAGGAGGAGTTACCAATCGCGAAGCTGTTCATTAGATACCAAGCAAGGAGAATATCTAGGCCAGTATATTCACAAAGAATCAAAATCTATATCGATTAACGAAAATTCTTTTTATATCGACATGTTATAACAGAGATTCGCTGCTCTTGGTTGTATGGTGAACATTGGACAACTGAACTGGTTAATATATTAAACACAGAGTAGACACTGACGTGAAGGAAACCGCCAATGCCTAAGTAGACGGCGTAGGAGATGGTAGTGGCTGCAAGCCAGTAATAACCCAACCCTTGGAGCTTGTAAGGGCCCAGGTCGATAGCAAGGAACCCTGACGAAGTGGTGCTGTTGAAGGCGACGTTGGTGTCTGGACCAGATGAACCCTCGTCATAATAGAAAGCTTTGAGGAAGTGGACGAGGATGTGCAGCCATTCTCCTGCAATAGAAAGAGACGCTGGTTACTGTACACCACCTGAAACATTAATAGCAAGTGTTGTCAATGGCACCAACATCAGACTTAGGCCTGTTTGCAGTTTTACCTAAACCCAGTTAAAGCCCTTTAGCTACACATCGGCCAATCCCAAAAGGATGCATGAATATCTTGGCTAACTAAAACAGGGCTCGATCCCGGGCCCGGAGATTAATGCTTAGAGGATGCACACTAAGAGAGGCCATAGATATGTCGAATATGTTGTATCCGGTGTATTCCCCGCAAGTGACCTTAGCTTTGTCGTAATCAGCCACTGTTGTTGGGTACAAACTGAAGCGCAAGCCTAGCTAGTAACCCAGTTCGGGAAAATACAACGGTATAGTGAATCAAACAGCATGTTTAATTTGTAATTCAGTCGACCTCCTTTGATCTCGTTGCTCTTGATTTTTGAGAAGAGTGTGAGGCTTCAGAAAAAATGTATCGTTTATTTTAAAGATGCCGCAGAGGATGAGAATCAACAGGGTAAGGTCACAGAGAACGTAGGGCCGTCAAGGTGTCGTAACAAGTGCTCCATGGAAGGCAACCCATTAAGGAGAGTTGAAGTTTGACTCTAAGGACTCCTCGTGTCACTTGTATACATAAAGCCCAACAATATACTGACTTATGATTGAGGGTATAACCGTTTGGAAGATAGAAAGTAACACTTCGTAATAGTCCAGTGTAATATTTCTCACAAGCAATGATGTTGGCAATAAAATCAAGTAAATATATACTTCCAAAAGTATATTCGCATATATATAGAAAATCATTCATATGAACCGAAAAAAAAGGGGAATGATGGGAGGTGGCATAAGGCATTATAGCATACCATAGGCCAGGTAGAATTATGACATTATATATACATTTTATATATATATATATATATATATATATATATATATATATATATATATATATATATATATCATAGATAAGTAATATCATATCAGGCATGATTATAGCTTGGTAAACCAGCACCACCCTGTCGTCGTACAAGTTGTTTGATAACATACTGGACACGCCTTACCAGTTGCATGATTGATTAATCAGCCGTAATATTATAATATGAATTAAAGTTAACTTTATAATATGGAAAATGATTACTTTCACTCGCTTCATACAATAAGCATGAGTCACCTGACAGCTATGAAAAAAAACTGTACAAAGCCCTTTGAAGGTGGTAGCATTTTGTTAGAGTTCACAGATTACAAAACCATGCTTGAGATCAGTATTAGTTTTATCTTTGCGTTCTAATTCCAAAAATATTCTTTTAGAATTAATCTTTTTAGAAATATCTTAAATCTTGCTGAAGCATTAACTGCTACTTCAGTAAGTAACTGGATCCAAGTTCACAAATATCACCAAACTCACTCATACGCTTACTTCACAATATAAACTTTTTGTTGTACGGATTGTTAGAGACGATAATTATAAATCTTGTTTGTAGGCTGAAACACGGAAGACATATAAATGTCCTGTTCTTTACGTTACAGAGCTTACATATACGGTGAATATGTGAAGGCAGGAGAAGGTGTGTTACGGGAATAACATTCTCTCTGCGATAAGGTTTGTCCCCCTTAGCCTTGGATTTCCATATGGCTGCTGTAGCTTTGTTGTATAACGAGGGATGTCCAAGAGTGACTCACGACCATTGTCCGGTGCTCAAGGCCCTGCCCGACGACAGTCTGCTTGGCCCCAGACATGATCAGTCTGCCATGTCAGCGGTCTTCATCAGTGATAAATCACTGGATGATAAACTCAGCTTCGTCCACCCTCAAAAGCGCTCCACAAGTGAAATTATGATTAGAAGTATCACACGTAAAACGAAGTGAAATGAACTTTTGCAGTGGTGCTTATAAAAAAAAGATAAAGTAACATATCTAGAAAGCATTATTCAATAAACAATATACACCTAAGGGAACTTAGTTTTCAAGTTAACGTTAAAACTTACGCGAGAGAACACCGCGCCATATTGATGGAAGAATGGCATACGCAGAGAGCGTTTACGGACTTAAAACTACCTTAAATACCTAAAAAGTGTTCTTGTTTTTCTTTTAAAGTTGTTTTCAGTGGTGGTTATAACTCGTTCATAGTCTTAATGACCTTACAAGTCGAAAAGCTTAAAGCCTAAGTAGCGAAACAACAAATGAGATTGTCGTGATTACCTCATTCAGTAGCCTGCGTCATCTCGGCTACCATGAAAAAAATACCGAAAAAAATTATCATATATATATATCAGCTGCACTGTGCGAAAACCTCGAGAAATTTTGACCGTCGGTTGAGACCGAGCGAGAGATGCATTACCTGAGGCCTCCCACGTACTCCCCCACTTCCAGGGACCCACCCACATACCCTCCAGTCTGGTGTTCCGGTTTCTTGGGCCGCATAGTCCGTTACTCATCTTTAATTTTGGAAGAAGTCTATAACAGCAGTCTGGTCACAAGTGTGAGCAGCAGAATCACACTAGGTAGTGGAACAACCAGTGTTGGCACTATTTTTTTCTGTTAAACGTTTAAAACCCAACAGTGGCAATAATTAACGGTCACATTCTTAAATTCCAGTAATGAGCAGACCTTTAATACCTAATACTGAATTTGACGTCAGACCTTTAATTCTAAGGACTTATTAGTGGTAACACGGGTAGATTATTTGGTTCTAAGTGTACTTAGAGGTCAGAAACAATATTTAGCACTAATAACATTTAAAGA
Organism: Panulirus ornatus; assembly: GCF_036320965.1. Lineage (NCBI taxonomy): Eukaryota > Metazoa > Arthropoda > Malacostraca > Decapoda > Palinuridae > Panulirus > Panulirus ornatus. Next base: position 4,674,833 of record NC_092288.1, on the reverse strand, counting down.
TAAGATTCCTTTTGATTAGTGCTAGCAACGTTTGTGGTTCAGATCCCTCACATCCTGTGGATATATTCAGAGATCACCATCCCTAACTCCCAAGAGTGGCAACATTTTAAAAGGTCAAATCCTTAGCATCCATTGTCGGATGAATCGTTATGATGGATTCAGTATCACTGACACTGTGATCCCCAACCATGCAGAACGCGTTGTAGGGAAGATGTAATGAGTCTTTTAACAAAAATATAAATTTAATGTATGGAGTAGATGGGTGGTAAGGCAAGGCGAGTCGCCACACAATGCAATTCCTGAGCCGGGAGATGTCGGGGGTTCCCATTGTGGCGGTGACGTCCGCTACCCCGAGGCAGACGTGATGTCTCTCTGATATTACCCGTTTCGGGGAAGATCTTGGTGTAACAGTGGCCGTGGCAGGGGGGGGGGGGATGAAGCCCCAGCCCCCACTTTAAAAAGCAGGGGAGCTCAGCTCCCCATTTTGTTTAAGATTTACTTGTATAGAACTGAAGTACGCTGCAGAGCTGCCTTCAGATCACTGGCTTTTGATCCAGTGACTCCCCCCCTCCAGACACACACACATACTTTTTAGAAGCTGCCGCCGTCTCTGTTAAATACTTATATATATATATATATATATATATATATATATATATATATATATATATATATATATATATATATATATATATATATATATATTCAAGGAATAGTGAATTGGAATGATGTGGTAAACCGGGGTCGACGAAGATTGAACCAGGACATGTGAAGCGTCTGGGGTAAACCATGGAAAGTTTTGTGGGGCTTGGATGTGGAAAGGGAGCTGTGGTTTCGGTGCATTACACATGACAGCTAGAGATTGAGTGTGAACGAATGTGGCCTTTGTTGTCTTTTCCTGGCGCTACCTCGCGCGCGCGTGGGGAGGGGGGTGCCATTTCATGTGTGGCGGAGTGGCGACGGGAATGGATAAAGGCAGCATGTGTGAATAAGTACATGTGTATATACGTATATGTCTGTGTATGTATATGTATGTATACGTTGAATGTATAGGTATGTATATGTGCGTGTGTGGGCGTTTATGTATATACATGTGTATGTGGATGGGTTGGGCCATTCTTTCGTGTTTCCTTGCGCTACCTCGCTAAGGCGGGAGACAGCGACAAAGTATAATAAAAATGAAAATAATAATATATATATTCGAATCCTGGTCGTTGCAACCGGTACACAGTCCACCCTGCTGTTCCTTCTCTCCCAGGGGCTGGTCGAAAAAATGAGCACCTAGCATAGACTAGGGTGTGTGTGTGTGAACCGGCAATAGGAGTGGAAAACTCTCTCCTCGTAATGTACTAATAGTAATGACACCATTCCTTTGGCAACTTAAAGACAGGTGTCAGAGTTCGAGTTGTTCATGAACTCAGAGTGACACCCGCAACCTATATCCCTAATACGTGTCTTGCTTCAGGAACGCCAAGCGCAGTCCTGTTCCTCCTATTCCTCGACGCCTCGCCTGACACGTATAAATCTTATTTCTACTTAAAAGGCATTGCCTAATTTCCTCCATAACAAGCGGAATATTCTTCTACTGTCTCTCCTCGTGCTTGACTCGCATCCTATAGGTCATCCTGGGTTTCTAACCTCCTTAAACCTGTTTGGGTGTACCTATTTTTTTTTTATTTACGTTTTTGTTGTCCTGTTACTTAGCAAGAAAACGAAGTGATCATTTAATTTTAAGGATGGCTAAAACGATTAGCTTATTTCTAATGATGTGTGAACTGCTGGAAAGATTTGTGGAGGAGAGAGGTGGTCGGATTTCTGGGAATAAATTCTGTACTAAAAACTGATGGAAAAATATATAGTCCAGGCAGAATAACAAAGGTGAAGCCCAACACGTTTGGGCCCCCCGCCTGACACAGCCACGTCAGAACATTTGGCAAGGACGTAAAATACATCACAAAGTCTTTTAAATCCATCCTTGAGTGTAAATTTCACCGACAAAGACCAGCGGAAATTTAGGGTATATCTCAAATTACATTGCATGAGTAGTGGAAAAAAGAAGTCGGGAGATTCATATTCCCGGCAACCTATGAAAAAAAAATTGGGGGTACGTAAATTATCATCCTTTTCATTGAAAAAAGTGAAAAGGGTACCTAGATAAATAAGCAATAATATCTAGATTTTAGTAAAAGCTGTTGGTCTGAAGTATTGTTACATTATCCAAAAATTCCTCACAACAGCAGAGATGAACTCTCCTGACAGACTTAGCTCACACTCTCAAATACAGGATGTTCCGCTCTGCTGCTCCAGCAGTGATATGCTTAAAGAAACACATAGATGTTCCTACCTCTGATGGTGGATCCCAGGATAAACACGGCTACACTTGCAATGAAGGATCCTAAGAAGTTGGGTAATGTGTTCCAATACTTTTCTAAAGTTTTGCTGTATTTTTCTGCCCACGTTACCGCCATCGGGTCGGATGGAGTGCTGGAAACTCTACTGGATGCTTCTTCCATGGTAGATTTGTTGGTGTCATTCATTTTCGATATAGTTCAGCACTGCTTAAACAATAATATACTATATGCCTAGAAAGAGCATCACAATTTTTAACAGAAAGAAGTCTGGGCGTGAACCAAGAGACCCTCCGTGTCGGACCCTTCCCGGAGAACGGCAGGGTGAAGAGTGACCCTCCTCACGTCAACACTGGCCTACCGGCACGCAGTCTTACACAATCGTCCGACCCGCAGTTATCTGTCGTACGAAGCAACTTCATGTATTTCGTTTTAGTTATAGCTTTTCACAAATCTTGCGGTGGTGTTTAAGACATCACTTACTCCACATTTCATGAAAAGGTGTTTCAGTGAAATTTATGCTTTTCTCAGTATAAAGGTATTTGTTGATGCGTCTCTTGGATAGGTAAAAGCCTTTGTCCTGAGCCTTTTATATGTGCTACCAATTTAGAATATTAAAAATCCTCACCTCATCAAGGGAGGAGGATGTATTGTATATATCTCCAAAAGGAGACAGACTCATTAAAGACAAGGGCCCCTAACAGGCTAAGGTCTGGCGGATCTTTGAACTTCGATAGGCTGCAATTCAAAGCACCGATCTACCCACTTAGATTCACAAATCTTTACCACTTTCAGGTATTTGCTCCGCCACTCCTGGTAAACTTGTGACTATCATCTTTACCTGAAAAGCTTTCTGCTTTAAGTGGACCAGTCAGTGACAGGTTAATATATATAGCAGAATGAAATTTGTTAATCATTCAGAGGTTAATATAAATAGCAGAATGAAATTTGTTAATCTGTCTTCTGAATGGAACGGAATATTGACGTGTTCTGCACACGCAGTGTTGCGTAAAATCTAGATATGTAGATTTCAAATTTCTCATAAGTTTTCATTATATGGTAATTCATTGATCTGAATAGATTTAAAGAACTATGTTGACATCCAAGTAAACATGACGTCCGAGAGAGGGTGTGAGGCTGTGGATTCGGCGCATGTAAGGCAAAGAAAGCATGAACTCGCGACCTGGGCCTGGGAAGGTGGGAGAGAGACAAAACAGTGTTGGCTTACTCTCCGCCATTACTATCCCGTTCTACTATTGCCAGGTGCCACCCACTGATGCTTGATGGGGAAGAAAAGAACCGTCTAACAAGATGGCAAGAAACTAAGAGAAAATATTAAATAGAACAAATTGTATGAAGAAAGAGTTAAAGCGGATGGCATCAAGAAGATCAAAGCACTGTAATATATCGGGTCGCACAAGAAGTGCTTGATAAGTGTTAGATAAGAGCATGCAGGAGATTGAAGACTTCTCTCTTAGGGATTAATTGTAATCAATGAAAGGAGTGAGACTGGTCATTGACCCCAGCATGACGTGACCAGAAGGAACTCCGAGAGAAAGACGAGTGATGCAGGTAGGGGAGGCTCAGCTGGCCCGCCACAAACACCAAAAAGCATGCTGGGTATGCTGGCCCTAAGCTGAACCTGAAATTTTTAAGTCTTCTCGGAGGGTCAGCATTATCACCAACTGCGTGTGTAGCTCAGGTGGAGGGAGGATGGATAAGAAGTTAATAGGAAGAGAGTGTGTGGGCGGAACAAAAGGAGGAAGAAAGAATTAGAATGAGAGAAAATAAGGAGACCTAGAGAAAGGAAGAAGAATTATCCTTGTGTTGTCACATTTCAACTCTATCTTCCTTACATCACTTGGATGTTGGACTCTGATAAGGACAGATAAACAGACTCAACATGTAGAGAGGATACGTCTCCTTAATCTGAGGCTTTCATAATGTGTGTGGCGTACATTAGTTATGTAGGAAACAAAATGGATTCGCATGGCGTGTACCGAACCCTTAGGACAGGAAGTTTTATGCGGTACTTTTCTTCTGGTGTAAATAAATATTCTTTTGCTCTGGAAGGATGTAAATGGAAGTAGAAGAGAAGTGATGGTGGATAAAGAGATGAGTTTACTGGGACAACAGCTAGAGAAGTTAGGAGAAAGAGAAACAGATATATGGAAAGGTTGACGTTAGAAGGGAGGAAACAAGAACAGCAAATCTCTTAAAGAGATGGAGTAATAGATGGACTGATGAGCGAGACGGTGAAGAGTAGTGGTCAAACAGCAATGGAATAAATCTGGAAAGTGTGTATGGCTGTATTATGAAGAGGCCAGGTGCCACTTAATATTAAGTAGGCCCCAGCAGGACCCATTCAGAAGCATGTAAACTTCATGGAACATACCTGCTTTCAACAGGCACGTCTGTTTATGATTACCTTATTTGCATGGTACGAATCAAGTTAAGGTGCAAAAGATTAAGAAGTATGAAGCAGGCTCGTAACTGGGGGAATACACATTCCACTCTGGGTAATTTCAAACACTAAATTTTTGTGAATCTGAGAGTAGTAATTGATGTCAAGATAGATAGACCTTTTACACCCACAAATATTTTGGCACAACGTAACGCGGGAAATGAAGATAGTAAATATCTAACAGGAAAGTAATCTCCAGAATTATTATACAACATATGATATTATCAGTTTTATACAGAGGCGTAGCGTGAGTGATGTAAGGCGGCTTATATGCTCGAATTATCTGCGGGGGAACTGTTTCATTTAATGTAGAATTAATTTGTTTATGTGTTTGTTTTACCTCTTGAGCACGATGTTACGGCCCTTAACCATGAGGGTATGACCGTTGAGTACGACGGTCTTAGCTATGGTCATGTGACCTTATGTCGCTCTCAAGGTCAAATGCCAGACCGTCACACCCCATGGGTTGCATTGCCGTGCTCAAAGGTCGTATGATCGTGCATTTATGTTGCATCATCGTGCTCATGCTACAGGTTCATAACATTTTCTGTTCTTAATTCTACACAGTTATTCTCCCCTGTTCTCAATAGTGAATTAGTTAAAAAAAAAAATCTATCACACGTTTCGTTAACTCGGCCTTGTACCAACATATCACAGAAAACACAAGCAATATTAACCTTATTTGATATTCTGTTGAGATATACCAGTAAGTTATTTAAAACAAATCATTTTGATTATAATTTTCCCAAGAGTTAGGCACACTAATAGTATTCACGTCAAATTAAGCTATATATTGGAAAATAGAAACCGAATTTTGTTTGTTAATAAAAGTTCGTTCTGGGGTGTGCCATAACTATTTCGCATGATGCTATTACTGGCACAATTTTGACATATTCTCTCAAGATGTCATTACTGGCTCATGTCAAGCATGTAGTCTCAGAGTGCCATTACTGGCAAATGTCGACAGGTGTGTAATTGTGTTACGGACGCTTGTAGATAAATGTATGGATTGTGTAAGTTGTATTCGATCTGATAGCATAGCCTATTTTATTGGCTTCCCCCCCCCCCAAAAAAAAAAAAAAATATATATATATATATATATATATATATATATATATATATATATATATATATATATATATATATATATTGAGCATGAGTACTGTAATCATGTAATGTATCACTGTCCATGCGATAAAAAAAAAATCTGACCTCTAAAAATTGATTGTCGTGACCTCAAGGAATTTATGTAAAACATTTTATTGATAATGCGACGTATCCTGTTTATTCGAGGATACACTTATCTCCCTTGGTGACCGCTAATCAGCGCCCAGCATCGAGATATGTTATCCTCTTACACTTCTCATGCCCTCACATTTTCCACAAGCCAGGGAAGGTGGTCTCATAAGTTACCTCACTTTCACGAATATCTCTCATAAGTTATCTTACTTCCAAACAAGTCAACTCCAATACTTGTATCAAAACTTAGCTCTCACGCTGAGATTCTGTCGCACAGTTCATGTCACGCTGTAACGCGCCATTTCTCATACTGCACCAATACTTCATATCGCGACTAGACAACAAGCTCCATTCACAGTAACATCAACGGACACCAGAAATTTGTTGGTTAGCGGCAGAAGGTAGGGCAGCCCGACCCTGAAGGATCAATTACAGCGCCCTTCATATTGAGAGGCCCCTAAGCAGGTCCACTGAAAGGAAGGGGATATCACAGCAAAATCCTCGGGGCTTGGGCCCTTGGGGGTATCCAGAAGGTTGATGAAATTTCTAAATATCGGTAACATATTGCTTTTTGACCGTGACTGGAGCCTTCAACATAAAAAGAAAAAAGCTAACCCCTTGCCCCTTAGTAATGTGAAAAAAGTGTCTTTTCTCTGGTTTATTCGTAGATTTCTTCGCTTGCTTTAATTTTCAAGATTGCTTTCAGATGTCACCCATTACAAGCAATTTTGTCATTGTTCGGAAGCATTCTGTGTCATTGAGAAGCTTCGAACACAGCTATTCATTAATTTCAAGAACATATTGGTCTTTAGTTGTGTTGAACTTTGTTTTAGATATCACACTTCAAGAATTTATAATAAGAGTATAGTATTCTAATTTCTATAACAACAGTACAGTAACTGAGTGACTCAGAAACGTTCTGAAAAGATAAAAATCCTGTTATCATTGACGGATTTTTAGATGTTTCCTGTCGTTTCAACTGGCATGCTGAGTTATCTTGAGAAAAATTCTTGATTTTACACTCAAGTTGCGTTCTGTATCAGGACAAAAAAAAAATGCTTATGGATGGCATTATGAAATTTGTCTTTTATACTTAATCTTTAGGATCATATCTTTTACTCACACCTTATGTCCTCAAGGCAGTCAGTCATGGCTTGGCACCACCTTCCTACTTCCTAGCCAGTATCCACTAAGACATCATTTACCCGCTAAGACTTAAAGCTCAGCTGTCGTGCCCTTATACTCCATCTTTCATACTCTCACAAGTCACTTTTTAGACTCGTAAGACATTTTCTCTCCACATAAGACAGCTCTTACACTTTTATATTCAAGCGTAATCGGAGGCAAGCAAGCAGTCTTATTTCCAAACAAGCTTACATCATATACCCCCTAAAGCCAGACCTTACAAACCATAACACCATCTCTTACTCTTCCATGCCACTGCGTGTATTCCCTCACAGGGAATGTGGCCTTGGGCCTAACTTATCAAATGGTTAAACAAGATGTACAAGATGGCGAGACAGGTGCGTCAGGTGAGGTGGTTATCGCGGCCGGCACTGCGAACATAAGGGTCAAACACTCCTCCATCGCCAGCGTTACGTCACTTGTAAATTCTGTCCCTTGAGCACGATCATCTGACACTTAGGCATGACGGTAAAACCCGTCAACATGTCCGATAAGACCCTTCAGTACGACGGTGCGACTCTTAGATATGATGGCATAGCCATAGCCAGGCCACTTACATATCTTTCACATGTTCTAATGCTATAATTGTCCGCCGGTCGGGTTAGGGTTAGTTTAGGGTTGGCGATGAGGGGAGGAAGGGAAGGGGAAGGGGTTTGAGACGAAGTCCCCATTCTGGTTATAATGAGAAGTCGAAATTAGAAATTGCTTGGTCTCGCGGTCCTCCTGCAGGAGGAAGGACGCGTTGTCAAAGTCCAGTGGTTGTGTTGCTGTAGAGAGTGGGTGTAACTGACGTCCAGCAATTGTGCTTCCGAGGGAAGGTGACGTGCTCTGCAGGAGAGAGGAGGCGTGGAGACAAGCCACTTTAGAAATGACCGTTTGATACCGCCTTTTTTTCGTAGAACGTGTAAGCTGTAGCATTCTCTTCCTAATTTCGTCTTTCCTTCTTCATGTAACTTTTTCCCCTTTAAGGATAGTCAGTAAACAACAGAATCGTGATTAATTTCAACATTATTAGCTTTTGCAAGGACCGGAAATAGCCTTTGAAAGGCAAACATTTTCGCTCGAGTGATGTCGGTCACTATGGAAAAAATGATACGGTATGATGTGACACAATAGCGTATGTTAACAATGATGCACTTATTCAGTATTCAAATTCAAAATGTGTTTGGCTGATGACAATAAATAAATTCGAATCCGGATTTTATCGAAATGCCTGTGTTATTCTTTTAAGTACGTGAAGCTTTGTACCCTAGGGATGTGGTTCCTACGTAGTCACCAACGGCTGATACATGGAGGCTAAATGGAAATAATTTATGATAGAAATAAATTTTGCATACCCTTACTTCCTTTATTCTCAGTGTACTTGCCATGTGGTAGTATATTTGTCATATATCAATTTTTTATTGATAATTGAAAAGAAACCCTAATAACCTAAATGACCAGTTACAAAACAGAAATAATATAACGTTATCGGTGACTAGACCTTGCTATTATAGTTGAATCCTATGGGAATTTGTGCTGCCATCTTTATTTTGCTTCTCTGTGTCAGACTCCGTATAGGAAATAGAACTTTGTCTTCGTCTTCATATCATTCCCACTTACATGAAATTCTTTAATATCTGGATGTTTATTTGATATACTACATTTTCCTTTATTAAGATCATTTCTATTAGTACATGAAAATTTGACTTTCATCATAATGCAAAAAGGTTTTTATCGACATTTGTGCAGATGATGGTGAGACAACAACATGGTCTGTGGCAGGCTTCGTCCGTGTTCACTGCAGCAACACATTTTGACACTTAAGCAATATGTCGCGGCATAGAGATGTTAGGAAATTAGATTACGATGAAGGTGGGTAATTATGCTTTGCAATTAAGACTACAATCAATTTATTAACCAGCAATCAAGGATTTCGTCCTTAGCCAACCACAGTATAACTTAGGAATAAATGTACATTGACAGGTCCGCTAATGGATTAATAGCAATGTAAATACACGTGGTAGGGATGGTGATGGACGATTAAGACATACTCAGCCACCTGGAGTTCATATCTGTATAAGTCTTACCAAGCTATCGTGTGCTGTGCATGGATACCAGACTGGAAGGTTTGGCATGATAGATCATGCAACTCTGGGTCCATAGGTAGTTAGATGTGGTCGTATTGTTAACCCATCACACTACGGCAGTTTTGTGATCAACTGTACAATGTGGGTGGAATAGTCTCAAGTATCTCCCCCAAAAAAATAAAGATTCCAAAAATTTAGTACGATTTCATAGAATGTAGATTTCTTAATTTTATATGAATTCCTACTGAGACAACATTTGTTTGTGCTACATTTATCCTTGAAGCTGCTTCACTGCCAGGCATCTCAGGTGGTCCAGTAATTTTGTCTTGCATGTGTTTTGAGATCTGTGGAAAATTTGGAAGTGCTCTTGTTGGAGACGTGTTTTCAATGGGTTTTCATTACTATTGTCTTTTATTTCATTTATCAGAGCTTCACAAATTATTACATAACATGATGCAAATCTTATGCACTCCTACAAGACATCTTCAGTTAGATTGACAAGCATATGGATAGTACTATATTTTACCTGGAGGCAGAGACGGCTCATTCAAGAATGATTAGGTTATATGCCCCAGCTGCATTGAACAGAATAGAAAATCCTCAGATGTCTGTGTCGCAGCCACAGTGAATGGGTTGATGTGTACCACCAGGTTCACTCTTGTGGTTTCAGTTCATTAGCAGAAACAGCAGCCTATTTTGTTTGGGTAAATATGTTGTTTAGGTACAACAGACATAACGTAGGAATTTGAAAGAAAAGCTTGTCTGTAGACTCCATAATGAAATTGTACTTAAATGCTGTATCTTTTTCGGTTATGGAATTTAAAAGTTATGAATTGATTGGACAATGAATAAACACCTTAAGCAGGCATATAGATTTTCTGACAGTTCAAAGAATTTTTGTGTTCAATTAAGGAAAAGACAATCTCTCACTTACGAAGAATAAAGAAAGCATAATGAAAATAAGTTTAGAAAAATTGCTACAGCAAGAAATCTTAATCACATATAAATCAGTTCTCTTCTTTATTAATCCCCATTATGGAATTCCAAAATGCAATGTATTATAGTAGGGTATTGATTTTTGCTTTATTTGTAAATTTGGTATTTTGAATTGACAGAATATGATGAGGCATATGATGACGATGTTTATGGCCACTCAGTCGATGACAGTGACTATGGAGTGTCTCCTGGAATGGGTAAGAACAGCTTAAATACTTTTTCCTTTGAAGGAATTCTACAGTTTTTTTTCCTTTTCATCTGTGGTTGTAGTTTATTTTAAAATGCCATTGTTACCATGCTGAAAATTTTAACAATTAAGCCAAGTGCAGTTTGCCAATAGTTGATTAAATGGTGTTTTGATTAAGATTCCTGGAAAAAGCCTGATTTTGGCTATTTCTTATGACAGAACCAGTCTTAGAAAGATGGAGAATTTTTAGAGGAACTGAGGTCCCACCTAGTCAAATCCACAATCATATGTTGATCACTTGTGCATCCTCCATAGCACTGAAATCAGCAACCTTTCTTTGGTGTAGGCTTAAATCTCTTCGGATTCAGAGATTATGGTGTCAGTTCTAATTGCATACCGTAATGCATATTGCATACCACAGTTTAATGTGAAATGTTCAGACCTTCGCCTTGGCTCACCAGAAAGGTCAGTACCCATAGAAAAAAATCATGGTAACACTGATTGATCCCATAGAATTTGGACTGGAGGTCAACATGTGCAAATGACAATCTTAAGATGTCATGCTTCAAGATTTTTAACCTTACCTCATTCTGTTTAGAATGGGACAAATGCTTGGTACCTCAGGTACATCATATATTGATCATTCGAACTTTGATTGAGCTTGGATTGGAGATCAACATGTGCAGATGACAATTTTAAGATGTTATCTTTCAAGGTTTTTACCAATACCTCATTGTGTTTATTTCTAGAATGGAACAAATGCTAAACACCTCAGGTACATCATATATTGATATGAGAAAAAAATGCTTATCATATATTTGTTAATGATGCACAGGTGATATTGTAAAGAAGGTGAATCCTTGCTTTCTAGTAAGTCATCTTTTATTTTGAAAAATAGAGATAGAAAATTTCAAATATGAATCTGAAGCTTCTTGTTTATTCTTTTTCTTTCTTATTGATATTCTGTCACATTCCATACTAACCATTAATGATTGATGAGTCATGTAGCCCTTAATTACATCCCCAGGGGATGATAGGTATTATCGACAATTCTGGTTGTTTATATGCATTGATTTTTATTGTATACAATTGCTGTGCTTACTTAGTGAAAATGTAATTTTGGAGAACTTTGATCACTTTATATCTAACAATGTTTTCATGTGGTTTTTAAGTATACGTGTTACAGCATTGTTATAGAATGCAAGTGATGCAGAGCTGCTATTTCTTTCTTTTTTTGTAGTTAATAACCTAGTTCTAAAAGACTGATTTTTAGGTGTGATATCAACAGGGATCTATTATTTCAGAACAGTATCTCTATAGCAGAAGCCGAGACAATGCTCATGGATTTGGTTTATACTTTCCAACTGGAGAGGATATAAAGGAAGAAGAAGAAGCAGTTGATGGAAACTCTGAAAAGGTAAGAGCATAGAGTGTAATTAAATAAGTTAATTATTCAGTATTCCAGTAGTCTTCAACTGTACAGCTGGTTGGCTATGCAGAAACTTTTCATCTGATTGAGCCCCAGTTGCATAATGGGTGCAGGTGTTTAGGGTAAGAAATAAGATGTCTAGTCTAGATTGAAGAAAAGAATGTTTTTCTTATTTTTCAGTTAGGAGCCTTAGACAGAAGTCGGCATGATTCCTCAAGTTATAAGAAGCCACCTTTATCCCCTGAGGATGAGGTAAGTACAGGATCTGATTGGTGTATTTTCAAATGCATAATCTGGACTTTTGTTTGCAAGCTTCATAAAAGTAAAATAGAAGTACAGTTTGGCCCTGGTGAACACCAGGGTTGCATTTCTGAAAAGTGCAAATTCAAGTGAAGTAATTAATAGCAATATCCATTTTTCTTGTGGAAACCCATGTTAGTTATTGTACATTCTGGGACCTAACTTTTAGCATTTTGTTTAATGAAAGACAAAATGAATTTTGAAATGTTTTGAAATGGTTTGGGCACATGGAGAGAATGAGTGAGGAGAGATTGACCAAGAGGATATATGTGTCGGAGGTGGAGGGAACGAGGAGAAGAGGGAGACCAAATTGGAGGTGGAAAGATGGAGTGAAAAAGATTTTGTGTGATCGGGGCCTGAACATGCAGGAGGGTGAAAGGAGGGCAAGAAATAGAGTGAATTGGAGTCATGTGGTATACAGGGGTTGACGTGCTGTCAGTGGATTGAAGCAAGGCATGTGAAGCGTCTGGGGTAAACCATGGAAAGCTGTGTAGGTATGTATATTTGCGTGTGTGGACGTGTGTATGTACATGTGTATGGGGGGGGGGCCATTTCTTTCGTCTGTTTCCTTGCGCTACCTCGCAAACGCGGGAGACAGCGACAAAGTATAAAAAAAAAAAAAAAAAAAAAAATGAATTGATAAGCAGTACACACATGTACATGTATTTAATGTTATTTTACATAGAGTTCAGTGTAAGTAGCATGAACACTCTCCAGAGATGGTTGTGAAGCTTACTTGTAGAAGTGGTTTGAGATAGATGAAAGAGCTGGATCGTCCTCCTCTCCATCTGCAGGGGAAACGATGTATAGACTCTTGTGGCCTCTCTTGCTATATCGGTATGATCTTCTGTTCAGGGCTTTACATTTAACAGTCATTGCCTTCCATTCATTGCTACCCCATCACAAGAAAATAGTGTTGAACTGTGTTGCACACCTACTTTAAACAGGATCAGATTTTTCCTAAACCAAATTAGTGCCCAAGTTTCTCAACTGTCTTCAAACTAGCCCACTTTAAGTGGGACTATTTATGTTTGATCATAAGAAATACTAAAAGTGACATCATTATTTAGGTAAATAGTTGAAGTAATTTAATGAGATGGAAGGATAGATTGAATGAATGTATTGTGTGAGAACTTTTAGTTATGATGATGTAATCATATGTAGTTAGATATCCCTTTGAAAATTTTGTTTCCATTTTCTTTTTAAGAAGTACATAGATTTTCAGTTTGTGAAATCATTTGTGTTATTAATGTATTAATGTTTTTCCTTCGTTCTTAAATGATAATCTAAAGCAAGCATTGAACTAGTAGAGCTTATGTCAGATTCAGGGTGTTATTGACTGCAAAAAGAGATAGTGTCTTTTACCTTGTTTTGAATTAAGATAGTGGACCATTATTTGCAGGTTCGATTAGCATCAGTATTAGATGAGCTTCAAAATATTTTTGGTGACCAGTACAGTGAAAGAGAACTGACACAGACAGTTATCACCCACAAATTTGAGCTTGATGCATCTGTGAATGCTCTACTGAACAAAACCTCATCATCCTCTACAGCACAATCTCTACCACAGAGACAGAAACGGGCTAGAGATAGAGGTAAGCAAAGGAAGTTCTTGCTCTTTGGTTATTTTGGTAGCACTGGTGTATTCATCAGAAATATATGCAATTTGATAGAAAGCATACCTCTGTCAGTTGACTTACCAACTCATCTTTTGACTCCTCCCACTGTTATTCTTCTTTGTTTCATACTAGTACAGTAAATTCTGTGTAAGTCATTTCTGTGTACTCTCTCCATCTGTTTACACTGATCTTTTCTGTCCAGCATGTCTTTCAACTAGAACTACCTTGATAGGATTTTCTTCAGATTTTCCGCAGTCTTATTTGCCATTTCCCAGATGTATGTATGTAATTATTTTATTCATTCATGATTGCCAGACCACTTTCTTGAATATGGCCCTTGTATGACCCAGGATCTCCCAGATGCTTCTGCAGTCCAAGGCTGCATTTCTTTCAGTAGCAGGAAAGTGAAGAATTCCTTTGGAGTAAGTTCTTTGCAGCCTTGGGATACAGGAGTCCATGGAAAAAGGTCTTGGGTAAAACTAGTACTCTTTCATAGAAATTGGTCTTTATGTATTATTATTATATTTGATCGCCATTTCCTGTGCCAGCGAGGTAGTGCCAGGAAACAGGCAAAGAATGGCCCATCCACTCATATACACATATATACACAAACACCCATATATGCGCATATGCAAATACATATGTGTATATTTATATATACATATATGCAGACATACACACATGAACATGTTCATACTTGCCTTCAGTCCATTCCCGGCGCCAATTCACCCCACGGGAAACAGCATCATTGCCCCCTCCTCAGCAAGGTAGCGCCAGGAAAACAGACAAAAAAGGCCAGTTTCATTCACACTCAGTCTCTAGCTGTTATGTGTAATGCACCAAAACCACAGCTCCTTATCCACATCCAGGCCCCACAGACCATTCCATGGTTTACCCAGACTTTTCACATGCCCTGTTTCAGTCTATTGATAGCATGTCGAGCCCAACATACCACGTTGTTCCAGTTCACTCTGTTGCGTGCCTTTCACCCCCCAGAATGCTTAGGCCCCTACCACTCGGAATCTTTTTCATAACATCCTTGCACCTCCAATTTGGTCTCGTGCTTCTCCTTGTTCCCTCCACCTTTGACACTTATATCCTCTTTGTCAACCTTTCCTCTCCTATTCTCTTCATATGTCCAAACCATTCACCACACTCTCTTCTGCTCTCTCAACTGTACTCTTTTTATTACCACACATCTCTCTTACCCTTTCATTACTTACTCGATAGATAGATAGATATGCATTATTGGACTCTACTTGCTTATAGTTATACCACAAGCAAGAAGCCTGCTTCAAGGTTGTACCATCATCAGTAGACAGAAAGAACAGACTTGTCAAGGACCTTCTTGCTCCAGAGGAGTCAGTCTTTTCCTTTGCTTCTGAGTGGAATGCAGGCCTTGATGCTGCAAGAACCACATTAAAGAGGTCCTAAGCTGTATAGTGATAGTATATGTAGATAGATAGCATCATGAATAGTCAGCTGAGCCTGAAAGGAAACTTTCTTAAGTCCTTCCTCTAATCGTACTCCTGAAAATTATATACTGCAAGATAGGTCTGTTTTCACCTCTCTGCTCATGCCCTTTTTAGTCACTTTTAGCAACACCCAGGAGATATATGGGTGATATTCTCCATTTATGTATATACATATGTATGTGGGTGGGTTGGGCCATGCTTTGTCTATTTCCTTGCGCTACCTCGCTGACATGGGAGACAGCGATTAAGTATGATATTAAAAATGACTTTCCCTGTCACCTCCAGGAACTGGTGACGTAGCCTTTGAGAATGAATCCTCACATAGCTCCTTACTTTGTTCCCATTTTTAGAAAATGATATTACAGGAGGAAAGGATGTCAAGGTCCCCCTACTCCCACCCATTAGTCACCTTATACAGCACACAAAACACATCAGTACCAAGAAAATGAAACGGTGAAAACTCTGGTGCTGTTTATGACTAGATTTGATTCACTTTTGCATTGGTAATTAACTCATGATAATTCATGTTTATTTAAGAAGAACTTTCTCAGTAATCATATCACTTTTATTTAATCCAATCAGTTTGCATGCTTTGGAAGATATACCCATTATTTTACTAAATAAGAAAAATCTCATTCACTGTTTACTTTCAGGACCTCTAACAGCATCAGAAGGTGTTCAGCAGCTTACATTGTCTCAAAATCAGCATGAAGAATATAAGAATGAATTGGCACAAAATTTTCATAAAGCTTCACCACAAGTGTCTAAGGTACCAAGTAAAATTTCAACTCCTGTGGTTGTGACTACACCAGCAAGAAGTGGTGGCACTCCACGAGTGGTGCGTGGCTTTGAAGTTCACAATGCAGAAGGTCAGTACTGTTAAAGTTGTATGCTTTTACCCTTGGTATGGAGGCACATCATGCCTTCACTGAAAAAAAAAACACTTATATACACACACACACTGTTTAGCTGTTCAGTTAAAAAGAAAGATGAACCAGGTTGAGAATTCATTGACTTGTGGACAGGGAAGTTTAGAAGGAGCAATTTCATCAATGGATCAACGATGCAGAGCACAAAAGTTGATGGAGAGGAACAACGACCTGCAAATATGGTTACACAGGAAATTGAGTAAAGTTGTAAAAGGATATTTTGTACTGTTAGTGATGTTGCAACTAAGGAAGTTGATGGGCTAGTTGATAGAATTTTTAGAAAAGTACAGTCACTTGTCAGTTAAGGAGCAGCTTAGTCATTGGGAAGAACTGTAGAGAATAATGTAAGGGTATATGAGGGTACCCCAATGCCCTATTTAGACTGTTTTTTAGTCTTGAAAAACAAGGTAAGGACAAGAGTTAAATGACCTCACAGATGGATAATGGTAGTGGAGTCATAGTTATGAACAGTATTGATAACAGTAATATGATGATAGACTTTTTGAATGAGAAATATACATAGAGAAAACCCCCTGGATTCACTTAGGTTGAGGCAGGAAGGTGTAATTGGGAGACAAGAAAGATACTTTATAATACAGAAAGAGGCAAGAAACTGATAGGTATGTTACTTTATAATACAGGAAGAGGCAAGAAACTGATAGGTATGTTGGAGGTAGCACCATTTCCACCTCATATGAGAGGCTGATGAAGGATGAGAGGATGCATGTGCCCAGTTAGAAGGGCTTGAAATATGTTTGTGGTCGTAGGACCCAAAAGAGACAGAAGTAGTGAAATTATAGTGAGAGGGATCAGAAGCAAAAAATAGATAAAGTGTGTTGAAAGAATGTTTGTTATGGTAATGAATTCATGTTAGATATTTGATTATCTCTTCCAGATCATAAAGGAGGGAATAAGAAAAGACTTAATCAGTCCTTGTGGTGTACATTGATGGAATTCAAGGTGTGGATGTGAGGAGAGCAGTGCTTTATAGCTGGAAATCAAATAGTTAAAAAATTGTACATATTGCTGAAATTCAGGGAAATATGCAAAACGTAACAGCAAAGTTATAAAGGGTAGAGAAACTTGAACCAAATGGCATCCAATTTTGGAGATTCAAGAGCAAAGAGGCAAGCAGTGGGAGTTTATACAAAACAGTAACTGCAAATGCCACCCATGGAGCGGAGATGATGTTAAATATTAATGTGATAGATCTGATAGTGTTAAGGGGTAGCAGCTGGGTTCCAGAGAGATGATCAGAGAAGGGAGTGGAGAGCTGGTGTTTCATAGATTTGAAACTGCAAGTTAGATTTGCATATTGACAGGACTTTTCATCTCCATAGATGGAGTGAAGCTCAGATGTTACACCAAAACTTAGACAAGTGAACAAGAAAAGCTGCTGAAATAGCATATATCTTCGTGGAAGATTCCTTGAATGCCCAGGTGGGCTTTCTAATGTGGTCTTAGGTAGCTAGGTAAGTAGCACTACATAATTGGTCATTTAGAACAGCAACACAATCAGGTGTGATTTTGGAGGCTCATATCATGGACAGATGTTCACATCAAAGTTGGGCCTTAATTGAAAAAAAAGAGGGTTAACGAGTGCGAAAAGAACAGATTAGGAAAAGTATGATGAGAATATTGGAGGAAATTGAAAACCCATCTCTTAAAATTGGCTAGGTTACAGTTGTTCATGTGTTAGGAAAGATATGAGAAGGTTAATTAAAAAGTTTATTATTAAAAGTAGTAAAAAGATTCATTTGTCAAAGCATAGATAAACTGGGGGGTACAGTTCCATGAAGGAGGCGATCTTTGAGGTAAACAGAGATATGAGTTCGTATTTGCCTATACAAAGAACATAATAGAAACAGAAAGAAAGAAACTAGAAGGTATAGAGGAAGAATGTGTATAAGAAGGTTGAGATATGTAAATATGGATCTGACTGTGATATATGGAGTAAATTTTATGTAGTCTGCCTTGCTGTATAGGAGGAAGTTGTGTATTAATTTGCTATTGATTCTCTGATCAGGGATTATCTATGTAGTGTAACTTTAAATTCCCCCTTCCAGATGGCATAGCAGCAGAAAACAACCTTAATCAACCTGAACAGGACTCTAAACGATCACGTTCTAATACCCCTGTGCGTGGATATAAAGACAGAGAGAAGGATAAGGATAAAGATACATCTACTTTGGGAAAAACTCCTGCTAAGTAAATATTTTATTTTACTTGTTATTCCTTTACCAGTAGGATAGAGTGCTGGCAAAAACTTCCAAGTAGATAATTCATCGTACTTTTAACCTTTACCATTGGGATGTTATGATGGTCATATGTGGTCTAATATTAATCAACTGCATGCCTTCTGCATCCTTATCCTTTGCAACCAGCCATCCAGATTTCTGATCTACCACCTTTAGCTGTCATCCTCACCAGTCATTAGTTTTTACACCAGCACTGAACACATTACATACCCATTCTGATAACTCTACTGCTAACCTTCCAACCCACACGACCACCAAAAAACTAAACCATGTTAAGGTTATTTCAGCAAGAAAACCAAGCAGAATGCTGTGATAGATATCTTTAATCTGGAATGAAAATCCAGTGTAATTGTCTGAAATATCTTTAATCTGGAATAAAATCCCAGTGTAACTGTCTGTTGCTTTACCTTTACTAACAATTGATTGCAAAATTGTTTGCCAGTGCAATCTAGTTGCACAAAAATCAAGAAATCATAGGTGCTCCACTCATGAAAACTGCTCAGTTTTTTCATCCTCTTCTCTTTGTAAGTGACTGTGTAATGCAGAGTGATATGTGTAGTCATTTATGGAAAGTAGATTTGTAATATTGTACAAAACATACTTATTTTCAGTAGTGTATGGTCTCATATAAAGCAGTCAAGGAAAACCTTGGAAATGTTATGAGACTTGTTGTGGATAAGGGGATCTGATTTTGGTGTAGTAGCTCACAACATGGAAAATAGCAAACAAGTATGATACTGGGATGGACACAGCAGTGGATATAAGCATGGAAGCTAAAGTAAGCCATAGGATTGGTGAAGGAGCTGAGGTCGTAGGTGTGTTAAAGGATATGTGGAAAGAAAGGTCACTGACTGTGACGACAAAGATGTGTGTGTTTGATGGTTTAGCAGTCTCGACAGTGTTGTATACATGCGAGGTGTGGCCCTTAGATGATAAAGTACAGAAATGAGTGGTTATGTTGGAAATTAAATGTTTGAGGACAATAAGTGCTGTGAGGACAGATGACATTAAAAAAATGATACGGCAGGGGAGGGATGTAGACATAAGATGAGTGTGGATGAGAGAGCTGATGAGGGTGTGTTGAAATGGTGTAGACATATGAAGAGGATGACTAAGAGGGAATACCTGTTGGTAGAGGAGAGAACACGGAAGGAAACCAGAGGGAGGGGAAGGATAGGGTGAAAGATACTTTGAGTGCATAGGGTCTAAGCTTGATGGGGTGTGAAATGCTCATGGGATAGAGTGAATTGGAGTAATGTGGTACACAGGGTGATGTTCAGTGAGTGGACTAAACCGGGGCAAATGAAGCAGTTAGGAGAAACGACAAAAAAGTCTGTGGGGTTTGGTTGTGGATAGGGGGCTTTGGTTTTGGTGCATTAAACATGACAGCTAGAGAGTGAATATGAGTGAATGAGGCCATTCTTTGTTCCTGATGCAACCTCACTAAATGGGAAATGGGGAACAAGTATGAAAAAGAGAATTAATATTATCATTATCATTTTTTACAGAATCAGGGACAAGCATGTGGATGTTTTGTCTGAATACAAGGATCAGAGAGGGAGTGCGAAGGAGCTTCTTAACTTGGTAGTTGTAGGTCATGTTGATGCTGGCAAGTCAACACTAATGGGTCATCTCTTGTATCTTCAGGTAAGCATCACAACACACTTCCAGGTATACCCTCCACAGTCTTGCCATTCATACAAGATGTATAATTATTATTAGAATTGCATTTTTCAGATTTTTGGGTCTTTCATTTAGTATAATCTGTCTTGAAATAATGCTAAAACCACCTCCCTTTAATTACCTTGCTTAGGTTTTCATCTCTGATTGGGGAAGATTTTAGGGAACTTAGAAATTTACTGTTAGATACTAATGATGTTGAAAAGCTTTAACATTGTACTTTGATGATAGTGTCATGATCAGAAGATTTTTATTAGCTTGGGAACTTTACCCTTATGTTATGGCTGATATAGTTTGTATTATATTTACAGTTCCGGATATTTGTTCAGTTGTTTATCAAACTCTATCCAGTAAAAGTCAGATTCTCTAGGCAAGTTTTCATTTCTTTCTTTATCTCTCTATATGTTTATCAACATATTTTTTTCATACTTGATCACCATTTCCCAAATTAGTGAGGTAGCACCCGGAACACACAGACAGAGACCTCATCTGCTCACATCCTTTATCTATCTGTTGTGTATATTGCATAAAATCTACAGCGTTGTGTATATTGCATAAAATCTACAGCTTCCTTTTTACAACAGGGCCCCACAGACCTTTCTGTGGTCTACCCCAGACACATTCCCTGGCTCAGTCCATTCACAGCCCGTCAACCCCTGCATATAACATCATTCCATTTCACTCTATTGCATGCATGTTTGTGGCCATGATTGCTCAAAATTTTTTTCACTCCATCCTTCCATCTCGAATTTGTCCTTCCAGCTCTTGTTCCCTCCACTTCTGACACACACAACTTTGTCAACCTTTCCTCACTCATTCTCTCCATATTACCAAACCATTCCTGCACGCCCTCTTCAGCTATTTCAATCATAAATCTTTTTTTTATTACTACACATCTCTCTTACTCTTTTATACTTACTCGATCAAGCCACCTCACACCACATACTGTCCTCATACTTTTCATTTCCAACAAATCCACCCACCTCTGCACAGCTTTATTTATAACCCATGCCTCGTATCCATATAATTTTTTGGGACTTCTATAATTTCAAACATGTTTTTCATCCTATATGTCATTCTTGATTTTATTGAATGGATCAGGTAGTTACTGTGTAGCTTTTGAGAATTAATCAAACACATTTTCATACCCATGCCCAGTGTGTTAAAATGGAAGATGGACTTGCATACCTACGTATGTGTTCCATGCTTTTTCACTTTGAACACTTCGTTGATTTATAAAGCAAAACCAGCATCTCAGTTCATATCATATCTGTATACATAATGTTTAATTAACATCTGTCATCTTTATATGCATAATGGTTCCATTACATTTGATTTCCACTCATCCTCTGAGATCTTTATTGCGATATCCTTGGCACCAGTCACTCTCTACATCTGTTCATCTTTTCTCTGTGCTACATCTCCTACTTGCATGTTTTGCTCTTCAGTCCTCCTACATCTTTTCATAACCAGCCTATCATTTATCCTGTATTCTACATTGCCATACCATTCTAGATGATATTCCATTACATCCTCTTTGATGATTTTATTACACCACGTAATCTTCTTAAACCTTCATTCTTTATCCTGTTTATCCTCATAATACCGACAATACTATGCAAGTTACCCATCTATGTTGCTTTTATTTTTTGTCCTAACGTTTATAGACTTAGGTGTCACATCCGTGCATTGGAGTTGCATGAGTATCATGAAAGCTTCTTTAATCTACATTTAGATTTTTCCCACTCAGCGGAGGTTTCATTGTTTTCAATTTTCTCTCTTGCCTCTTTTCTTTTATTTTTTTACCATTACCTTCCAGAACTCAAACCCATCCTCAGTTTCCAGTTCTTCACCATAAAAACTGATAAGACATTGTGATTTCCCTTTCCCTGCATGAAATAGGATCTTACTTTTTTACTTTTTTCACAGTTGCTGGATAGAATGATGAGCCATTTCAATGATTTATGTAGGAGGAAGCACTACTGTCTAACGCATAAGATTTATCCTTACACTTTGGGTAGAGCAGCTTAAATTGAATGTTCTGTCATGTAGTGCTAGTTTGGAGGAAAAATTCATTTATGAACTGACATTTGTTTGTATGGGGTAATATGGAGGTCATTGTAAAATTCATGTACTTGATATTTTGACACACTTTCCAATGAAGCACCTAGGGAAGGTATAAGAGCTGCTATTGCTCCAGCATGTTCTTGTTTGTGTTCAGAAAAGCTTCAGCATAAAATAGATTTTCACTTTCAGGGTAGTGTGGGACAGAGAACTATGCACAAGTATGAACAAGAGAGCAAGAAAGTTGGCAAACAGTCCTTCATGTATGCATGGGTGCTGGATGATACTGATGAAGAGAGGTAGGTATCTTATATGTTATTCTCAAAGGTATGTATTTCGTATCTCCTTTCTATATCAACATCACTCTTTATTCTTGGAATGTCCAAATGTGCAGAAACCTTTGATAAAGACAGTGAAGAGGGGATATAGAACAGGTAATGAGATGACATCAGATGCTAGAATAAATTTAGGGAGTGAATGTTAGAAGCATTTGTTACATTTTGCCACAGGGTTGTTTCAGCCCAGGAACCCTTAGAAATATCTTGGATTTTTTTTGGTTTGAAACCTTCTAACCCCAACTTCACGGGTGGCATAAATGTTTTCACATGTTAACCATCTGTTAGGCACTTTGGCCAAAGTCTGCCTTCCAACCAATCTGCAAGAACACACACCCCGTGCAAGTTAAATGAAAACTTAATTACACAATACATCATAGTCTAGCTAGTCAGACAAGGATAATTACTAATGTCATTCTGGTAGAAACTGCATAAAAAACAATGAAATGCAGTGTACTAGAGCTTTAAAGGTAAAAAAAAGTAATGTGGCAGATCATTACATAAATAAGATTATTTTATATTTTTTCCATTTCAGTTGCTGATCATTTTGTGGTATATTTTCTCTGGTAGTGTTTTGCTTTGCTACAGTGGTGGTCACCATTTAAAAAGTGAAATGACTGTGGTATTACAATATATAGTTTGTAATGTTATCTTAATGTATTACTTCTGTATATGAAATTATTTCTTTGCATTCATTGCTTCGCTTTTGTGGAAGATTTTATCATTCCATGGAATGGTCATTTTGTTTCATTTACTAGGTTATTTCCCTTTTTTTTCAGATCACGTGGAATTACAGTAGATATTGCTCAGAGAATGTTTGAGTCAGAAACCAAAATTATAACACTCCTTGATGCTCCAGGTCATAGAGACTTTATCCCTAATATGATCACAGGAGCAGCAAGAGCTGATGTTGCCATTCTTGTTGTTGATGCATCCACTGGGGAATTTGAAGCAGGATTTGAAAGCGGGGGTCAGACAAGGGAACATGCCATTCTTATACGATCTCTTGGTAAGTTGAATTTTTTGGTACTGTGAGGCCAGTAGCTTTATTTCAAAGATATATTTAAGCTGCTGTGTCACTGTAAGTGATCTAGAACTCGCTTTGAAGAATTTCTGTGAAAAATACTTGGAGACTGAATTGCTTGTGGCATTTATGGATTATAAGATGTTTTCAAACTCTGACTGCATGATATTACACCGCAAGTGAAAAGCCAAGTGGTATGTGAAAAGC
The DNA here is from genome assembly GCF_036320965.1 of Panulirus ornatus. NCBI lineage: Eukaryota > Metazoa > Arthropoda > Malacostraca > Decapoda > Palinuridae > Panulirus > Panulirus ornatus. The sequence goes on along the minus strand of NC_092288.1, from coordinate 4,651,025 downwards.
CAAGTGGATGTATCATCTAAGCTGATGAAACAGATCACTCTTTCGTGAAAGAATTTCTTGCATTAAAGGAGTCCATCTGTAAATGCTGTTGAATTTAGTGCAGCCTTTAGTGCAGGATTCCCCATTTAAAAGGGTCTTTGTGTAACACTGGGATCCTTTTAAAAAAAAGGTCATTGGGCGCGAGAAAACAGCTTTGTAATGTTGGAGAGGATAAGTGAAGAAAAACTGACAAAGGGGATATATTTGTCAGAAGTGGAGTGAGCTAGGGATAAGGGAGACCAAGGAAGTAGGAGATAAAACAGTTGAATGGAGAAGTCTCGAGGATATTGGGGAATAAACATTCATGAGGGTGAGGCTGCATAGGATAGAATGAATCATATCTTTGTGGTATAAGGGTGCTGACTTACTGGTAGTGGACTGAACTAGGCCAGAGGAAATGGTCTAGGTAAATCATGGAATAATCTGAGGGGCTTGGATGTGGATGGTAAGTGCTAGTTTTCAATACAATATACATACATGTAGATTTGATATGTGCCAGTGAGCTGTTGAACTGCCACAGTAGGCAGTAGAAGCAGATTTAGAATACATTTTTACTTTCCTCTCCTTCTGTGAGGCTCCTGCATTGTTCAGAAAGCCAGCCACATCCACTGGGCAGGACCACAGGTCAGGAAGGAAGGTGATATTTTATGCATGTCTGTATGGATGAGTACATGACAGTTGAGGCCTAGTTTTCAGATTCTACATCACATTTTTAACCTTCGTCCTTACACTCAAGAATGTATAGATTACAGTGCTTATAATTTCATTGTTTTCTTGGAGGAAATCAGTATTTTATAAGAGATATGTTTTGAATTATTTTGATTGTAAATTTAAGGAATTTATTATTTTAACTTTTTGAAATATTGATTTTTTTTAATTCTATGAAGATATTTTGTCAAAGAAAAGAAAATCTGGTGATGATGACCTTTGTTGTTGATACTCCAGGTTAATCTAAATAATCAGTCAGTCAATCAAACATTATTACTTTGTATATTTAATCTATGGTTTCTGAAAATTCTTAATAGAAATTTACTTATTACTTAAAATTTGCTTCCATTTTCAGCCTCATGGTCTCATGTAGATATTTCATAGTCCTCTCTGTTTCAACCAGTGTTCATGAATTTTACCTCTGTACATAACGTACATAACTTGCTCTTTGCTAGTTTTCATGTTTTCATTGATTAGGATCCTACATCTCCCAAGACTGGGGCCTCCAGTTTTGCCAGCCAAGACTAAGGAATCTTTTCTTGGAAGCCTCTGAACTAATATTCTTTTTCTTAATACTCAGCCCTTCTCAAGACCTTGTTGCTTTTTTTTGCCTTTTATTTATTTATTCATTGTTTGGAACATCTTTATTATTTGAAAAATCAGGTGTTTATCAATCTTATATCAGAAAAGTTGTGAAAGAGAACCTGAAAAAAATGTGCTTGATTTAGTGAGATATGCTGAAGCAGTATTTTTTACTTACGTAGGTGCAGCAATGATCCACATCAGAAGAATGGCTTTTATATGATTGTCATTTGTGCATGAATTTATTGGAAAAAGTTAATGGTAATAGGTAGATAGACAGGTGTTTGAAGTATCTTATGGCTTCAATGATGCCCATCATGATTTATCATTGTTTGACATATCTTTTGAACCAATTCTTTAGGTTACTCTTGAGACATTTTGGAATTTTTTTTGTGGCTAAATGGCTCGTTTTTTTTTTTTTTTTCAGGTGTTTCACAGTTAGTTGTTTCAGTAAACAAATTAGATGCAGCTGAATGGAGGGAAGACCGGTTCAAAGATATAAAACGTAATCTGCAGCAGTTTCTCAAGACTGTTGGTTTCAAAGATGCCGATGTGGTGTACATTCCTTGTTCAGGTCTTACTGGAGAGAACCTTACCAAGCCCAGTACAGAAGATAAATTGTGTTCTTGGTATACTGGCCCAACATTACTACAAGCAATTGGTAAGTTGCAATGTCTTTTCCAGTCATATAGATTACTAGTAAGCTGTACAGATATGTTGTATTCCTGAATAGTTTTCTTGTAGGGAACTTGAACACATCACTTGTGGGTAAAATCTTTTTTGAAATTTTTGAAAATCCCATGCAGTGTATGTATTTTCTTTATTGTTTTGCACTTTATAGGAAGTTATCGATAAAGTAGCTTCCCTCTTGTATCACTTGTAGGATTGGATTACATATTGAACTAAAGTCTAAGAGAGATGATAGAGCACCAAACAAGCCAGTCTGTATAACCAGAAGTTAGATTTCCCGTAAATGCTTGTTATTGTGTAAGTGAACCCTTCATAATTCCTGTAGCCACACACCCATTCTTCTATTAGGGTGTTATTCTGTGTTAGGAGTCCAAAAGGTTTGTAGTACACAACCTTTGCTGTTATACCCAAGCTGTTTCCCATTTATAATTCTTTTTTATGGTAGCTGAGACAGCATGACAAATGAAGCCCTACTCTAGGCCATCTCATTAACACCATATATATTAATTTATTTATATATATTTATTTTGCTTTGTCGCTGTCTCCAGCGTTAGCGAGGTAGCGCAAGGAAACAGATGAAAGAATGGCCCAACCCACCCACATACACATGTATATACATACACGTCCACACACGCAAATATACATACCTATACAACTCAGTGTACATATATACACACACAGACATATACGTATATACACATGTACATAACTCATACTGTCTGCCTTTATTTATTCCCATCGCCACCCCACCACACATGGAATAACAACCCCCTCCCTCCTCATGTGTGCGAGGTAGCACTAGGAAAAGACAACAAAGGCCCCATTCGTTCACACTCAGTCTCTACCTGTCATGTAATAATGCACCGAAACCACAGCTCCCTTTCCACATCCAGGCCCCACAGAACTTTCCATGGTTTACCCCAGACGCTTCACATACCCTGTTTCAATCCATTGACAGCACGTCGACCCCGGTATACCACATCGTTCCAATTCACTCTATTCCTTGCACGCCTTTCACCCTCCTGCATGTTCAGGCCCCGATCACTCAAAATCTTTTTCACTCCATCTTTCCTCCTCCAATTTAGTCTCCCACTTCTCCTCGTCCCCTCCACCTCTGACACATATATCCTCTTGGTCAATCTTTCCTCACTCATTCTCTCCATGTGACCAAACCATTTCAAAACACCCTCTTCTGCTCTCTCAACCACACTCATTTTATTTCCACACATCTCTCTTACCCTTACATTACTTACTCGATCAAACCACCTCACACCACATATTGTCCTCAAACATCTCATTTCCAGCACATCCACCCTCCTGTGCACAACTCTATCCATAGCCCACGCCTCGCAACCATACAACATTGTTGGAACCACTATTCCTTCAAACATACCCATTTTTGCTTTCCGAGATAATGTTCTCGACTTCCAAACATTCTTCAAGGCTCCCAGAATTTTCGCCCCCTCCCCCACCCTATGATTCATTTCCTCTTCCATGGTTCCATCCGCTGCCAGATCCACTCCCAGATATCTAAAACACTTTAGTTCCTCCAGTTTTTCTCCATTCAAACTTACCTCCCAATCGACTTGACCCTCAACCCTACTGTACCTAATAACCTTGCTCTTATTCACATTTACTCTTAACTTTCTTTTTTCACACACTTTACCAAGCTCAGTCACCAGCTTCTGCAGTTTCTCACATGAATCAGCCACCAGCGTTGTATCATCAGCGAACAACAACTGACTCACTTCCCAAGCTCTCTCATCCACAACAGACTGCATACTTGCCCCTCTTTCCAAAACTCTTGCATTCACCTCCCTAACAACCCCATCCATAAACAAATTAAACAACCATGGAGACATCACACACCCCTGCCGCAAACCTACATTCACTGAGAACCAATCACTTTCCTCTCTTCCTACACGTACACATGCCTTACATCCTCGATAAAAACTTTTCACTGCTTCTAACAACTTGCCTCCCACACCATATATTCTTAATACCTTCCACAGAGCATCTCTATCAACTCTTTCATATGCCTTCTCCAGATCCATAAATGCTACATACAAATCCATTTGCTTTTCTAAGTATTTCTCATATACATTCTTCAAAGCAAACACCTGATCCACACATCCTCTACCACTTCTGAAACCACACTGCTCTTCCCCAATCTGATGCTCTGTACATGCCTTCACCCTCTCAACCAATACCCTCCCTTATAATTTACCAGGAATACTCAATATTTATTATTATTATTTTTATTGATTATACTTTATCGCTGTTTCCGGCATCAGTGAGGTAGCACCAGGAAATAGATGAAGAATGGCCCAACCACTTTTATACACATATATACACTTAAATGCCCATACATGCACATATACATACATACATATACATACCAACATACATACATATACAGACATATATGAACATGTACATATTCATACTTGCTTGCCTTCATCCATTCCTGGCACCACCCCACCCCGCAGGAAACAACTTCAGAGCAAGTAATGGTTGGTTCAGTAGATTTAAAAGAAGATATAGCTAAAAAAAAAAAAAAAAATAGCTTGCACAGTGTTAGAGTCACAGGTGAAGCAGCAAGTGCTGACAAAAGAGCTGCTGAGAAGATAAAAAATAAACCAGAGAGTTTGTTTTTGATAAACCGTAGTGTGAATTAAAAAAAATGTCAGTTCACACACCTAGTTAAACAAAAATGAGATATTCTCAGTAGAATTTGCATAAAGTAAAAAATAAAAATTCTGAAATATGAACTAAAGAATCATAAATAAAAGTTAAAAAGAAACTACAGAATTATAAATAAAGCTAGTTGAGAAAAATGAGATAATCATGATATAAATTGAGTAGGATAAAAGAACGCTGTACAGGTAAATGAATTCTACATGCCGTGCTGACATATATTCGACTTACGTCCATTTCGAGATCCAACTGGTAGCCAGAACAAATCGGCCGTATTTCAAGGATGGATGGTATATATATATATGTGTGTGTATATGTGAGGATAGGTCTTTCTTTGTTTCCTGGCGCTGCCTTACTAACATGGGGAACAGCGATCAAGTATGATAGAAAATAACAAAATTTTATTTACATATATAAAACAGGTTCTTTGATGATTTTCTTGTGGACAGTCAAGTTCTTAGTCATCTTACAGAATGTTCTAAAGAAACTTTATGCATGATTGCACATTTCCTCCCGTATCTATTGATTTTCAGATAAAATGAAAGTACCGGAACGAGGTATTTCACGACCAGTGAGGATGTGTGTGAGTGATGTATATAAAGGTCAGGGGTCTAACATGTGTGTTGGTGGAAGACTAGAAACTGGGTACATTCAGAGTAATGACCGATTACTCTTACTTCCACAAGGAGATTTACTTAATGTCAAAGGTAAGTATTTATTTTTTTTATTGCAGAAGTTTTTCCCTGTTCTGTTGGTGGCTCTTTATAAATCAGTGCTTTGTTTTGGTTACCATACTGTTCTGAATAATTAATCATGACTATCCTATTTATTTTATTTACCTTGATACTAAATTGAAAGTATTTTTACTCACATGGATAGTTTAGTCCAGAAATCTTTTTGAATTTGTATGCTTCTAAAAGATTTTAAAAGTTCCCCCAGAACTACTGCAAAAAAGCTCTCCACTCATTAGCTGTTTATCCACTATTTAGCCAAAGACTTGTGGAATTGCCAAAACCTACCAGAAAGTTGTAAAACTTGTTGTAGGTGTTTCTGCCTGGCAGACACTAGTCTGATCTTATACAGCAATTTACTTAGGTCAGTAGCCGTGTAAAAGCTTTAAGAGAATTCAAAGCTAACAGTTATTGCCATCAGCTGTTACAAAATGCAGCCTGGTGATAGACGTAAACTAAATCGTGTGGTTCTTCACTCTTGTCCACCAAAGAGTTCACATTATATACTTTATAATTATGAATCTCTGAAGAGAATAAAGGATTCTGCCACTGAACAGGCATTCATCAGTTAAGCTTCATCCATTACCTTGTTCTTGTTTGAGGTGGATGTGACTTCCAGTGAATTATATAACCAAAGTGAGCATCAACATTAGATAGGGAGTCACCTTTTGACTTGGTTGAGAATGGTAATGGAAATGCAGTGAGATTCTTAGGGCTAAATGAATCATTTTTGTATTTCATTTCACAATGCTGCTTTCTCCTTGGCCCCACACTTTATCCTGTTCTTCCTCATCAAATTCCAATCTACTTTACTCTTTTGAACCATGTCTTCTCTGTATTTATACCACATGCATCAATGTACATTTTTGTGTTAATGATATACATTTACAATAATCTGATTGACTAATGCACATATTTCATGTAAAATACTACATCATGATTATCAAGTCAAGTAGTGTAGTGTACTTCATACACTAAAAGCATAGCATTTCCTTTTGTTAACCCAAATTCTGTATTCTACTAAGGAAAATTTTCTCTTTGCCAAAGATTTGGTTTGCGAATGTTTATTTGAAGACTTAGGGTAATTTATTGTTCCTGATGTGTTCAGCTCCTATATGCAACAAAAATGTATTTCAGCTTTACAGGTAACTTTTTGTTTTCCCCAGAAAAAAATTACTATGAATCTTTACTCACTTTGTTATATTATGAGTACATCATAAGATGCCAGACCCCAAGCTGTTAATCTTGTTTATTCACATCCTGATAGGTTTATTGCATTTACATAATGTGTTTTTTGTATGAAGATAGTTACTTTTATTTTTCATTTAATTACTTTGATGAAAAAATTAAGTGCACATTTTTCTCCATCAATGATTTTGCAGGTGTGCAGGCAGATAGTAGCTCATCTTCTACAGCTTTTGCTGGTGACCATGTAACACTGACAGTTAGTGGTGTTGACCCTAATGTGCTTCATACTGGTGACTTTTTGTGTGATCCAGCCCATCCTATCCCACTTGCATCGCGAGTGCAGGCTCGTATTGTTGTGTTTAACATCATAGTTCCTCTGATTAAAGGAGCACAGGTTGGTAATAGATTTTAATTTAACGGTATGTACTAAATCTTTCAGACAGGACCATTATCCATGTTAGTTGGTCTTTTCCCTCATGATTTGAATTCAAGAAGGGATGCACATAACATAAACTAGATCATTCTTTTGCCAAAAAGAGTACTATCATCTTTAGATGATACAAGTTTTGCCTCGTAGCATAGTATCTTTTCTTGACTTATTTAGTCATATTTCTCCTTTTCCTTCCAGTATATTTTGAACTTTTCATCCTTTTGTTTAGTACTGCATTACTCTTTGTCCTTTAGCAAGGTAGTGTCATGAACAAACATTGGTCCATTGCAAAAATATCAGTCATGTAGATGAAAGTGAAAGTATCCTAAAAAAAGATCAAAATGTAGGGGATTATCTGGTCACATGCACCTGGCAGAGGGGAGTGTAAAAGAAAGGGGAGCTTTGAGAGAAGGTGAGTGCTACAACTTTGAAAACACTGTTGAGTTGTGTGCTGACAAAGGATTGGTAATTGAGAATACTTTGTTTAAAAAGATGCTAACATAAGTTTACATGAATTATTGGGGTTAGGGTCAGTAGATGTTATTGGATTATGTGCTAAGTACCATATATGAAAGGGAGAATGTTGGATGTGAATATGCAGAGAAGGGCAGCATGCGGTGTGTATTACCATTTCATGGTGGAAGTGAGTGTGAAAGTTTGTAGTGGTTTTAGGAAAAGAGAAAATGACATATGGGAAAAAGTGGTAAAAGTGATTGAGCATGGAAGAGAGGCCTCTGTGAGAGAGAAATTGAAGGATTTAATGAAGAATTGCATTGGGTGAAAGTAAATAAAACAAAAGATAAGGAGGTATTTAGGGAAGCAGCCCTTACACATGAAGTGTGTGGTATAGTGATGTGATGTAAGCATATGAGAAAGGTTAGTGAGTGATGGGAAGAACTCAGATTGCTTGTGAAAGAAAAGAGAGGTAGATTAATGGTATCTACAAGAGAAGAGTGAAAGTAGCAGGAGGTCAAGAGGAAGATATGGGAGCTGACAAGAAAAGGGAAATATGAGAGGTAGTATGAGAGAGCATCGGCAGACTTCAAGAAAAAAAAGAATGTTGAAAGAGTGTAGTATTCAGAAAACAAAAGAGCGAATGTGAGCAGTTGGAGATTTGAGTGCTGAGCATATTGAGACAAGATTGTATTTGGTGCATCTTTTTTTTTTGTTGTTGTGAAGATGTTGAATGCTAGTAGTTACAAGGCAGCCAGTAATTGTTCTGAGTGCTCTGTTTTGTGCAGTTTGCAGCTTCACCATGTTTGCTCTTTACAAGGTGGATGATCAGGTGGGTGATGCATAGTTTAGAGTACAGTGAATGAATTGTTTGTAGAGTATACTGAGGAATTCTTTTTCTTGCCAGATTTGCAACTGGCAAGTGTTGTATGGGAGTTTTGTTTGTCTGTCTCCTTTATTTTGTTTGTGTTGTGAGAAGTGATTTTAATGTGTGTTATGTGTGATGCCCAATATATTTGGTAGTTTTTTGAGTGCATTTGGTTGACCATTCAGGATGACACAAGTGCATGTTAGATTTGTCTGAATGGGATTTTAAACGGGTGACTGAGGACTTCTGTAGTCATGCAGAAATTTTATTGTAGGCAAGCTAGTGTTGTAACTGTGTAATGTAGTGTTCCATGTTTGTTGTTGCTTGGGTAGTGTTGGGGTGCTGTGATATGATTTAAAGGTCATCTGCATATGAGAGGACTTTCACATTGGCCCTGCAGGAGGTCACGTAAGAATGATTGAAGATGCTTTAGAACTCCATTATAGAGTTTCAGGGTCTGTTTGGATGTTTTCAATTGCTTTGTTGGTACTTATTGCCATTAACTGTGCTTGGAATGGGATGGCTGATTAAGCCATCCAGGATGAGTTATGTGAATCTTCAGTTATGTGGTGGTGGAGTAATTGTGTCTGTGGCTGTGCTGTGTTAGTGAGAGTAGGATAGTATGCTTGATAGTGATGATGATCAATTTTTTAGGAGTTTGGCTACTGAAGACAAGAGTGATACATTATTGGGCAGTAGGAGGAGGGGAATTAAGTGGTTTGGAGGATTTCACAATTGGTGCTATGTTAGCAAGTTTCCAGATGTTTGAGATTGTTTTGTGTAACCAGAAATGTTTGGAAATTTCCATAAGTGCATGGAAATATAGTGCATATAGGGCTTTTATAAAGAAAATACTTATTACTTTTGCCAAGGTGTCTGCAATCACTTTGTGTATGTTGACTCCATTTGTCTGTTAGGCTCGTGTGATCTTAAGTCATACTAAGGGTAAGGTTGTCAGTAGTGGGCTGGTGTGAAAGGGTTTTAAATCAGTGCAGTAGTTTAGGTGGCTTTGACAAGTATTCTCTGCTATTATATCTATCTGTCTGTATCTCTGATGCCTCATTCCTCCAGGAAACAATCCCATGATATTTTGGCCATGGTAGCAAAATCTCTTGGCTGTCTTGTGTAAACTCACTTTTGTAGCATGCTCCATTTTCCTTGCATCTTCTTGTGTCTTCTCCTGATATATTACCCCACTTTTTCATTCTAGGGTGCTGAGTGTTATCTCTTTACTCCGTTTCCCTCTTTCTCACAACTGTATATTAACTTGACAAACCCTGCACCCTGCACCATATCCATGTAACCAAATCATTCTTTTTAAGGTTTTGTTTAAACCATTCCATGACACCATACGATTTGTTATTTCATTTCTCGTACATCTTATATGTCCTGTACTGTACATGTTAACATTACATAGTTTATTCCTCTTGCTAACACTGCAGCCATCCAATTTAATGTGTGGTTAAATTTTTCATGATTTGATGCACTGTCTAGAATTCCATATTAGGTATACACAGGCAGTCTTAGACAATACAGTGAAGAAATAATCCTTTCTTTTTTTCCTTCAAGGTTGATTTCCATTATCAAGCAGTGACGGAACCAGCAAAAATCCGGAAATTAGTGTCCCAACTGCACAAGACTACTGGACAGATTGTCAAGAATAAACCACGAGCACTTGTTAAGAACACTGCTGCTGTGATAGAGTTGGAATTCACTCGACCTCTGTGTTTAGAGCTTTTCCGAGATAACAAGGAATTAGGACGTTTTATGCTTCGAACAGGAGGCTCCACTATTGCTGCTGGACTTGTTACACAAGTAAGTGAATACATGTTACAAATGGTACGGGAGGCTGGAAAGAGAGGTGTATGAAGGAGTTTGTGAGTGTCATGGGGTTATGTAATCATTTTATTTTTAGTTATTACCAACTGTCTGCACAAGGTTACATTATATGTGAAAAGTCTCCTTTGGCGAGGCTCTGTCACTGAGAGTACAGACTTGTCAAAGAACTTCATACTTAAAGGAGTCCACTCTTCCATGCTATTGGAAGAATTCCTGGATAACACCAGGACGACTTCTATGAAAGAAGTCATGAGGAAATTTTTCAACCTTGATCACTGTTTTCTGCAATAGCAAGTTAGCACCTGAAGTAGACAAAGAAGCACAGCATTCACTTACATCAGTTCTTTAGCTGTCATATGCTATGCACCAAAACCACATCCCCTTATCCACAATCAAGCCTCAGACTTTTCCAGTTTCCCTGGCCACTTCACACAACTTGGTTTAGTCCATTGACAGCTTGTTGACCCCCGTGTATTACATTGTTCCAGATCATTCTATCTCATGCATGCCTTTAACCCTTGTGCATGCTCAGTCCCTGATCACTGAAAATATTTTTCACCTCATCCTTCCATATCCAATTTGTTCTCCCCCTACTCCTTGTCCCTTCCACTTCTGACACGTATCTCCTCTATCTGTTCTGGCATTTACCATATGTTGGTTAAACCCACCCCACTTACTCTGAAATATGTTTTTGAAACATAAAACATGCATGAGTGAAACAAAACTTACTGGGCCCATACTTAGGAGCTTAAAAATGTGATATTATTATTATGAAACCCTTGGACCCTTTTTACGGAGCTTCTGCTGTTCAGGGTTGTTGTCCATGCAGGAGTAGGGTTAGTTTGGCTCTTCTGGGGTAAGGTGGGCCTCAAGAACACTTTACTCTTTTCCTTCTGAAGTTGATGATGCAACCTTGTCAGAGGTGACTTCATACTCACAGTGTCATGCCAACACCACAAAAGAAGATGAACATATCCAGTATGTACTACTGGATTTTTCCTAGATGTGGTTTTGCCACAGTTGAAAAGATACCTTCAGCAAGGTTTTATCATTGGACAAAAAGGAGTACAATCTCATCTAGTAACATTTCATTCCTGTGGAGTCCATCATTTCTCTGCTACTGGATGTAGCGTATCCTTGAAGCTGCAGCAGCTCTGATAAAAGGGTCTTAGGTTTAAAAGATTGAAAAAATCGACTATTACATCATGCTTCAGTGACTTTGGGTACATTATGTTTAATTCATTTTTGACATTATGAAATTAGCAATTTATTCCTACTCTTAAGGTACATATATCTGCTAATGTAAATATACATATTAAACAGTGCCTCAGCTTTAGGGGTCATTTTTAGGGTCATTTTGTAGGATGCAGATCTTGGCAGCTGTGAACCATAGCAAAGGGATGAATCTCTTAATATCTTACCGTATCCTTTAAAGAACATCATTGTCACCTATATTTCATTTTGAAATAGCCATTTAAATCATGCATTCAAGGTAATTGGATAGGGATTCTAAGTTCTTTTGAAACATTCACATTTTCATTGTATTGTCATAAGAGTTCTCTTCTTTCTAGAGTTACTTAAGATATCTTTCTTAATCGTCTGTAGGATTTAACTACTGTATGGGGATAGGGGAAAAAGAATACTTCCCACGTATTCCCTGCATGTCGTAGAAGGCGACTAAAAGGGGAGGGAGCAGGGGGCTGGAAATCCTCCCCTCTTTTTTTTTTTTTTTTTTTTTTTTTTTCCAAAAGAAGGAACAGAGAACGAGGCCAGGTGAGGATATTCCCTCAGAGGCCCAGTCCTCTGTTCTTAACACTACCTCGCAAATGCGGGAAATGGCGAATAGTATGAAAGAAGATGTTTAAATTTGTATTTCATAGGACTCAGGATTTCATTATTGATATCATCTGAACTGTCATGATTAAGGTTTGGTTTGAATTAAAGCAATATGTGTTTGCTAATTTGTTTTTATATGTGTATGTGTGTATATATATATATATATATATATATGTATATTTTTTTTTTTTTCAGATCCTGGCCTAGATACAGTTTAATGCTTTTTCTGATTCACCCAAAAGTGATAAAGACCTCCTTGGAATAAGAATATGGTTTTAAAAGTTGACATTTGCATACCATCAGCAAAAGACGTTAATTTCCAGTCCTTTACTGTACCCAACATTTTGGAAATTTTAAACTGCACCCACATAGGAATATCCTTATTTATGTCTTGTGGCCATGGTAAATTGACAAGATGTCCTTCAGTAAGTTGCAGGCGAGGCTTTTCTTCAGTATCTGAAATTTGGCATTAAATTTTTTATTCATTTGATGATGGGTTATCTTATAAATTTATTGCTGTTGCCTGTTCATGCAATTGTTATAAATTTGGAGGGTTAGGATTTTCTAGTAATGGTTTTAAATAATTTTTTAGCTTATTGTTTTCAGGATATTCTAAAGTAGATAATGTTATAGATATGAAGAAGACTGATAACTTTATATTAAAAATCATTAGATCAGTGCAACTACCTTTGCCTTTTATTTTTTGTAGGACTATGAAAATTGATATATTTCTCAGATAGTGTGAAAGATCACAAAGAGAATCTTATATATGAAATTTTTGATGAATGTAATAGAAACATCTGGACTTTCAAAGAAGTAATTTGCTCATATAGTTTATTGGATGACAGCAATGACTGGCTTTGGCATTTAGATTCAGTAGTGATAATGGAAGTTTTGTTAAAGTCATATTATAGGTGGTGGTGTAGTGCTGTTCCAGCATGAAGCTTGAATACTGGTTTACTTTGTGGCTATTACTATTCTTTCTCTTCAGTGGTGTGCATGGCCAGATTCTAAGTATTCAGTTATAAATAGTTAAGAATGAAAGATTAAACAGGAAAAAGTGAATATAGTTTTCTTATAACTTATTTCCTTCAATATTAATTCATCTTGATTATAAAAGATGGAAAAATATCATAGATTAATATATGAGATTTATTGTGTGATAATCCTCATGTAGTGTTGTTATTGTTTAACAACATGATAATATATTATGAGAGTGGTATGTGTTTTGTCTTTCCTTGTATTAATGACCCTCATTATCTGTACATGTTATTAAAGATATTTGCAAACGTTTTTGGCGTGATTTACTGTTTCATTTATATATTATTGACAGCAGTAATTTGCTAATGTAACATTTTTTTTATTTTTAGATTTCTGAGAAAATAGAACACATGGGGACATCAGTGAAGGGGACATATGATGACTTGGTAACAGGCAGTGATGAGGTGAAGAGAAGACAGAGTGAGTACTCTGAAGGATTATCGAATGAATTTGATGATAAGGTGGCAAATGTAGGGTATTTGGGTTGGGGAGGTATGCATAGCGAGTGAGTCATAGAAAATAATGTGGTGAAGAAGGATGATGTGAAAGCTTAAGCTGAAATATGGCTAGGTGGCTGAAGTTGAATTTCTCAAGAAACAGGGTGACTGTTTCTGATTGGTTAGTGAGGATTTTCATTATGTGTATGGATCAAAGGTAAGATGCCTGAGGACTGACAAAATACATTAATAGACAAGGGGGACAAAGATGAGTGTTTAAACTACAGTGGAACTACAGTGATGTTTTTTTAGTGTACCTGGAAAGTTGTACGGAAAAGTGATGATTGAGAAGGTGGTGGCATGCAAAGAGGATCAGAAAGGAGAGGAACAATTTGGTTTTGGAAATGGTAGAGGATGTGTGAATCACGTTTGATTGTTACAGTGTGTATGAGAAATAATGAAACATATATGTATGTGGCATTTATGGAACTTGAGAAATCATATGATGGGGCTGAAAGAGATGCCTTATGGAAGATGTTATGAGTGTATGGTGTGGCAGAAAAATTATTAGAAGCAGCGAGGAGTTTTTATCGAGAGTAAAGTGTATGTTAACAAGTAGATAAAGAATAGGGTGAGTGGTCTATGTGAATGCTGGTCTGTCAAATTTGTTTATGGATTTTTTGGTGAGGATGGCGAATGCAAAGGTCGAGATAACAGCTGATATGCAGTCTTTTGAGTTATTGAGGGGTGAATTGGTTGTTGCCTGCTGATGACAAGGCACAAGTGGCAGATTAGTAAGAAATCACAGAAATTGGTGTCTGAATTTGTTAGAGTATGTGAAAGGAAAGTTGAGAGTAATGGTGAATAAAAGCACAAACTTAGGACAAGACAGACAACAAAGACAAGGAGTTTTTGTAACATTTGTGGACCACAGATTATTCACAAACACCACTCAAAGGACAAATCAGATCACAGTGGCAGTACCCTTGAAATACAATTCATGAAAATGAAAAATTAAACAACATTCCTTCTGCCACAGAATATACAAGCATATTCAGAAATCTGCCACAAACCAATCAAAACCCTGCGCAGGAAAATCATGAAAAACCTTTAAGAATCTATCAAAACTACCGACCCACCCTTTCCTCCTAATAACACTTGCTAATATTACTATGAAGACTTAAGAACTCACTCCAACTGACCTTGACATTTCAAATTTCCATGTAAAGCACTTTGGCCCTATTGCAAATGAAGTTTACACATATCTTTAACTTCTCTTGATTGAACAGTAAAATCCCAAACATTGGAAGCTTGCTAACAGGGTAACATCCCTAAAACCCTCCAAAGCACTCATTTTCTTTTGTCATACTGCCAAATATCGCCACTGTCTTTATTACCGAAACTACTTGATCTACAACTGAATTAATCAGAACATCCCACTCTCAAACACAACATGGCTTCAGACCCAGACACTTATCTATCATACAGGACACATACCACCTCACAACACATCCTGGATGGCTTGAACCAACTAAAACTCATGCACAGTCTTAAAGTAATAGATACTACAAAGGTTTCTTCACTTTTACCTGACAAAACCTCACACAAAGGTCCTCCACACCACTTTCCACAACATTAACAAAAAATGATTAGTCAACTTCATATTTAGATGCCATGCCAGGGTCACCCATAAATGTCTCACCTCCATACTCATAGACTGTAAGGTGGAGTCTCCAAAAGGAGCATTTCTTTCTTTAGCCTTCTTCATTCTCTTCCTACATCACCTCCCGAAGAACAGCTTGAAAGTTCTGTCATATGCAGATGACCTCGTAATCATATAACCTTACTTCCCAAATAGCAATAAAAATATACCGCTACATCAAACAACCTGCACCCTCCTATCAACCTGAGTGGTCACTCACTCCCACACAATAAAATTCCAATCATATTTGTAATCATATACAACACAACATTAACTCCCACACCAGAAATTTCAACACAATGGCCATAAACAAACTAACCCCTCTGATAATTGTTTATAGTTTTGGACCGGATAAAGAAAATATTCTTTACAAACAAATCCACTCCACCACAGAAAACTTCACCTACCATGTTAATAAAACAAAGCACAGAATAATCACCGGCAGCCTTACAGCCATAAATATCCAACAATCCATTATGAAATAAAAATACTCCAAATAAATTTTCTCCGATATGCTTGGTACTTGATTCTTCGCAACAGTGCAAGACCCTTCTCATCCAAGTCAATTTCCAACGCCAAATTAAGAATGAAAAAAAATTACCCCCCCTCACACTTGAACAACCCATACTTATTTTCCCACCACAAACACAACAGTGACAAATTATAGATACGCTGAAATGACCTGACAAACACTAAAACAACCGCCTTCCCAATCCACGTGACGTACACCATTAGATTTTTTTTTTTTTTTTAAACTATTCGCCATTTCCCGCATTAGCGAGGTAGCGTTAAGAACAGAGGACTGGGCCTTTTTTGGAATATCCTCACCTGGCCCCCTCTGTTCCTTCTTTTGGAAAATTAAAAAAAAAAAAAAAAGGAGAGGGGAGGATTTCCAGCCCCCCACTCCCTCCCCTTTTAGTCGCCTTCTACGACACGCAGGGAATACGTGGGAAGTATTCTTAATCCCCTATTCCCAGGGATATCTAAATATAAACTCAGATACTAGTTACCTTTTTACGTTTACATAGAGATGCAAACCATCACCCTAACATTACGAGCAAAATTTTAACACCACAAGACTTTTCATGCTCAAAATTTAACTTCCACGTGGAAACTAAGCGCTTACTTACCCTTAATTACCCTAAGCTTACTCTATAAACAACTTAACGAGGGCATATGAAGGGGCGGCCGGAGCTCAGGGTCGATAGTATCCGGGTCACTGAAAAGATGTATAATAGAATTTTGTTTTATTAGTGCTCTGAAAGTCAAGAGACGAATTGCTTTATATTAAGCAAGTGACGGACAACTCAGGCAGGGATCCTGAAAATGATAGGGACACACTTTTCTTTGAATCCTCACAAAGCAATATAGTCTGGAGTTCCTGGAAATGAGAAAATCCGACTTTCGTTATACTAATAGTATCTGAACAATATCCAATTATGGTAGACATTTGAGTTGCGATCTATGCTGTTCGATCAAGATAAATCTGAGTTCATGTCCTGAATTCAGTCCCGTCCTACTAACAGCAACTAAAGGTACTCAAATGGCGGACTCGGATAAATTTTATCCAAGAAGGCTAAATTTGTTTTACCTATTATGGTTGCTTAGTGTATTTCAGTGTAATTTGAAGATATGCCATGTCCTTACCATACTTAAGCCAATAGTTCCTATCAATGTTACAAGCTATTGTGCTGACTTGTTATCTTTGCAAACTGATGGCGAAAAATAATATTCACAATTAAATGGTTTAGTATTTTGAGAGAAATTCTTATATTTCTATTCCTACATGGTTTCAGAAAGTTCCCATTACTACAGACGCCTTGATATAAATATGAAAAGATATGCTTATCAGTGTTTGATATAGAGAAAGGCTGTGATACTATGGAAGATATTGTATGATGAAACAGTTTTACGAGATGAGCTATTTCAGGGAGACTGTTTTTGATAAAAAAAAAAAAATAATGATAATAAGGGAAGGTTTATTAGTGGGAAATTAAGAATTTCCGCAAGATGAACTGAAGGGTTGTGTTAGTGTTATTTACTTCATTGCTGCCAACTCCAGTATTCGAAACATTGTTCCAAGGGATGTTGCATTATCCCTATTTATTGTGGTCTTTATCTGTAGTAAATAATCTGAAGGAGCTGTAAAACGCTTCCAATAATAATGATTAGGTAGATGGCAGATGACTGTTTTTAATTTTTCTCAGATATAAACGATAGTTATGTATTTTATATGATCAACTAAAAGAGGAATCCAAATATGGTAATTAGATAAAATCGGAATGAGGAGAAAAGAGACAACCATTTTAACTTCCCTTTTTTTGTGCGTGTTATTTTTTGCTTTTATAATTTGAAAATATACTGTCAGTGAATATTCTTGGTTGTTTGTGTTAGACAAAGAGGAAATGAAGCTTGAAGGACATCTAGGCAAAAAGCATATCCTGGGAGAAAAAATTAAACCCGCGCAAAATCTTATTAGAACCAAGTCATGTGATAGCGATATTCCATGATATTACTGATGAAAATTTGAAGTACTACCATTTAATGCATAGACATATAAAATGAATACTAAGAATACTTATTGCAATTCGTTTTCTTAATCATGATTGCCATATAAGATTACCAAGAATAGAATAACAGGTAAAGAAACCTGTTTTTAAGAAACCACTTTATGTCTGAAGTACTGTCAAATACGATTTGCTACAGAGGTGGACCTTTATTTAATGGAAAAAAGAAGGAAGAAGGGTTCGTGAACATCATAGTCAGGGTTTGTTCCGTGTTAAAGGAGTGTATGAATTACTTTCACAGAGTATGAATACATAATAATCCCGTTAGATTTATCAGTAAATACTTTACATTTTGTGTCATTTTTCATATCGGTGCATTATCCAGCTTTTGCGGGGTTTATTTTTTCTTTTATTTCTAATTTTATAGGCTATTAGGGCAGAGCGTCTGGAAACGTGTGTATTTCGTAGTTAGTTGAGACGCTGAGAAAGTTCAAGGTTTTTGTCAGTAATGTACTTTGGATTTATGGTAATTTTTGAGGAGCTTCGCTTTCTCGATAGTTTTTTCACCATAGCATGTATATATTTGCATGGAATGTAAAGAGTAAGAATGCGTAAGTTTACTTTCAGGTAATATTGAGAAAAAGTCCATAATTACACCTGAAATAATTCCGAAGGTATATCTTCCTCGCCAGTCTTGACTCAGGCTGTCATGTTGCGTTGCATCTGGAACCACTTAGGCTGATAGGCACCGTGACCCTTAAACCATAACCACCACTTTCGGGTTGGTCAGGTACTCTGTTGGTCACTGTTGAGATTTAAACCCTGAGCAATATATACAATGTCTGATGACTGCACGCTATGTATTAGAATTAAGATTTTAAGGTAAAAGTATTATACTTTATTTTATATGAAACACGGCAATAGCTTTGACGGTTTTGAAGATCAGGAAAAAAGATTAGGATGTTTGATGTGAAAATACATGAAACTTCAAACGATTCTATGAAAACCTCCTCTAGCAACCAAATTGATTTTACAGTCGACACATTTTGTGATTAATATGGTCTGATGCTGAGAAGCACATGGAATTGCTGCTTGAGAAGAGGTAAAGCAGTGTAATGAATAGTTATCTACAGTGTCATTCATTTGTTTAAATATGTAGGCACGTGTGGAATATTCAGTTATAGGTGTATGCAATATATTATGAATGTGATGAAAACTTCAATAAATGTTGGATACAGTGTGCGGTTACATTAGGTTTTCAAAGGTTCTGTTAATTTTTCATAAATTTTTGTTTGTTTGATGCTCTTGTTATGGATGAAAGCCCACATCGAGGCTGGACTTTAACTGAAACATGAAGAGGGTTTGTAATAAATAGGAAATTTAGAAAGCTATTTCAAGAATTTTAGCATAAGTTGACAATTCTCCATTGAAAAAGGGCCTGTCATACTTTTTAGAATAAAACATAAGCATGTAGAGGGTTCCAGATCTTTGAGGTGTAAGGATAGAAACATATTAAAATGAACCATCTTTGAGTTGCTAATAGCCACATTATAATTATGTGATGCAGCTGCTTCCTGAGTAACGTGTGGTAGCTAATGGTGGGGGGCACATGAGCAACCATCTCTTGCTACCCACAAACATGCCAAATTATTTTGGTATAAACCTATTACTACTAATAGTAATGTTCCTTCCACAACATATATTCATAACACCTCTCACAAAGCATCTCTTTCAACCTTATCATACGTTATTCCTTGATCAATAATGCTACATGTAAGTCTTTCTTGTTCTATCAGGAATTATCATATACATTCTTTAAAGCAAAAACCTGATCCACACATCCTCTTCTACTCCTAAATCCATGTACCTCCCCTGTTTGATGCTCTGTGTATGCCACCACCCTGTCAGTTACCACTCTCCAATACTGCTTGATAATATTGATGATGATGATGATAGTAATAATGATAAGAAGGTTAATGATTGTGATATTTTTTCCAGTTTCATCTCCATGGCCAGTAAAAGAGATTCAAGACAGTCTAAAATTGTTCGTCGTCAGACCTTCCAGAATAGCAGCCAAATAATAGAGATGACTCTAAGGGCAATTCCAAAGTCTGCATTACAAAACCTAACATCTACTGTCATACCTCCACCTTTTGTCAGAGACTGTGCTTTAAAGAAGGAAATACAAAATGTGATGAAAGAAAAGAATAACAATACTTGTAATGTAGGTCCCAAAAAAGTAAGTAAGCTGCCACTAAATAATAGAAACACTAAGACATCTGGTGGTCAAGTGACATATGAAGTTTCAAGGAAGAAATCCATTAAAAAGCAGCATAATATTGTGCCTCATGATGCCACATGGGAGGCTGTGCTGCAGAGTTGTAGTACTGTTTCTAGTCAGAGTGAAAGTGATATGCCAGCACACTCTACTGCACTTTATGCATCATCAGAGTCCAGTAGAATTGTAGTTAATGAAAAATCTCCAGTAAATGTATGTGAAAGAACCTCCCAAGGAATGGAAAGCAGATGCTCAGAGTCCAGAAAGAGACAGTCAGAGACAGAAAGAAACCCCCATCAGCATAATCGTTCAGTACAGACTCTTGTATTCAGCCCTACCCAACTTCTGCCACATAGTGATAATTCCTTAAACGAATGTGAATATTTACAAAAAACTGATAGAATATCTGAAAAGGTAGGTACTAGAATTTCATCACAAAAAAGAAATGATATGGTGAGAGAATCACAAGTGAACAAGTCAAAGAACCAAGATGCTGAATCTCTACCACCGAACCTTCATTTTCAGTCTCGGTCTGGACAAGAAAGGGTAAGCTATGATTGCAGTTTCACCGGAGACTTAAGCTCATGAAAAGATGTAGCTGTAGTTAGCCAAGATTGATGTCTCCTTTTGATGGTAGTGTGACTATTCTTTGCATTCACCCTCTTTGTACTTGCCAAGGTAACCCACTTTAATTTTTTTCTTTCTATTTGTTGTTTTTAATTCCTTTTCCATTAACATGGCATATATCATGTGCTGCAATTAGTTATATTAAGAATCATTATTATTATACATGCATACCTTAGCTTATTTCAGGCTGGGAATGCTAAGCAGTATTGTATTATTGTTGTAGATGAACACAAGACTTGGAAATGAAAAATTTAGAAGATATGTTGTTAAACTGAAAACTTTTGTGTGGGCTTCTAGGTACATGAGAATGAGAGGCTTCTTTCAGATGATGTAAATGCTTCACCCTTTGGAGAAAGTGCTCTGCAGTTACTTCAGCAACTGAGGGAGAGACTTCAAAGTAGAGGTAAGTTGGTATTAAACCCTTTTAATGATATAGTCTTTCTTAGGTCTCAAAGGTCCCTTTCTTTTCACTTTGGACCCCTCTAACCCTCAGTATTTCTGGTGATGTGCTAGCCTTCATTTAACCAGTCACTTATGATTTTGGTGGCTCACTTACATAAAAGCCCACCCTCATCCTTTTCCTTTATGGCTCAGTGATCTGTTCTAGAGGCTAATTTACTCGCACAGAAAATGGTGAACAAGTATTAAAGATAGAAACATATATATGTATATTGTATGTGAGATGACTGTGATTAAGGCATTCAGTGGTCTATGCTGTCTCAGCTACTATAAAAAATATTAACCTCCCATCACACTAAATAATTGAGCATTCGTGCTCAACAAAATTTCAGTTTGCTGGGCACCACATAGGGTAGCATACAGAAAATTAAGAAGTTGCATGATAGAGAATTTTCAAGATATGGGGCCCCACATGTGTAAAACTCCATCCCCCTACAGTACAAATAGAACACAAGACTCTTTCCACCCAAATCACTCCATAACTAACTGCCAACCTCCAAATATAAATAACCATTGCTTACAGATGCACCCTGATACAGCAAACCTGTCATTGACAAAAAAATTTTAGAGTGAAATGACCTGACATGCACTAAACATTCACTTTTCCAATCCAGCTTTAATCACCATTCCACCAAACATCCACTGATCTGAAACTATACTCCCCTTACATATATTAGTTATCCACTTTCATGTGCATTCTGGATACCATCCACCTTTCTAACTTTATAGACTAATTCAATTTGTCTTAAGACCTGTCTTGCCTAGGATGCATTTTTCATATGAAGACAGAAAACTTATTTTGTATTCTTGTGCTCATCGTGTAAAGACACACACATCACCACACTTTTTGACCCTTTGTTCTGTCTGATGACTGTAGTGTTTCTTGAGCAGTGCAAAATTCATTTAGAAGTGGATCCTTGGGCTGATAGGTAAGGGCATATTAATTATGTATTTCTTTAATTATATATTACTTTATTAGTGATTCTGAAAATGTTTGCATTTGCAGGTGACAGTGAAGGTACTGACCTCGTGGGTGTAATTGAGGCTTTTATAAGTGGACAGGGCACCTGTGGTGGTGTTGGTGCAAGTAATCCACAGCGTTTAATATCAGCTATTTCTCCTGTCTATCCCCCGGTGTTTCCTCCCTCCACAGACCAAGGTAATATTCTTCATTCACCCCATAATAGATTGCCACAATATCACAAGCATAAATGCTCGAAGAAGAGAATCCTTGCATGTTTGTGTAATGAATGCCATCAAAGCATCACACAGCAGTCTGATGCTGAAATAGCACCTGAACCCAATCCAGAGCAGACAAGTAAAGATGAAATGGAAGAACATTTACAAGGTGAACAACAGTTGGATAATGAGAATCCTCAGCAATCTCCTGATCATTCAACCACCCTAAGGAAATACCCATGTGAAAGCAATTTACAACAGTTTCCTGATCGTCATAACTTAAATCAAGCTAGTGAACCTCACACCACACAAAGTGATCTTCACTCTCAGAATCAAGAAGTGAATGACCTCAATAAATTCATCAGGTAAGGACGATGAATGTACAATCATTTGTTTAATCCTATCAGTTCATCCATTATGTTTTCAGTTATTTAGTTTTCTTTCCATAAATATATTTGAAGTTCTTGGAGAAAAACTATTATTGGATATTTTTGAATTTTTTCTTTTTCAGATGAATGTTCTCATTTTCTTTGTGTACAAAGCAATGAGTGCCTAATGCAGAATAGAATAATTGATGAATTGTTTTTGAGAGTATAGATTAAGTTGTTTTAGGTGAGATGAAACTAGGAATAATAAGGTTACAGTAGTATTTGGATGTGCACCTACAGATGATCAGAGGGTATCAAAGAAATGTTTTTGGAATTGTTTAGCTGGACTGTTACATGGATGATATGACTGCATGGTCTCAAAAACTGAAGCAAAGTAGGATTTCTCATAATACTTGTTTTAAAATGTACTCATGAGAAATTGTAAAGTGAGAAGGGAAATGAACTAGGTTCGTTAAGAGCATTTTATAATTGCTTTTTGCAAATTTGATTTCAGTATTAAATCATTTATGAATGATAAAGGAATACTTTTCTTTTAAAGAATATTCTACAGCTAATATCAGTAACACTGGTTTTCAATAGATGGATATTAACTTGTTCAAATTATGCTTGCCCTTAAACATTGATCATCTGAGAAGGTTTCTTTTGTATTGTAGTGCAGTGCAACTCTGCATGATGGAATAACTGGGTAGGAAATCAGACGAATGTATTTGTAGTGGATCTTGAGTTTGACACAAAAGTGTTACTTTTATGTTTATTGTGAACAAAGTGATTACTTTTGTTTATTAACTCGGTAAGGATAAAGTTTAAGGAAACCACACAGCTTATAAAAGTGAAGAAGAGCATGTCAGTGGACTCCTAAAACTTAATTGAAGTGATTTAGAAGAGTGGTTGAGACATAATGACGTTTATTAATTTTAACATAATGAATAAGATGATAGTGGGGGGAACTGTGATCAGGGGAAATGATGTGTAATTAACATAAAAGTTAGTGAAACACTTTTTGAAATCATCAGAATGTTTGAAAATCTCATCCAATTTTCCCCAGCAGCCAAATTTTATATTAGTTTTGATTTTTTTTTTTTTTTTTTTTTTTTTTTTTTTTTTTTTCCGCTGTCTCCCACGTTTGCGAGGTAGCGCAAGGAAACAGACGAAAGAAATGGCCCAACCCATACACATGCCTTGATTCAATCCACTGACAGCACGTCAACCCCGGTATACCACATCGATCCAATTCACTCTATTCTTTGCCCTCCTTTCACCCTCCTGCATGTTCAGGCCCCGATCACACAAAATCTTTTTCACTCCATCTTTCCACCTCCAATTTGGTCTCCCTCTTCTCATTCCCTCCACCTCCGACACATATATCCTCTTGGTCAATCTTTCCTCACTCATTCTCTCCATGTGACCAAACCATTTCAAAACACCCTCTTCTGCTCTCTCAACCACGCTCTTTTTATTTCCACACATCTCTCTTACCCTTATGTTACTTACTCGATCAAACCACCTCACACCACACATTGTCCTCAAACATCTCATTTCCAGCACATCCATCCTCCTGCGCACAACTCTATCCATAGTCCACACCTCGCAACCATACAACATTGTTGGAACCACTATTCCTTCAAACATACCCATTTTTGCTTTCCGAGATAATGTTCTCGACTTCCACACATTCTTCAAGGCTCCCAGAATTTTTGCCCCCTCCCCCACCCTATGATCCACTTCCGCTTCCATGGTTCCATCCGCTGCCAGATCCACTCCCAGATATCTAAAACACTTCACTTCCTCCAGTTTTTCTCCATTCAAACTCACCTCCCAATTGAATTGACCCTCAACCCTACTGTACCTAATAACCTTGCTCTTATTCACATTTACTCTTAACTTTCTTCTTTCACACACTTTACCAAACTCAGTCACCAGCTTCTGCAGTTTCTCACATGAATCAGCCACCAGCGCTGTATCATCAGCGAACAACAACTGACTCACTTCCCAAGCTCTCTCATCCCCAACAGACTTCATACTTGCCCCTCTTTCCAAAACTCTTGCATTTACCTCCCTAACAACCCCATCCATAAACAAATTAAACAACCATGGAGACATCACACACCCCTGCCGCAAACCTACATTTACTGAGAACCAATCACTTTCCTCTCTTCCTACACGTACACATGCCTTACATCCTTGATAAAAACTTTTCACTGCTTCTAACAACTTGCCTCCCACACCATATATTCTTAATACCTTCCGCAGAGCATCTCTATCAACTCTATCATATGCCCTCTCCAGATCCATAAATGCTACATACAAATCCATTTGCTTTTCTAAGTATTTCTCACATACATTCTTGGAAAATATATGATATTTGGTCTTTCATGTTTACTTTCAACTTATCCTCTCTGTTTGTGTCCAGATTTTGTGCCTCTTGTTTATAATTCATCCCACCTCACATAACCATTACCTGCAAATATTCATTGCTGTTTAGGTGGGGGTAAGATGAAAGGGTTGGCATATTATGACTAAGTGAACATAAGGTAAGTTATTGAGTTTTAGACTTTTCTCTGACTTTTCAAATTAATAAAGAACCCACATTTTCAGTGATCCTCAGAGCCCTACTCACTACCATCTTTCCTATTGAAGGATTATGTACTATTATTATAATATGTTAGGACCTTCTAAATTACTTCTATAGAGTATTAGGAGTCTATTGATATGCTTTTCTTTCTCAGCCATAAGTTACTTGTGTAGTGTCCTCAATCCACATATTTACCATTAGTTCTTTGTGTTTATATTTTCCTCTTTATTTGAAATACCTTCATGTGCTTATTATTTTTTATATAAAGTTTTCTTTTCACTTCTTTTGATATGTCAGGGAGATAGCAAAACAAAAGGAAATAATGGCAGATCAAGAAAGGAACATCACTGAGCTGCGAAAGCTTTGTGCGCAACTGATAGCTCAGCAGGAGCAGGTAATGTATTGTTTTGCTGTACACCAATAATGAAAGTACCATTCTTTTAAGATGTCAGCATAAACATTGGTGTAGTGGTAATAGAATTGGTTTGATAAATCAGAGGCTGTAAATTTACGTCTCTTGGATTGAAATTACACTGAGTACAGTGTTTGATTATTGATCAGGTTTGAATTATTGGTGTAACTACATCGCCCCCAGTTATTGTATTGAAAATTCCTGTTCCAGTATTCAAACTTTTGTTCCATGCTGCTTGATTCATAGCATAGTCTTTCAAGTGGACAGTTAGTGAAGCCCAAAAAGCATAGGAATGATGAAAACTATATTTTTTATTAAAAAAGGGGGTGACTGTATTGTGGACTGGTTGGTAAGGTTATTTGATGTATGTATGACTCATGGTGAGGTGCCTGAGGATTGGCGGAATGCGTGCATAGTGCCATTGTACAAAGGCAAAGGGGATAAGAGTGAGTGCTCAAATTACAGAGGTATAAGTTTGTTGAGTATTCCTGGTAAATTATATGGGAGGGTATTGATTGAGAGGGTGAAGGCATGTACAGAGCATCAGATTGGGGAAGAGCAGTGTGGTTTCAGAAGTGGTAGAGGATGTGTGGATCAGGTGTTTGCTTTGAAGAATGTATGTGAGAAATACTTAGAAAAGCAAATGGATTTGTATGTAGCATTTATGGATCTGGAGAAGGCATATGATAGAGTTGATAGAGATGCTCTGTGGAAGGTATTAAGAATATATGGTGTGGGAGGAAAGTTGTTAGAAGCAGTGAAAAGTTTTTATCGAGGATGTAAGGCATGTGTACGTGTAGGAAGAGAGGAAAGTGATTGGTTCTCAGTGAATGTAGGTTTGCGGCAGGGGTGTGTGATGTCTCCATGGTTGTTTAATTTGTTTATGGATGGGGTTGTTAGGGAGGTAAATGCAAGAGTTTTGGAAAGAGGGGCAAGTATGAAGTCTGTTGGGGATGAGAGAGCTTGGGAAGTGAGTCAGTTGTTGTTCGCTGATGATACAGCGCTGGTGGCTGATTCATGTGAGAAACTGCAGAAGCTGGTGACTGAGTTTGGTAAAGTGTGTGGAAGAAGAAAGTTAAGAGTAAATGTGAATAAGAGCAAGGTTATTAGGTACAGTAGGGTTGAGGGTCAAGTCAATTGGGAGGTGAGTTTGAATGGAGCAAAACTGGAGGAAGTGAAGTGTTTTAGATATCTGGGAGTGGATCTGGCAGTGGATGGAACCATGGAAGCGGAAGTGGATCGTAGGGTGGGGGAGGGGGCGAAAATTCTGGGGGCCTTGAAGAATGTGTGGAAGTCGAGAACATTATCTCGGAAAGCAAAAATGGGTATGTTTGAAGGAATAGTGGTTCCAACAATGTTGTATGGTTGCGAGGCGTGGGCTATGGATAGAGTTGTGCGCAGGAGGATGGATGTGCTGGAAATGAGATGTTTGAGGACAATGTGTGGTGTGAGGTGGTTTGATCGAGTGAGTAACATAAGGGTAAGAGAGATGTGTGGAAATAAAAAGAGCGTGGTTGAGAGAGCAGAAGAGGGTGTTTTGAAGTGGTTTGGGCACATGGAGAGAATGAGTGAGGAAAGATTGACCAAGAGGATATATGTGTCGGAGGTGGAGGGAACGAGGAGAAGAGGGAGACCAAATTGGAGGTGGAAAGATGGAGTGAAAAAGATTTTGTGTGATCGGGGCCTGAACATGCAGGAGGGTGAAAGGAGGGCAAGGAATAGAGTGAATTGGAGCAATGTGATATACCGGGGTTGACGTGCTGTCAGTGGATTGAATCAAGGCATGTGAAGCGTCTGGGGTAAACCATGGAAAGCTGTGTAGGTATGTATATTTGCGTGTGTGGACTTATGTATATACATGTGTATGGGGGGGGTTGGGCCATTTCTTTCGTCTGTTTCCTTGCGCTACCTCGCAAACGCGGGAGACAGCAACAAAGTATAATAAAGAATATATAATAATAAATATAATCCAATATGTGAATGATCAAGGAATTGATGAAATTTTGTAGAAAAGGGAAAACTTGGCACTTAGATGTCACTTCCATGTATATTCTCAGTAGGATGGCATTTGTAGAATCACAGTCAACTATTTGGCTGTCATCCATAATCACTCGGTGCATAAAAAACCCAACAACTCCTGTAAAAATCTTCCTTTGAATTATGCATCATGCTTTGGGTGTGAACACACATAGAGCTGTAGTTTCCATCCTAGATATGAGGTTAGAAGAAACCTTAAGGTAAGATCCCCTTACCCCTTTTAATCACTCTGAGCAGAATCCTGAACAATTGCACTGGACTTTTGAGAGTGTGAGATGTATGGGATCATGATGCACTGGAAATTTAAAGTGTTTTGGTAGTATGCATGGGGCAGTTTACAGCAACTTTTATACATGAGGATTGTGAATGTCCTTTAATGCATGTATCATTAAGTTTAAGTTGCATTGTTAATGATCGGGAACTATTTTGTTTTAATTTAGGTAGCTTCATAAGTATCACTATTTTTTAATGCTTTCTTTGAAAGTTGGATAACTTAGATGAACTAAAAAGTTGATTGTTTTTCAGATAGCTTTAAAAAACATGCAGCAGGCTGAAGTTGGCTTTTTGAACTGTAAATGTTGCATACGTGCCCAGCATCCTGTGACAGATGGAGACAGTGGAGTTGGGATAGAGAGCCGAGAAAAATCATCTGAGTCAATAGTAGTTCCTAAAGTCGCACAGTCTGGAGAATGTGAAAAAGAAGAAGCTGCATGCAGTGATAAAGACAGAGATTCAAAGGAGAGGGATACAGTTACATTGAATCATACTAAACAAGAATATCAATCCATTTTAATGCTACTCAAAACAGAAAATGAGACCCTAAGGAGAGAAGTCAGGAGTCAGCGTGAACTTGTAGTGTAAGTGAAACATAATGTTTTATGCACAGATGAGAAAGCCAGTTGACACTGAACAATTTAGGAATATTATCATAAAAAAAGTAGATAGGAAATATTGTTGGTACACATTTCTGTCATTCTCTTTTATTGTATGTATTTGTGAGATTTTAACAAACTTTTTCATTAGTATAGGATGTAGTCTTAGAGAAGGCTGAAATTAGAATGGGAGCTTAATGTAGTGGATTTTGTATCATTGATTTCACCATAGCATGTAACCCCATATGACCTGAAGATGAAATTAATGTTTCAGAATTTAGCCTTTTAGGACAGTGACTAACTATGACTTAGGAAAAAGTAATCATAGTAACGTACATCTAGAAGGGCAAAAATGTGTATGTTTGAATGAAAAGTAGGCCCAAAAATATTACCTGAATGCAAGGCTTAGGCTATAGATAGGGTTGTGCGGAATAAGGTGGATTTATTAGAAATTAAATATTATTATTATTATTTTGCTTTGTCGCTGTCTCCCACGTTAGCAAGGTAGCGCAAGGAAACAGACGAAAGAATGGCCAAATTAAATATATGAGGACAATATGTCGTTTGATCAAGTAAGTAATGAAAGGGTGAGAGAGATGCGTGTTAACAAAAAAAGAGTGTGGTTGACAGAGCAGAAGAGGGTGTGCTAAAATGGTTTGGACATATAGAAAGAATAGGTGAGGAAAGGTTGTTAAAGAGGGTATATGTTTCAGAAGTGGAGGGAACAAGGAGACCAAATTAGAGATGGAAGGATGGAGTGAAAAAAGATTTTGAGCGATCAGGGCCTGAACTTGCAGGAGGGTGAAAGGTGTACATGGGATAGAGTGAATTGGAACCATGTGGTATACTGGGGTTGATATGCTGTTAGTAGGCTGAACCAGGGCATGTAAAATGTCTGGGGGCCTGGATGTGGATAGGGAGCTGTGTTTTTGGTGCATTACACATGACAGCTAGAGATTTGTTTGTATGTTGTATGTAGCATATATAAAGAGACTGAGAGTGAACAAATGTGGCCTTTTTTGTCTGTTTTCCTGGTGCAACCTCACTGAAGCAGGGGGGTAGCGATGCTGTTTCCTATGGGATGGGGTAGCACCAGGAATGGATGAAAGCAAGCAAGTATGAATATGTACATGTGTATATATATGCATATGTCTGCATGTGTATGTATATGTTGATGTATATTATTTATATGTTTATTATACTTTGTTGCTGTCTCCTGCGTTAGCGAGGTAGTGCAAGGAAACAGACGAAAGAATGGCCCAACCCACCCACATACACATGTACATATATAAACGCCTACACATGCACATATACATACCTATACATTTCAACGTATACATACATATACATACACAAACATATACATATATACACGTACATATTCATACTTGCTGCCCTCATCCATTCCCACCACCACTCCGCCACACATAAAATGGTACCCTCCTACCCCCGCATGCGTGCGAGGTAGTGCTAGGAAAAGACAACAAAGGCCACATTCGTTCGCACTCAGTCTCTAGCTGTTATGTGTAATGCACCAAAACCACAGCTCCCTTTCCACATCCAGGCCCCACAAAACTTTCCATGGTTTACCCCAGACGCTTCACATGCCCTGGTTCAATCCATTGACAGCACACCGACCCTGGTATACCACATTGTTCCAATTCACTCTATTCCTTGCTTGCCTTTCACCTTCCCGTATGTTCAGGCCTTGATCGCTCAAAATCTTTTTCACTCCATCCTTCCACCTCCAATTTGGTCTCCCACTTCTCCTCGTTCCCTCCACCTCTGACACATATATCCTCTTTCTCAATCTTTCCTCACTCATTCTCTCCATGTGACCAAACCATTTCAATACATCCTCTTCTGCTCTCTCAACCACTCTTTTTATTACCACACATCTTTTCATTACTTACTCGATCAAACCACCTCACACCACATATTGTCATCAAACATCTCATTTCCAACACATCCACCCTCCTCTGCACAACCCTATCTATAGCCCATGCCTCACAACCATATAACATTGTTGGAACCACTATTCTTTCAAACATACCCATTTTTGCTCTGAGATAACATTCTCACTTTCCACACACTCTTCAGTGCTCCCAGAACCTTTGTCCCCTCCCCCACCCTGTGAGTCCCTTTCACTTCCATGTTTCCATCCGCTGCTAAATCCACTCCCAGATATCTAAAACACTTCACTTCCTCCAGTTTTTCTCCATTCAAACTTACCTCCCAATTGTCCCTCAACCCTACTGAACCTAATAACCTTGCTCTTATTCACATTTACTCTCAGCTTTCTTCTTACTCACACTTTACCAAACTGTCACCAACTTTTGCAGTTTCTCACCTGAATCAGCCACCAGCGCTGTATTGTATTATCAGTGAACAACAACTGACTCACTTCCCAAGCCCTCTCATCCACAAGAGACTGCATACTTGCCCCTCTCTCCAAAACTCTTGCATTCACCTCCCTAACAACCCCATCCATAAACAAATTAAACAACCATGGAGACATCATGCATCTTTGCTGCAAACTGACATTCACTGGGAACCAATCGATTTCCTCTCTTCCTACTCATACACATGCCTTACATCCTCGATGAATAACTTTTCAGTGCTTCTAGCAACTTACCTCCCACACCATATACTCTTAATACCTTCCACAGAGCATCTCTATCAACTCTCTCTCTCTCTCTCTCTCTCTCTCTCTCTCTCTTTCTCTCTCTCTCTCTCTCTCTCTCTCTCTCTCTCTCTCTCTCTCTCTCTCTCTCTCTCTCTATCTCTCTCTCTCTCTCTCTCTCTCTCTCTATCTATCTATATATCTATCTATATCTATCTACCTATCTGTCTTTCTATACTCTTTCGTCTGTTTCTTTGCACTACCTCGTTAACGCGGGAGACAGCGACAAAGTATAATAAATAAAATGAAATATATATATATATATATACTCATATTATTTTTTTACAGGAATTTGGAGATCCAGTTAACAAAAGCAAAGTACTTGCTGGAGTTGGAACGACGATCACAATTGAGGCTTTTTGCTTCAAAACTTTCTGGTTCAGCACCCAACTTGGAATTAGTAGGTCATCAGATAAGGACAACAACACGTGATGATAAGTCAACACATATTGGAGCACCATCTGATTGCAGTGAGAGTGAGGCTGATTCTGCATATGAAGAAAAAACTGGCTCTCACTTAACTTCCAAGATTAGTTCTCCTCATTCAGATAAACAGAAAGGGCAAGCCTGTGGTATTGGTCTTGCAAAAGTTTCATCTCCACAGCTACAGCAAAATGAAGTGGACAGAGATAAGAAAGTGCTAAATGTAGATGATATTCTTTCTGGCAGTGCTCTCCTGCAAACTAAACACATTAATAAAGATAGCACAATGCCATATGCATTCAAAAATTCTACAGTTATACCCACAAGTCAATTGATGCAACAGCAACTTGCTTCTGAGACCCAAGAGTTATCTGAAGAAACCAGGTCCTCTACAAGTGATCAGAGTCCAGAGGCTCAGAAAATATTTGACCATGAAAATTTTCTCAGAAACTCAAGGAAAAGGACAACCAAAACACCTAGTACCCAAAAGTCATGCTTAGCAAAGACCAGAGGAATTTTAAACGATGTGGGTGTTAGAGTTAGTGATCTAAGTCCAAAGCCATGGGTACCTTTAGAATACCCGACAGACTCTTCCTTTAGTACTGTTAGTGATCAGATTCAAGATGGTTCAGTGACTAATGAAACGTCTTTTTTAGAGGGAATTAAAGCACCAAGACAAAGTAGAAACCCAATGTCTGAAAAAAGTAGAATTGATTATGCTGAAGACATTAGTAACTCAGTTATTGGTGTGCGTAATCCACTAGAGTCTACAAGGGTCCAGGAAAATTCTGAACTTCAGGTTAACATTAAAGATGATGAAAGCTCCTTATTTGTTCCCATAAAGGCAAATAATTCTTTTGAAAGTGTAGATGAACTTGAATAAGGTGATTAAAACAGATACCTTAAATTGCATATTAAGTTAAGGTTTAGATGATCATGTGGATTCACTGATGTGCCAGAAAAGTAAGACAAGAACAGGAATAAGAACAGAAAGCACGTAGTAAACTGGATGGCCTAAGGTTTGATGACTGAAATTACTTTTAGGACATTTAGAGGTAGGATAGAAGTTGTAGTTAGAAAAAGAAAGGCATGTAAAGTTACTGATAGATGAGAATGAATAAAAACTTGTATGTGAATAAAGATTGTATTTTCAGTGTATGAATGCTATGATTGGACACAGTATGCTGGAGGAAATGCAGAGTTTTGTTAATTAGTGTATACAAATATGGGCAGGTATGTACTTTGTAGAAACCATTTGTAAGAGGTATATCATCATTCACTGCATTTTTAGGAATATTAAGTTCATTTTAGTTTTCTGATTTTTTTATCAGAGTATTTAGTAAATATCTACTGATAATATAATCTAAGTTTTATATGACTAGCTTGGATATCATAAAAGACCAGCAAACTTTCTTGCTTTTTTAAACTAAAGATAAAAATTTAGACAGCCTGAGATAATGTATACATTTAGGAATATTAGGTTTATAAGGAACAGCTTCAACATCAAGAATTATTACACTACTATTATATATTTGGCAATCCTAAGGCTGAGTAGTTGCCAATTTGTAGATTTTGCTGGATTATGGATATCAGTGTTGACAAGGGTACTTGAAAACAGATCAGATGAAATATAAGCTAATGGGTGATGCTTTATTTTCACATTGTATGAATATGTTAAAGTTTTATGTAGAGTAAGGTGGCAGTAAGTGGTTACACATAAGTTGAAGTACTAGGAAGTGGTATCTGGCCCAGTTGAGATTGAGGGTGAGTAAACATGAGTGTCATCTTGCTGCAGTCAGGTTTACGCCTTAGGAGAGGCAGTAAGCAGGTTCTGCATTTCATTTAACATAGAAGTTGGTGTGGATGTACTTGGAAGATCTCTTAAAACTCAACTCAGGCTTGAGCATATCAGGCAAGGGGCTTGGTTAAGATGCTTCTTAATCCATCGAGATTGGGATAGGTCAGGCAAATCCATCAGTGTATGAAAATAAAAATTATGAAATACTGTCTTACAAATGTGAGAGTAATCAAAAAGGAATATGAATGTGTGCTGGCTTGATTCAGTGATAAGACAACAGGAAGAATGAGTGAGTGTTCACATGTATGGCAGCTTCCTATAATGGGGAAGGACATAATGGTATCATTTCACTCTAATGGGGAAGGACATAATGGCATTTCACTCTAATGGGGAAGGACATAATGATATCATTTCACTCTAATGGGGAAGGACATAACGGTATCATTTCACTCTTTCACAAACGAACAGTTTTGGTGATTAATAACATGAATATATTGAGAAGTATTACACTGCTCACAGTAAAAAGGAGTGGGTGTGGCTATCACAAGTGGGGGAGGTATTTGGAAGTGTTAGTTTCTTTTTTGTGAACTATGGTTTTTCGTTGAACACATATTTCATACATTAGTGAAAGGAGTGGGAGTTGTTGTTATGTGAGGGAAGGATATGGAGATGTTATTTCTTTCTATTGAATGTAATTTCACACTGCTGTGATTTTATACACAGGCACAGCATTGTGGTGAATAAATGAATGTACTTAGAAATATTACAGTACACACATCAAAAATTACTTTGAGGAGGATGTGTAACTGGCAGGTGTAGGCTGATCCTTGATCTTTCATCACCTTCGAAATAATAGGGAAGGACACAGAGTTCCTGTTTTGTATCTTTTGCAACTCTTATTTCTTGGACACACACATTGCTGGTGTAAAATAACATGGACATGTGTAAAAATATTATACAACATATTCTAAATGTTACAGTATCCACTACTCTACAAATTATGCCTTGTTTGAAAATATCCTAGCTCTTTACCGTCATCTGTTACCAAAGCCCCCCATGACCCAGGACTATATAAAGAGAAAATAAGGTTGAGGGACAGGTTAATTGTGAGGTAAGTTAGAATGGAGGAAGTGAAGTGTTTTAGATATCTGGGAGTGGATTTAGCAGTGGATAGAACCATGGAAGCAGAAGTGAGGGGGTGAAGGTACTGGGAGCGTTGAAGAATGTGTGGAGGGTGAGAACGTTATCTCAGAGAGTGAAAATGGGTATTTTTGGTTCCAACAATGTTATATGGTTGTGAGGCATGGGCTGTAGAATGGTTGTGAGGCATGGGCTATAGATATGGTTGTGTGGAGGAGGGTAGATGTGTTGGAAATGAAATGTTTGAGGACAATATGTGGTGCAAGGTGGTTTGATCAAGTATGTAATGAAAGAGTAAGAGAGATTTTGTGGTAATAAAAAGAGTGTGATTGGGAGGAGAAGAGGGTGTTTTGAAATGGTTTGGCCACATGGAGAGAATGAGTGAGGAAAGATTGACAAAGAGGATCCATGTGTCAGAGGTGGAGGGAATGAGAAGTGGGAGACCAAATTGGAGGTGGAAGGATGGAGTGAAAGAGATTTTGAGTGATCGGGTCCTGAACATACAGGAGGGTAAAAGGCGTGCAAGGAATAGATAGAATTGGAATTATGTGGTATACCGGGGTTGGTGTGCTGTCAATGGATTGAACCAGGGCATGTGAAGCGTCTGGGGTAAACCATGGAAAGTTCTGTGGGGCCTGGATGTGGAAAGGGAGCTTTGGTTTCAGTGCATTACACATGACAGCTAGAGACTGAGTGTGAACGAATGTGGCCTTTGTTGTCTTTTCCTGGCGCTACCTCACGCACGCGCGCGGGGGTAGGAGGGATGCTGTTTCATGTGTGGTGGGGTGGTGACGGGAATGGATGGGGGCAGGAAGTTTGAGTGTGTGCATGTGTATATATGTCTGTGTATATATGTCATGTGTATGTGGGTGGATTGGGCCATTCTTTCGTCTGTTTCCTTGCGCTTCCTCGCAAATGCTGGAGACAGTGAATAGATATGATTTAATAAATGAATGATGAATAAATAAAGAAAATATGTGCAGTTGCTACATATTCCAAGGCCATAAACATAGGTAATCCGGTAAATATCTCTATCATTCATTTATTTCTTCCCATTTTTCACGTCATTCTTCAATTTCTTTACCAACTGATATATGTGATTAGTACTCCTCTTTATTAAACTGTTTAGGGTATCCAATGATTTGTGTATTTTCCACTGACTCACCTGCACTTATAGTGGTGATTGTAGAGGTACTGAGGAGAGCAGAATTTTTTCCTTGCCTGTATGTCAATGGAAGAGACATTCATAGGTCAGTAATATAACAGGTGGGGAAAATATAAAAAAATCATTTGACATTATGTCAATTTAGGATTAAAAAGTTCTCAGGATCACTTTCTCTTTATAATTAGGTTGTTCTTTAATTAACTCTCCCATAATCCAATATCATTATCTCCTGCTGGGTGATGAAACTTTTGTTACAAGAAACATATGGATTGGTTTGCCTCTTATTCTGGCATTCTTGCTGATCCTTTCTAGTATAACTTCTCATTTCCAAAAAATTTGTATGTGTGCACCTAAATTCACACATGCACATACACAGGCATATGTGGACACACAGTGTCACCTGTATGTCTGAATCCAATAAACCATTATTTATTTATTCATTTATTTATTTTTACATGAGTGAAAGGAAGACTTGAGCACCACTTTCAAGTTTCCCAGTCAAGATGACTGTCTGTATACAATGGTCAGTTTTTGAAATAGGTAATAGCAGGTAAAAGATCGGACAAAAAAGTAAACAAGGAACAGGTCAGAAAAGATGTGAAGAAATAGTGGTGCATGATAGAATGGAACAAGCTAAGAAAAGAGGCAGTGAGTTGAAAGGTCAATAAAAGGTTAAAGAAATAATTACATGAAGTCTGTTGGGGATGAGAGAGCTTGGGAAGTGAGTCAGTTGTTGTTCGCTGATGATACAGCGCTGGTGGCGGATTCATGTGAGAAACTGCAGAAGCTGGTGACTGAGTTTGGTAAAGTGTGTGGAAGAAGAAAGTTAAGAGTAAATGTGAATAAGAGCAAGGTTATTAGGTACAGTAGGGTTGAGGGTCAAGTCAATTGGGAGGTGAGTTTGAATGGAGAAAAACTGGAGGAAGTGAAGTGTTTTAGATATCTGGGAGTGGATCTGTCAGCGGATGGAACCATGGAAGCGGAAGTGGATCATAGGGTGGGGGAGGGGGCGAAAATTTTGGGAGCCTTGAAAAATGTGTGGAAGTCGAGAACATTATCCCGGAAAGCAAAAATGGGTATGTTTGAAGGAATAGTGGTTCCAACAATGTTGTATGGTTGCGAGGCGTGGGCTATGGATAGAGTTGTGAGCAGGAGGATGGATGTGCTGGAAATGAGATGCTTGAGGACAATGTGTGGTGTGAGGTGGTTTGATCGAGTAAGTAACGTAAGGGTAAGAGAGATGTGTGGAAATAAAAAGAGCGTGGTTGAGAGAGCAGAAGAGGGTGTTTTGAAATGGTTTGGGCACATGGAGAGAATGAGTGAGGAAAGATTGACCAAGAGGATATATGTGTCGGAGGTGGAGGGAACGAGGAGAAGAGGGAGACCAAATTGGAGGTGGAAAGATGGAGTGAAAAGGATTTTGTGTGATCGGGGCCTGAACATGCAGGAGGGTGAAAGGAGGGCAAGAAATAGAGCGAATTGGAGTGATGTGGTATACAGGGGTTGACGTGCTGTCAGTGGATTGAACCAAGGCATGTGAAGCGTCCGGGGTAAACCATGGAAAGCTGTGTAGGTATGTATATTTGCGTGTGTGGACGTGTGTATGTACATGTGTATGGGGGGGGGGTTGGGCCATTTCTTTCGTCTGTTTCCTTGCGCTACCTCGCAAACGCCGGAGACAGCGACAAAGTATAAAAAAAAAAAAAAAAAAGGAAGAACAGTTATAAGATGAGCCCCCATTCTGTAAACCTTCCTCCCCATATGTACAATAGATAATTGTGTGTTCACATATGATTGAACAGAGAAGTTGGTTTGTGAAGCCCCAATCTACTTTGGTGTTACTGAATTCCCATAGTTTTGTAAGAGTTTTACGTGAAAAATTGTGGGTAATTGATATATCTTTTTTTTCACATTTTCAGCCCATAATTTGAGATGCATTTAGTTTTATGGTTTGCCCCATCGTGATTCCTTCATCACTGTGAATTGTCGTCTTTCCTTATTTAATGGGGAGGGTAGAAGTAACTTATGAAGTGAGATATGTAATCCACATGAGGATCATGAAAATATCAGTGTAGAAAATGTCAGAAAGGAAATGGTTTACTAACTTTTATTTATCTGAAAGGCAGTATGACAGATATGGAAGAATAATATGTTTAAAAGTTCAGTGCAACTGAATGGGTGGTAGGAACTTCGAAGGTAACATTGGGAAAGACTGTGTTATGGTCTTGTGTTTTGTTCTGTTCCTCATATTTCTCTCTGATGCAGTAATATGAGAGAGAATGCTTATATAGTATGGGCAGAGTATTTGAAATTAAAATGGAAGTTAAGTGATGTTGTATGCTAGTAATATATTTTTGTAAAGAGTAGGAGATAAAGATTATTGTATGTTGATATATATTTTAATGTAAATATATATGAAAGCAAGGAGTTTGTGTTTGGGATAGATACCTTGGTGTACGAAATTTAATTCAACTTACAAAATTGGGGATGGATGATGATGCAGATTTGTGAAATACTTTTTGTAAGAATGGAGAAATGGGAAAAATTTATTGGAAGATTGAATATAAAGAAAAGTTTTAAACAAGGGAATGTAGATAGAAAGTAATATACCCAGATAAATAAGTATTCAGTGATGCAGTGGAGAACAACTTAAATGCCTGTTAGTCAGTAAGGCCTCTAACTCCAAGTTAAATCTGTCAGTTGGCCCACTTTAACCTTTAACAGGTGCTTTACACTGTGTACATGCTTCTTAAAATCTTCCCATAAAGACATAACAATCTTTACATTTAACTCCAACACAAGATTTAATTAGCATCCATAGACGTCAGTTGTTATTGGATCTGTGCAATACTTTGGAATACGTATCCATCCAGGCTTTCATATATATTGCAGAAAAGTATTTAAGCACTCATTTTCTTCATAATATGAACAACTGAAGGAGTTCCATCATATATTTATATCTCGTATTCCCCATTATTGTGTACTTCTCTACATCTTATTTTTACCATGCCCGATTAAGTGATTTTTAATCAGTTCTCAGGTATTCCTTTCTTGTATGTATTTACCAATTTATGATAGCACTGTCGGTCATATCTTTATGTTTTTCTCATGTAATTCTGTATCCTTTTAATCCTATTCTAAACTACACCTCTTTTCATTTAGCAGGTTTTTTGGAAAATCCGTTTGAGTTCCCGTTTGCTTATCTTTATCGTACTATATACATCCTTTATCTTAACTCCCAGATGATGGATCATTGACTAGAAAGACTTAACTTTATAAAAACCATGTTAAGCAGGATATATGTATAGATGAAAAGTAGGTTTGATGTAGTTAAAGATAGCTTAAGGAAGCTATTTGAACTTTATTTCCATTGGAATTATCATGAATAGGTTTCTCTCTCTATCGGGATTCTATAAAGTTTCCCGACACCTCTGCAATTTTCTTCCATCTTCATGCAATAACACATGGACATAAAAATTTTATTTAATTCTGTAGTGCTTTCTTTGTATAAGGTAGTTCTGTACATCTCTGTAACACTTTGATATCAGTTTAAACGAAATGTACTAAAGAATCGGAGGTAAAAGCATTTTATAAAAGAATATTGATTGATTATGTTCTTCAGTTACTTGTTCGCTAAAATGTTTTGCTCTTTTTTGTAATGCACTCTAACACATTTGGTCGCCAACGTAGTCGTTGGAAGTGTTTGCTTGTTCATTTCTTATGTCAACAAATTCCTGACACCACTTAGAAATGTGTATATGTGAGTATAACTTGTTCATTGCATTCTCATTGTTTGTCATACCGTATAACTGAAGAAACATATTTTTCCATTTAAGAAATAGTTAAACTGTATATCTAACTCTCTCGATCTGCTTCAGAGTAGATGAGACAATGAAATGTAGACGGCAGTGGCTCCTGGATACTACCTCAAGCTGGTAAGCTGCGGCTGTGTGAGTTCTTATTTGCTTTAGAGACGCGGTGAATGTAGCAAGAGGTCAGTGGATTTGTGAAAATTAGTAGAACGCTATTCCAGCTCTAATGATCATTCAAGATTATAGATTATGTTAAACTGATTTATTAGGTCTGTGTAAGTTGGTTGGTTTAGGTTTATCGGATTTATATTTGTAGAAGATATTTGCGGGACCACAGAAATTGCCTGGATTTGAAAACAATAATTGTTTATGGACTGCACACACTTACTAGAAGTGAATTAGATTGGTGCTATGTGATATGGATTATTTCTTTGTATCCTTTGATGGTAGATGACACTTGTGAGAGTCATGAAGATCATGGAGATAATGGCGTTGATGAACGTTAAAGTAACTTACACACTTATAAGATAAACATGTGCAATGAAAACATCACCTAACTTTATGAAGCATCCAAGATTTATTTTATATTTGTTATAGTCAAATTATACGACTGATATATACCTGTACTTTGCTTCACCTGATTAGATTATGAATTCTTTTGATATTGTTGGGATATGATATTCAAGTTGTTTGTTCATTTATGAAGATTTGTATTATACTCATATGGTTGTGCGATTTATGATGCATAGTATAAAGCATTTGTTCATCTTCATTGTGAATTTATCATAAACTCTCATGAGTGATCTGATTAAATATCTTCATTCCAGATCTGTAATTATGTCTACCAGTGATGATTATCAAGTTCCTGTTCGAGATGGACATTCCCTACATCCAAAACATAGTGAGTCTTGGCATTATTGTACCTGTAGTGAGCATTTCATGTGCTTGCCATTACTTTTATATTTTGTTTTTGTTCTTCAGTGGAATGTATTTATTCTTTTGTCCTGTTTTTCCTACTGCTTACAGCTGGACGGAATTCTGTAAGCATTAGAGAGGACTTAATCACAGAGAAGTTAAGACTCATTTCTTTATTTTTTCCATAAATGTATTGTAACCAAAATATTTCACCTGCAGCCACTGTAATAGATATGAGGCCAGCTGATGTTTGTTCAGAAAGCCCCAGTAAACATATTATAGGCCTACAAGGGGATGTGAAATGGTATCCTGAAATCTTAAGATGTAAGTTCATGTAGCTGAAATGTTTAGTTCCTGCAAGTGTTGTCTGCGTGATGGTTCTCTCCACTAAATCTTCTTTATTTCGGTTGTCATTTCTGTTGTGTTTCATTGATATATGCTGTTAAAATGCTGTTGCAGCCATTTGTTGTTAGGGAGAGAACACAGATTCTGAGTAGTATAGAATTTCATAGGAGCTCTGGTAGTATGTAGTAAACAGAACCCTAGCTTTCCTTTATTTCCAAATGAAATTGACTGAAACAAGCTTCCTCAGAATTTCAATTTTCATTTTAAATTCAGCTTTACCTTGAGCTTTTGTTGTAAGTTTAGCTAGATTGGACCCTTAGCTTTTATTTTGCATGGATACAATGGAACATTGGTCTTTTAAGTCCCTTTGGGCCTTAGATAGAACCTAAGTGTGTGCTTTAAGGCGAGAAAAGCTTCTAGGCATAATAGATTGACTATCGGTACTTATTTCTATTTTTATTTGTATCATGTTGGTATTTTCTTCATTTGTATTATGGTTTTAACTCGCTAGATCTTCCCCAGACGTTTTAGTGAATGAATTTCTTCTTTCTCTAAGGTGTTAAAGATTCAGTAAGAGAACTTTAAAAATTTTGCTGAAAGATTTTGCATATTGATTTGGTAGTTAGGTTCATAAAGCTGCAAGTACTTCCATGCACTAGAAGGAAATGAAATATATTGATCTTTTGAAAGCATACAAAAGAGAGGAGAATAAGAAATGATAAGTAGAAATAGACAAAGAGATATAGAAGTAAATGGAAAGAAGTTAGGGGAATGGAAAGCAGCATCATTGTAGTGTAGTGTGAAGAATGGGATTTGATATATAGATTTTATAAATTAGTTTTTGTGTAATATTTCAGCTGTTCCTGAGGAAATGTATTGGTTAAGCCATTTGAGCCAGGAAGAACTCCTTGAGAAATATGTTGGTCTCAGGGATGATTTTTACACCTTAAAGAAATTTACCTGTAAACAGGAAGACAAGATAAAAAAGTAAGTTCCCAATAATTCTTTTTTAAGAAGTAAGTTCCTATTATTGTTTATCACCTATTTAATGAGTTTCACAATCATGTGTGAGAGCACCTATTCACTGTGCATTTGAAATGTAATTTTACTCCTTAATATGGACATATCTATAAGGATTCTTCCCCTTTTGTCATTATGAAACATTTGAGCAAGGCAGATGCTCAATTGCAGGACTCAGCAACCATACTGCAACCCTTCTGTACCTGTTACATCATGTAGAGGCAAAGTGGTGCTAGTGGCCCCTCACTTACATGCCATCTGGCACTGTTCAGAAATTGACCTTTGCCTGACATTAGCTTGAGGTGTCTCCAGTTTTGTTTCTGGCCTTCAGGGATGTTGGATTGATATCTTTGCCTTTTATTTATATTTTTTACCTTGACATTTCATAACGACATTGGTACTTCTTTGTTAATAACAGTTGCATTATTTGCCACAATATGGTGGAAACTTTAGATTTAGTTGTGATGTTCAGCTTTACCTATATCCCATTAGCATTATTTCCTGGTTTCCTTACCTTGCCCTCCCATTCCCCTATCTTTCTTTACGTAACTTTTCTCTATACTGACTATGACCACTTTTAGGATGATGCCAACAGTCTGTCAGCCCTGGGTGAGTGGGTCAGTAATGTTACCCCTTTGGTGATAATTACCTATTAGAACTGTATGAGGAGAGAGTTTTGCACTCATAGGGCCCCATCTCTTTAACCATCTTTACCTCTTAAATTTATGTATGATGTCTGCATTAACCATTTCCTCATTCAAGCTGCTCCTTTCATCCACCACTCTTATTGGTTTAGTGTCAACCTGAAATCAACAAGTTGTGGTTACCAGGGATGTTTGGTCAGGAAAGAGTGGGAAGGTCAATTGTTCTTCACCATAAATACTAGGAGAGAAAGGTTCTAACCCTGGTATTCCTAATGATGTCTCAGGGAATCTCTCTGTCCTGTGGGATTCTGCCTTGAAAAGAGTTTTCAGTTTTCACAATCATTTTTTCCTTTTTTTTTAAATAATTGGCCTTTGCTGCACTTGCAAGATATTCAGATTAAGGTAGTAATTTCCTTTGCGCAGATGCCAAGAATCCCTGTTTAATGTTCAAAATATGAATGCATGGTTACAGAAGTTCTTAAATTGCTTGTGAAGATTTCTGATTGCTGCCCAGCACATAATGCAGGGAAATGCATATATAGTGTTTATGGATTGAAAAATACAGTGCCGTAGTTTCTGATCAAAAGTACTTGAGAACTGCCAACTTAACTTGAAAGGAACAACAT
Organism: Panulirus ornatus; assembly: GCF_036320965.1. Lineage (NCBI taxonomy): Eukaryota > Metazoa > Arthropoda > Malacostraca > Decapoda > Palinuridae > Panulirus > Panulirus ornatus. The sequence goes on along the minus strand of NC_092288.1, from coordinate 4,607,881 downwards.
AAGAGCAAATAATTGTCGGTAATATATTGGATATCCTGTAAAGTTGTAACTTTGTGTTGCAGGCTTCAAACTAAATTGCGGAAATTGATAGCAGATCGAAAGAAAGATAGCATCGGTAAAGGAAATACTTCACTCACTGTTCAAGAGATGGAATATCAGGATGCTCTAGAAACACACCGTCAGTCCATCAGAGAACTACATCTGAAGAATGAACATTTAGAGGTAAAAACATTGAACCTTGAAAGAAACATGTAAACCTTATAATCAACAGACTGGTCTTGGCTACACAAGATGTAATTCCTCTTTCAGCATAGTAGACTTTGTGTTTCTCTGTATTACAGTGTTTGAACTAGAATAGAACCTAGCCAAAGTTATCATTAGACCACTCAGTACAAGTCATTAAGCACTTAGAGTCCACTGTTGTGAAGTCCCAATTCATACCTCAAAGGCTCAGTTAAACCTTTTTCTATACTGATTGATGTGGCACTGGCAAAACATACTCCAATCAAGGCCATCTCAGGTGAGAAGGAAAACTTTGAGGAAAAGAATGAAGAAAGTAATCAGGGTCTTGCAAGTGTTTGTAGACCTGACACAAAGTTAGAAAATTTCTAAAAAAGAGGAAGAGAATTCCACAGTTTCACTGTGTAAGAAAATAAATAGATATGTAAACGATCATTGCATGTGTGTCTAATTTGGTCTCCCCCATTTCCTATCCCTCACTTCTGAAACATATTAGGGCAAATGAAGCCCCTATAGACATGGAACAGCTACCTACAAGAAAGATGATAATGGGGCTCCTACACTTCACCCTTAAATCTGGGGAAGCAGACTTTGTGATGTTAATTATATGGGGCTTCCAAGATAAAGTGGAGGATATTGTGATGCCCAACTTTTTCATATTATTATAGGGTTGAATTCTGGTGTTTATAATTGAACATGAGGAAATGTGTGACACTTAGAAAGAGATAGAGGGAGAAGTTGTATCTTAGTATGCTGAATTTAACCAGCTTACTACTTCTTCAATCTTAGATGCTGCACAAGTCTGAATGGCGAGAAGAAATATGTTTGGTGTGAGAAAGAGAATTACTATTAGAGTAAGAGAAGAGGGAAAATGAGTTGGTCTGTAAAGTGGAATCTTAGGCAAAAAAAGGTAAACAGGTATTGTAATAAGATTTGACATGTTAGAATTAGACTTTTTTGCTTGTCATGAAAAACCAATAAAATGTAATGGACAAGATTTTTTTTTTTTTTTTTTTTTAATTTTCCAAAAGAAGGAACAGAGAATTGGGCCAGGTGAGGGTATTCCCTCAAAGGCCCAGTCCTCTGTTCTTAATGCTACCTCGCTAACGCGGGAAATGGCGAATAGTTTAAAAGAAAGAAAGAAATGTGGATGATAATTAAGAATCACTGTTTTTTGGTCATGACTGACCTCACCACTACAGACACAGATTCAGCATATAAAACCTTTTAAATCTAGGATATAACTTTCATTCTGAAGACATTAAACACTACTCCTTTGTTTTCTTGTACTTAAGTTACACAGACAAACACAATATCACCACATTTCTTGACCTGTGATCCTGCCCAGTGGATGTGTCCAGCTACCTGTGAGCTACAGGAGCTCTAGAGATGGGGTTCCTTGTGCAGGAAAGTAAGAAAGTAAGTAATAGTCCATGATGTCAGTCTGTTATTAGCCCATAGTACCTGTTGTATGTTGGTTAATGAATGATTAAGGAATTTTTAGATTCACAGTACAGTTGTTGATATCCAAAAAAGGCCTTTTGGACCTGTGTAATGTCACAATGGAAAAATGGATCTCCCCTATGTAAAACTCGAAGAATGAGGAAAAAAACATACTTGCACCTATCCATTGGTTTGAAGCAGCAAAATTTGTTCACTTGCAGATCCACGGGAAATCTATACTATCTATACTCTATTGTTTTGTTATACATTTTATTGCTGAGGCTCACTGGGTTGCAAGTACAGTGGTCTTTCCCTTTACAGATTATTTAGGGATAGGGCCAAAGCCTCCTTGTCTTAGGGATAATACAAAAGAAAAAGTTTAAGATGTTACATCTTCAGTTCAGAATCAGTATCAATTGATTTAAGGCCCCCAGTTCTTTAGAAGATTAGAGGTTTAAATAAATTTTGACAAATCAGCATTTTTTACAGAAAAAGCTGAAATTGGCAAACATTCAGTTGAGCACTGCAAGGAAGAATAAACCTTTGTTGTTTCGGCATGTTGGAGCAAGAGTTGATAGTGGACTGAAGCAAACACGCTCATCAGTCGTCCCTCAGGTACGGCAGCAGGTTCAGCCCAAGTTATCTCCCCCAAAACCTTCATCATCAGATGATTCTACAACCCCAACATCATTGACATCTCACCAGCAAAGAGACCATGTAAGTTTTCTTTTATGCAGGTTACAAAAAAATTTCTAAACTGAATATTAACACCTGTTGTATAATCCTGTACCATAAGATATTGCATCTTGAGAAATATTTTAATGGGTTGTATAAGTAGGTACAGGCTTCTGGATTAACTCTGTCATTGGTAACAGATCTCCTTTATGGTACTTTGCCTGGAAAGTTTAGGCTGAATATGCTAGTCATTTGATTCTTTTCAGAATATTATTAAACGGTGAAAAGATGATGCACAAAAGATTATTTTGGCATTTTTCTTTGATAACACTTCTTAAGGTATTCAAAATGGAGTTTCATTTACAATTGACTAGCTAGGTTTTTACATGGGGAATGCAAAGGTGATTTGAGGTACGGCAGAATAATTTACTCTTCAGCTGCTGCCTTTAACAGATTGATTTAAAGTAGACAAAACTAAGGATAATATCAATAATTAGTACAGTGATGAAAAAGAAGGTAAGAAAAGAGAATGAAGATACTGTACTTGATAAGGGATGATGGATAGCCAGGTTTAAGTTGCACAGACAGATGTTTGTGAGAAATGATTGAGTGTCCCACAGTTGACCTTGGCATAGCAAGGAAATATGATGATGAAGAGAGAGAGGTTGTTTGTTAATATGATCATACTGAGATAGTTTATTATTTATGACTAAAAGAACAATTATGATTAAGATGAATAGTAGTAGAGAGTTTATTATTTATGACTAAAAGAACAATTATGATTAAGATGAATAGTAGTAGAGAGAGATTCATTTTTGAGTGATAGAACAGAATAAAGGATCATGGTGCAAGAGATGGAAGTGTGAGTGAATGACTATAGCTATGCATTGACAATTATTTATTTTGAAATTTAGAGGAACCACTAATTGTATGAAATTTACACTTGAAAGCTGTTGAAAAACTTGCAAAAAATACTTAGTTTGATATATGAATACAATTCAAGTTGTATTAGATGTTCATTTTGACTTTTGTTTTATTGATTTAGGCCTTACCAGAAAGAGTAAATGAAATTCTAGAAGAAGCTAGAGAAAGAATTCTGGCTCTTGAGGCTGAGAGAGAAAATCTTCAGAAACAGCTTAATGATAAACTACAGGTAAGGGTATAGAATAATTAGTGTGTTTTAGACATTCATTGCAATTACATTGTTTGGATGGTTATACTATGAACCATACTGGATAGACCTTTGAAGTGTGCAAGTTTAGAAACCAGTTTTCTCTTATATCACAGTGAGATACTTGAATTTCTCTTGATTCCATGATTCATGTTTTTAACCATTTTCTAAGCTTAATAAATAGAAAAGTAGAGAGGACTCACATAGTTGCCATAGTGCTTGAATTTCTCTTGCATCCATGACTCAAAATTTGTGTCCTGATTGCATGATTCATTTTTTTTATTATTATTATACTTAGTCGCTGTCTGCCACGTTAGCGAGGTAACACAAGGAAACAGATGAAAGAACGGCCCAACCCACCCACACACACATGTATATACATAAACGCCCACACACACACATATACATACCTATACATTTCATGTATAGGTAAGTTGCTTGAGACTGAGTGTGAACAAATGTGGCCTTTTTTGTCTTTACCTAGCGTTACCTTGCACACACATGTGCAGGGGAGGTTTGCTATTTCATGTGTGGTGGGGTTGCGATGAGAATGAATAAAGGCAGTAAGTATGAATATGTGCATGTGTATATATGTATATGTCTGTGTATGCATATGTATGTATAAGTTGAAATATATAGGTGTGTATATGTGCATGTGTGGGCATGTATGTATATACATGTGTATGTGGGTGGGTTGGGCCATTCTTTCGTCTGTTTCCTTGCGCTACCTCGCTAACGTGGGAGACAGCGACAAAGGATAATGAATAACATTTCATGTATACATACATATACATACACAGACATATACATATATACACATGTACATATTTATACTTGCTGCCTTCATCCATTCCCATCGCTACCCCACCACACATGAAATGGCACCCCCTGCATGCGTGCGAGTTAGCGCTAGGAAAAGACAACAAAGGCCACATTCATTCACACTCAGTCTCTAGCTGTCATGTGTAATGCACCGAAACCACAGCTCCCTTTCCACATCCAGGCCCCACAGAACTTTCCATGGTTTACCCTAGACGCTTCACATGCCCTGGTTCAATTCATCGACAGCGCATCGACCCGGTATACCACCCGGTATATTCACTCTATTCTTTGCTCGCCTTTCACCCTCCTGCATATTCAGGTACCAATCGCTCAAAATCTTTTTCATTCCATCCTTCCACCTCCAGTTGGTCTCCCACTTCTCGTTCCCTCCACTTCTGACACATATATCCTCTTTGTGAATCTTTCCTCGCTCATTCTCTCCGTGTGACCAAACCATTTCAAAACACCCTCTTCTGCTCTCTCAACCACACACTTTTTATTACCACACATCTCTCATACCCTTTCATTGCTTACTCGATCAAACCACCTCACACCACTTATTGTCCTCAAACATCTCGTTTCCAACATATCCACCCTTCTCCGCACAACCATATCTGTAACCCATGCCTCGCAACCATATAACATTGTTGGAACTACTATTCCTTCAAACATATATATACACACATCATTTATAAGAATTATGTACATAGTTTCTTATCTTTAGCTTATGGTACACACATCATATAGAAGAATTATGTACATAGTTTCTTATCTTTAGCTTATGATACTCAGAATTCTGTATCAGCACAAACTAAATAGTCTTATGTCAATAGCATCTTTATAAAGTACCATCTACTTTCATGTTGTAAGCATCTACATGGTTATATATCAGTAGGCTTTGATGACTTCATAACATTAGCATCTGGTTAATTTTATAGCAGAATTATCATCCTGATATTTTTTAGTTACTTGTGCTGTGTATGTTTACATTATCTACAGGAAGCTGAAGACACTGAGTATGAGTTTCAACAGAAAATAGCCATTTTGGAGGAGGAAATAATAAACCTTAGGGAGGACTTGCATAAACATGGAGTACGTGAAGAAAGGGATTCTGTGGCAGTTGTCCGTGCTGAACGTGAGGCTCGTACCCTTTCTGCTCGTACAACTGCACTTAAAGAGCAATTAGCAGTCACTGAAGAGAAAGTTGAAGCAGAGAGATCCAGAAAAGATGCTTTGCAAAGTGACCTTGGTGAGTGTAGAGAAAGATTTATTAGCACATTAGTATGAATTGCTGATTTTACCAGAAATTCATGCTCTACCCTTCCTCTGTAACTTAGCTCTCTCAGTTCTGGTACTATTTGATGCTTTCCTCAGGACCTTCTCTTTCAACTCTTTCTGCTTCTTTGAGTGTGGTGACCAAAACTGAGAAACTTAGTGTGGTTTTGACTTTATACAGGATTTGAAGAACTTGCTGAATATGTCCCTATCCTTGAATTTGAATGCAATTTTGATATTTGCAAGCAAACATTTAGCCTCCTTAACTATTCTCCAAAGTTGGGACTCTGGTGACAAGTTAGAGGCAGTGTCGACTCCCAAAGGAAAGAAACAAGTAAACAGATTCAATAATAAACAAGGTAAATCATACTGGGATTAGTATATAAAAATTGGTGAATAATATTGAAGGATTTAATTCAGACATCAGTCAAATTTTTTAGTTGATCACTGGAAATATTATGCTCTTTCATGGAAATTAAGTTTCAGCTGCTTCATTATTGGAAAAATAGAACATAGGTATTGTTACAAAGTGCAAATGTAAACAAACGCCAATATATGAGAAAAGAGCATAAAAGATTTAGAAGCAATTTGTTTAGATGTTATTTTCAGCAAGAACAGAAGAGGCAATCATTACCTCTTGGTTTATGGAACCTTAATTATAAAGATGCTAAATCATTCATGATACCCTTTAAAGCATACAATATATTCTTTTCAAATTAGCATTTATACATCCCATCCCTAAGAAGGGTGACCATTCTGACCTCTTTAACTATTGTCCTGTTGCTTTGACATCTACCATTTCCAAAGTCTTTGAATCCCTCCTCAACTCTCATATCCTATATTCCTCTCTGGCTGATCTGTCACTGTGGTTGTCAATGGATCAGCCTCCCCCTTTTCTCCATCAACAGCAGTGTCCCTTAAGGTTCTGTCATGTCCCTTACACTTTTTGTTTTTGTTCAGCGATTTCCTCCCCATAAATAATCCAGTGCACTCATATGTTGATGACTTAACACTGCATTCATCCACATCCTTCACTTCTGCTCCCTATTCTCTCACTTGATCTGCAGCTCGACTTGACACAGCTTCCTCAATAAACTCAGACTTGGACAAGATATCTTAGTGGCATACACAGAATCTTTTTAAGTTTAATTCCTCCTATTTCTCTATTGGAACCTCCTCACAATTCTCGTCTCTCCTTTGATGGTTCTGTAATTCCACTTCTGGACTCGGTGAACATACTTGGTATTACTGTAACATCCACTCTTTCTTGGAAACCCTACATTACAGGAATAGCTAAGTCTGCCTCAAAGGAACTAGATGTCCTGTTTAGATGAAACTTTTCTACCGAACCGTTGCTCCATTTATACAAGGGATTGATTTGTCCTTGTATGAGTACTGCTCACACATTTAGGGTGGTTCTAGCTCTGCATCCTCACTTGACAGAGTTGAGTTGAAAGCATTCTGCCTCATAAACTGTCTCAGGCTAACTTCCAAACTTGGCCTCCATGCCCTGCACCACAATGTTGGTTCACTTTCCCTCTTCTGTACTTTGGTTTTTGCTCCCAAGAGCTGGCTGCATGTGTGCCCTCACCAATGGCTAGACCATGCAATACTCTGCAAGCTGCTGACTCACATGATTATTGTGTGGCCATCAGCAACTCAAGGGTGGGCCATTTTGATACCTGCTTCTTCTCCTACTCGTCAAAGCTTTGGAACTCTTTACCTTCTCATGTCTTTCCCAATAACTATAACCTGGCACATATCAAAAGACAGGTTTTTCATTTTCTCAAAAATTTGTTGATACTTTCCCTTGTCTTTTCTTTTACCATTTCATAATTCTCTATATTTCAATTAAGGCCCAGCCTTGATGTGGACTTTTGTCCGTGAGTGGAGTCTTCAACATAAAAAAGAAATGTTAGCATCACCTTTCAAGGCTGGCAAAAGTGTTTAGCTACAAAGTGTACTAAGCCAGTATTGACTGTTAACACCAAAACCATTTGGAATGACAAAATTCATGTATTTTATTTTCTAGAGGAAAACAGGTGAGATTAATCATTTATTGAAACATGAAAATCCCATACATTGGTTCCCAATTTCCAGTTGAGGGTTATACCCAATTGGCTTGGAAGTTACAGAAGACCTAGATCACACTTTTCAAATCAAAAGATGCCATGAATATTTTTAGAGAAATTACTGTAGAATTAATGGGTCATTGATACATAACATGTCATGCAAAAATCAGAAGTCTTTAATGTTTATCACTTCATGCAAGAATTAGAAATGATTAATCAAATAGTAGTCACTCAGGAAAGGATTGAATAAGGTATCTACAAAGTATGCCTGATTTGGCAGTATAGAAAGGCTGTTGTCATGTTGACTTCATGTAACCTGACTAAGCAGAGCAAATCAGCATAGGCTCAGATCAAACTGTGGAGGTAACAGTAAGTCTTTAAGATCAAGTAAAATAAACATTATATAAAGATAATAGGGTCTTTGTGAATGATTTGCATATCACCATACTTGATGAACTTGACATTTCCTCTCCTCTTTTTTCCAACAGAGAGGATCAGTGAAAGACTTCTTACTGCAGAGAGCCAGCTAAGGGAACTACAGCAGGAATATCAAAAAGCAATAGGACAGCTACAACAAGTCAGAGAGAAGAAGACTGTAATACAAGTGAGTGTGAAAATGTTGAAGATCATGCCAGTTATTTTACCAAGTTACATTGATTCCATTACAGTATTGGAGTATAACCTTAGTTATAACCTAATGGGTGAGCTGAATATTTTAACAAACTTTGTGTACATAGCACTTTAATGACGAAGGTGTTATTGAATTGAAATTCAGTAAAAAAAAATGGCAAATAACAGTCTTAGAAATGTTAATAACAGCTTTATCAAAAAGTGAATCAAATAAGAGGAGAAAATTTTTATCTTTGGGCCTGAATTGATGTGAATAAACTGAGTGTATGAAGGGAATGAAACTGAGAATATTAGTGAATCAGAAGGATAGATCAATGCACCACCTTTCGTTATTATGAAGAAAATGGATTCCATTGGAATAGTTATAGTGGTGAAAAGAACAATTATGTAGGTTGGATAAGTATTCACATTGGAAGAACAACCTGAGCAGATGCAAATTTGTGTGGGTTTTTTAATGGAAATCTGCAGAAAAACTATATACTGGGGAAGTTGTTTGAAAATCATTTTGTGTGTGGACATGTCATGCACTCAGAAATATAGACAAATAGGTAGAATATAGACATTCATTATTTCAGAATGAAAATGAACAGCTCAAAAGGGAAAATGAACGTCTGACAACTCTCAACTTATCTTTTGAGCAGAGGGGACTCTCAACAGAAAATGAGTCATTGAAAGCTCAGATTGCTCACTTAGAATCTGCATTGCAAGTAAGTACTAGGTAAATTTATACCTCTTTTTATGATAAGCTGTTTATTGGTGAAATTCTGTGGACATTCCTCTGAAAAAGTGCTCTGATAGTTAACAAATAATTCAAATGCATAGTTGGTCCTTTTTTTTCATATATTTCTGTGTTTCTTAACCTGTAGTTTCCTTTGTTTCATCATATTTATTTCATTGCTTTTCATAGTGGTGATGTTTGTTGAATTTTTGTCATTTGATATATATGATAGGATAGAACTATCATTTATGAACAAATTCATGTAAGAAAACAAATGTAAGACTGAAAGCAGTACTATTTTGAGTTAGACCATATCATAGTTAGCAGTGAATTGAATATCATGTTAATGAAAGAGAGCTGCATGATTGTTCCTTAAGCTCACTTAGTATGATATTATAAAAAGTCAATCTTCATATGAATGCCCATTGTTCTCAGAATCAGTATTCATGTCAAAGAACATAAATCAATCTAGCCATGTAAAACTGAAAGTGAAGGAGTGGACAAACAGTATACATACTACATGAAAAAAGTATGGTATTGTTCATTAAGGATGAGTACTGTAGTTGAAAACATGTTTTATAGAAAGTTTGTCAGTATTAGATTATGAGTAGTGAACTTCAAGTATGATAGGTTAAGAATGGCCAATGGTTGTACATGCACCATTTACAGATGGGGGTGCATGTAAAGTGAGACCAAGGTAGTGTGATAGTGGTATATTACTTGATTGAGGAGAAAGAGAATGGAAGTTGCCTAATTTGCTCTTTGCAGATGATTCAGTGTTATCAGCTAAATTAGAGGAAGGACTCAGTAGCATAGTAGGCTGCTTTGATGATATATGTATGAGGGAGATGTAGAGAATGGATGCAAATAAAAGGGAGACACTGGTGTTTTAGAAAGGGATGGGAGATCACGGTAGGGTATTGGTTTGCATAATAGAAGACTCAAAGTTGTAGGTAAATCATGATATTTAGAAATAAAGCTTAGTAAAGAAGGTGGTTGGAAAGCTAAAGCTGAGTGTAGATTCATGTAAGAAAAATGATTTGGAAGTGCATTGAAATTGCCAGTGAATTGGGAAAATTAATAATTGTAGAATAAGCAAGAAGCCTGAGTGAAGGAATACTTGTTCTGTCTCGGATGTATGGATGTGAAACCCAAGTTCATAAAAGATGAAAAAATAAAAACAGTTCAGATAGGTAACTTGTGTAGTATACAATTGTAGGATACAGGACTTTAGACATAAAAAGACCATTGAGTCCTTTCAAACAGCATATATAGACTGAAGAAAGATGCCAGAAGGATACTTGATGTGAAAAAATCACTTGAAATACAAATGGATGAAAGTCTTTCAGGATATTGTTGATATGTAGAATGCTTGGGAGATAGTCATCAAGATGATATATAGTAGTGCATTTGAAAGTGCAAAGGAGAAGGATAGAATATGGGAGAGATGGATAGATGCATGCAGTAAGAAAACTGAATAGTGCTTAGGATATTTCAGATGATGATGCAAGATTGAATTGGGATCAGTAGAAGTAATTATATATTATATATATTATCCCTGGGGATAGGGGAGAAAGAATACTTCCCACGTATTCCCTGCGTGTCGTAGAAGGCGACTAAAAGGGGAGGGAGCGGGGGGCTGGAAATCCTCCCCTCTCGTTTTTTTAATTTTCCAAAAGAAGGAACAGAGAACGAGGCCAGGTGAGGATATTCCCTCAGAGGCCCAGTCCTCTGTTCTTAACGCTACCTTGCTAACGCGGGAAATGGCGAATAGTATGAAAGAAAGAAAGAAGTAATTAGTGCATGGAGTTGGTGTGAATGGAGGCATTGGTTGAACTTGACAAATCAATTTAGTCTGCAGAGTGTAAAAGAAATAAGCACTTTTATACATGGTAAAGTTAGAAGTTTTTAGTAGTCTCAGCTTAGTCTTATTTTTGGATCTTTGTACCTTTTTATATCATATCATGTTTCTTAGTATAAATTTCAAGAAGAATGTAGTAAGTAGTTTCATGACAGTTCCCTCACTCTGTTAAATATTCTTCAGAAAGCAGAATCACTCCTCTCATTATGTGTCTTATTATGGTGATTTAATGATTACAGAGTGACCTTACCGAAAGAGGGAATTTCCTGGAACAGTTAACCCATGATAAGGAAGCCCTTGCAAGATCTGAGGTGGAAATGAAGAAGCTAAAGGACAGGAACTTTAGACTTCAAGAAGATCTAGAGAAAGCCACACAGAAGTTGAATATCATTTCAAAGGTACGGAACTGTGTTGGCTCTCCTGATGTTCTCAGACTTTTCATGAAACTGGAATCAAACACCACCTTTTAGGAACTAGTGTGCTTTAGAATTGCAAGAGAGCTATTCGCTTGAAATATTATTTCTTTGGGAAAGTGACCTAAGGCACCTGTTTTGTATATCACACTGTATATATTTGAATCATGCTCAAAACCTTAGGCTTTTATTTTTTCATATCATTGTACTGGATTCATAACTGTTATGTATGTAATATATATGTCTATTTGTACCTCTTCTCACAACTCTTGATATTTCAAAATAGGGGCTTATCTAGTATCAGGCAAAGCAGGGTGAAAATTCTCTTTTGGGCAAGTTGACTAACAAAGAAAAATTAGGGAGGTTTAAAAATCTTTAGTATAATTTCATCAACACTGATGGTAAAATCACTGTTAACATAAACCCTTTTGTTTTCTGTCTTCTTTGTTCTCTTAGACAATAGTGGTAGCAGTGTGCTTCACAAAATAATCATATTTTAAATATATAACATTCGTTTCAGACTGGTTTGCTGGATATGACAGAGAAAGATCTTGCAGATACATATATGAAATACAAACAAGATGGCTTAAATAGAGTGTCTGTCCAGGTTAGTGGAATACATTGATACAATAAATCATTTTATGTTAGACTATATTTGTAACTGGACAGGAATGCTTAGATGACACATGAGCATACCACCTACTTTATCTAGTGCTCTGATTCCATAGAGAACTCAGCTATAGTATTAACTATCAGCCTAGCTCCTGCATCATATCACTCCTGGTTTAGCAGTTGGGAGTTTCACTTTTTGATTTACTTTTCCTTAGCCTTTATTAGCTGCCTCATAATGATCTTTCATTTAAGTACTGCATATGCTTTAGTTGGATAGATTGATAAACCAGATTATGGTGATCCGACCATGTTTCCAGGAAAGCTAGAAATCATATGGCTTTTGTACATTTCTTTTCAGAGAGTAGAAGCATGTGTCTGACATAAAATTGATTTGTTCACTGCATGGTTTTATTCAACTTCAGTTTGCTTTTGTCTTCAAAATGCAGGAGGTTGAAGATCTGAAACAGGCACACAGTGAATTACAGCTTCTGTATAGGGAGAGAACTTTAGAACTGGAGAAGATTACAGCAACCCTTGCATCACATTCAGAGACCTACAAAGCATTGCAGAATCAGGTGAGCTGTCTTTGTAGGTATATAAGTAAGAAGTGGAGGGAACAGGGAGAATGGGAAGCTGAATGAGAGAGAAAGGATGGAGTGCTAGATGCTTTCATGGGTCAGGGACTGAATATGCAGGAAGGTGTGAGATGTGTATGAGATAGAGTAGATTTGTGAAGCGGCCAGGGGAAATGATATGTGTGGAAGTTGAGAACGTTATCTTGGAAAGCAAAAATGGGTATGTTTGAAGGAATAGTGGTTCCAACAATGTTCTATGGTTGCAAGGCGTGGGCTATAGATAGAGTTGTGTGGAGAAGGGTGGATGTGCTGGAAATGAGATGTTTGAGGACAATATATATATATATATTTCATCTTTTGCTAGGGTGTATCATTGTCCATTAACAAAAGAGAGAACAGTCTTGTTTAGGAACTTCCCACATCCTTGTTAGTGGAAGCAGCCTTGAAACTTCTGGAGCCCCTGCAGAGAAGAGGTTCATTGTGTTATGTGATAATAATAGCAATGATGGTAGATTTTAAGAAAATCTCTATGAAATATATGGACTTTTAGAAAAGTTAAAAAGTTTTATATTTCTAGAAATTTGAAGTGCTCTGTTCATAATTTCCTTTGGAATTCACTAAATCTGGTTTGTAATGGTAATATTCAAACATGCTTCATTCTGATATGAAAAGGAAACATGCATTATACATGCTGGTTAAAGAATGAAGCAATATACTGTAGATTTGAATTAGTTAAATTGTTTGTTGAATAATGGTATCAAGATTGTACCCACACATTTGATGGCGCACACTCCCACTCATACTTATATGTTTAATTTTGATTTTTTCCTCAAAAACTAATCTGTGATTCAATTTAGGTGGTAAGTGTGACTCAAGAATACCAGGAGAAGGAGAAGGTTCTACATATTACGATCAAGAATTTGAAGGAGGCAATTAAAAGACGTGATGAACACTGTGAGAAGTTGGAACAGCAGATGCTGGTGATCACTGAAAAGGGCATGAAAGATAAGCTGGAAGACATAGGTCATGATAAGACACAGACTGTCAATCTTGGCAAACATGATAATGTACTGGAGTTTCATATCAGTAGTGTGGTGTTTGAAATTGCTGATTTCAGCCAGTTGAAAACATTTGTTTCTTGGATAGTTCCATTTTCATTAGAAGATCCATTACAACATACAAATGTTGCCATTGGCTCTGATGCACATTACAATTATTCAGCACTGTACAAGTTTCAGATGAATTACAGAAACCTTGAATCCTTACGCGAAGATATTGTTACAGGTAATGTCGAAATTGAGTTGTGCATCTTGCAAGGTTTTCCATTATAACGTTTTGTAAAGGTGGTAAGTACTAGAATTTTATCCATTTCAAGTCTTGTTGAGATAGTTACGGTATATTTATCATGATTATTTATCATTATAGGTGTGTATAGTCGTGCCATAGTACGAGTATGAATCAGAAGCTGTCCATCTCATTAATTTTCCAGACAGAACCTCTCACCAACCATCCCTTATGACTGCTGTGTTGTTGCTACCTTCTCCCTGTTCTACAGATACTATTTTAGCAAATGCTCTTGTAAGCTGTCTTTCTGTGTTCCTACCAATCAAGACTTGATCAATGACAAGAATTTAGTTGCTTCCTTCCATAGTATCTAGATGGAGACTGGCCACACAAGGATTGACCATTATGACACCTCCTCCTTTCTTTGAACAGCAAAGCCTTGGAATTTTCTTCCATCTTTTGTCTTTCCTTTTCCCTATAACCTCTATACCTTTATGTATCAGATATACAGGCACCTGAGTAACCTTAGATGGCCATCATTGGGCATGTTTTCCCCATGTTGTGTCACTCAGTATAAGAGGTATCCAATGAATAGTCTTAAAAAATTTACATCATCTTGGATCTTTAGATTCACAAAGTTAACATATTTGTAACAAACTTACTTTTCTGTTTAGCAACTGATTTGATTTTGGTCTTTTCTCATATATTTTTTTGTAATACCCAATTGCTTTCCTGCTTTTGCAAGTTAGCAATAGGAATATACAAACAATGACATGTACACCATGGAAAGTTTTGTGGAGCCTAGATGTAGAAAGGGAGCTGTGGTTTCGGTGCATTACACATGACAGCTAGAGACTGTGTGAATGAATGTGGCCTTTGTTGCCTTTTCCTAGCAGTACCTCATGTGTGCGTTGGGGGGGGGTGCTGCTTTTCATTTGTGGTGGGGTGGCGATGGGAATGGATAAAGGCAGCAAGTATGAATATGTACATGTGTATATATGTATATGTCTGTGTATGTATATGTATGTATACATCAAAATGTATAGTTATTCAGTTGTCTGTGCTGCCTCAGCTAATATAGAACAAGTTTCTTCCTCACTCAGTGCCATAGCAGTTATGAGAAGTCCTGTTTGATATCTGTTCCCGCAATATGTTGAGATACACAGTGACTACATTGTTAAGCATAAAGTCTTCCCCATTCATCGTACTGAAATTTGGTAATTGATAAATTACATTGAATGACAGATAGAAAGACTTAATAGAAATATAAGATCCTTTTCAAACTTTCAGGGAATACTTATACATACTGAATTGCTAATTTTGCATCTTTTTTACAGTGTCTGTGTATATTCTTTTGGATTCGGGTCATCCAGCCAAAGTTGGAGAATGCCACATAACCTTTAGTGAGATTTTAGACCATCCTCGCAACACACTTCATGGCACTGTGGAAGTATTGCTGGTCCATGATGATGCAGAAGAGGCACAGCACTTGCCTTTAGGATTACACATGCAGCCAGGACAGGTATAGTGATATGGCTTTATATTATTTTATAAACATTAATGAATTTGGGTAACTTTTGAGTGATGTATGGATTTCAAGTGGACTGTGAAAATAGAAGAGAGGAAACTTTGGAGTTTGGAGGATTTCAGGTTAGGTACTGTGTTGGCAACCTTTCAGATGGGTAGAATTTTGTAATGTAACCATGAGTGGTTAAAGATATCCATGAGTGCTTGGGTTGCTGAAGTGTTCCTTGTGGAAGTTTGGTATGTTGTTAGGGTCTGTTGTAGTTTTTTTTATAGGGTTTTGACTGAGTTGTGCATGTCATTGGGAATTAGGGATAGAGATGCAGTATTGTGTTGGTATATTTTATGTAGGTTTTTCATGACTGTCTTGCTGAGGCATATGGTTAATTTGTGACTGATTTTTTAAAGTGTTTCATGAGTATGCGGAGGAGTAGAAATTGTCTGCTCCTGTATTGTTACTCTCTTAAAGTAGGAACAGGAAGGAACCTAGTAAAGAGTTTCCCTTCATAGCCCAGTCACCTGTTGTTGACACTGCTTTAACAAATGAGCATGAAGAAGAAGAAGTTTCTTGAGTGTGTACATATGTTCTTTTGGAGTAAAGATGTTGATTTGGACTAGAAGTGCTTTATGTGTAGGAGTAGTATAAAAGATGTAAAATTTTGCCATAATTTGCCATAGTTGCTACTGCTGCTTTTGCAGTTCATTGTGTTAAAGGGGAGTGGAGGGAAAAGGAAAAAAGGAAACCAAGGTGGAGATGGAAGGCTGGAGTGAATGAAGCTTTGAGCTTTAAGGCTTAAACTTAAAAGAGGATGTGAGGCACACATAGGACAAAGTGAATTGAAGCAATGCAGCATACAGGGTCTGTTAATGGGCTGAACTGTGGTATGTGAAATGGTTAGGGAAACCAAAGAAAGGTCCGTGGGGCTTGGCTGTGGATAGGGGCTCTGCTTTCAGTGCATCATATATGACAGTTAGAATGTTGATGTTAGCAAATAAGGCTCTTATTAGTTTGTTTCTCGCTGTGTGGTAAATGGTGCACAAGTATGAAGGAAGAATTACACTCGTTCACCATTTCCCTCTTAGCAAGATAGTGCCAGGAGCAGATGAAGAATTACCTTATTTGTTCACCTCCACTCTCAAGCTCACTTGTATAATGTACTGAAACTAGAGCCACCTGTCCACAGCCAAGTCCTATTGTAGACCTTTTTGTGGTTTCCCTGACCACTTCATATGCCCAATCTGAGCTCATCAACAGCACATTGCCCCAATATACCACATCACTCCAAATCACTCTATCTCATGCGTTCCTCATGCTCTCCTGTATGCTCAGGCCCCAGTAACTCCCAGCCTCCTTCATTCTATCCTTTCATATTCTTCTTGATCTTCTCCTCCCCTTGCTCTCTCCACTTCTTGCATGTATATCCTTTTAATTAGTCTATCTTCATTTATCCTTTGCATGTGTCTAAAATGTTTCATCACACCCTGTTCAGCTTCCTCAGTCATATTCCAAATAGTACTACACCTCTCCCTTACAGTATCATTTTTTACAAATCGACCCACCTTCACATTGCATATTGTCCTCAGGCATTTGACTTTTAACACATTCATCCTCCTTCATTTTTTTTGCATTTAGGGCTTAAGACTTGCACTTTCACAGCACTGTCAGGACTACATCATCAGATGTACCTGTCTTTACACATTTAGACAGTGACCTGTCTGTCTATATCTCTGATGCCCATTCCCTCTGGGAACTTCCATCAAGGGGTGGCTATGGCAAAAGAGTCTCCCTGTCCTTACATGCCTCCATTGCATACACCATCCCACGCTTTCTCTTTCTGTTTTTCTCCCTCCAGTATTCCTCCACCCAATTTGCCCATGTCACAGGTGGCCTTCCATTCACACCTCCCCCTTTAATTGTACTATCATACACTCTCCTTGTATTCCATTCACACATCCCCCTTTAATTGTACTATCATACACTCTCCTTGTATTCCATTCACACCTCCCCCTTTAATTGTACTATCATACACTCTCATTGTAAACTCCCAGTCTTGCATTCTTTCCACATGCCCAAACCACCTCAAAGCATTATGTTTCACCCATTCTACCACTCCACAATTCATTCCCCATGCATTCCTTGCCATACCATATCTCTCATATACCCTTTCATTTCTTTCTTCGTTCCATCTAGTCACACCACATGCTCTTCTCAAGTAGCTCATTTCCACAGCCTGGATTCTTGACCTCTATGCCTCATTCCACATCCATGTTTCGGCCACATAGGTCAGGGTTGGGAGACTCCTCATTGCTCTAAGGACATTTGCCTCCTCACCTACCATGTGGTTCACCATAGTTCTCATAGTTCCATCTGCTGCCATTCACTTTTCGGTATATATGATACTGCACTTCTGAATTCTCTCCTCTTAAATTCACACTCACCAACTTGTCTCACCCCTCTGCTGAACTTCATAACCTTACTTTTATTCACATTAGATCACAACTTTCTTTCACACACTCTCCCAAACTCAGGCGCCAGCTTTTGCAGTTTCTCTTCTAAGTCTGCCACCAGCCTAGTGTGTCATTTGCAAACAGCAGTGGACTCATCTTCTAGGTCCCTCCACCCCCAGCATACTGTAGATCCACCCATCTCCAAAAGACCTTCACATTTATCTCCCTTATTATCCCATCTATAAACAAATCAAACAGCCATAGTGTACACTTATTTCTCAGACCAAGTATTCCCAGTTACCATTCCTCTTTCAGCACACAAACTTGACAGTCTTTTCTCCCATTTTCATGTACACCTTGAACCTTATTTCCTTGAATATACCCTCAATTGTCACATAACCCACTTTAGCATTCAAGTTGCATAAAACTGATTGGCTCTCTTGCATCAAAATTGCTGAAGCATACATTTAGCTTCACCCAAAAAGCTCCTTATTTTAACCCACATCAAGCTTGAGCTCAAGTCCTTGTACACTTTACCATTCCCACCATTCACGTCAAATGATAAGTACCACCCATTCCTTTGCTTTTCCCTTTCCCTAATCCTGGACTTCATCTCTTAGACATTCCCTGAACATTTTGCCCATTTAGCCCATTTACCCATCAGCTTCTTTTACTTAGAAAATGAAGTTCTAGGCTTCTTTTGACTATAATAGATTCAGATTATGGATTTTTTCAGGTAATTGGAACACTCAGCTATTGGTTTCGCTTGCAACGACCTTGTGAGGATGTTATTACCCAGCACCTATGTAGTATTGGGTCCTTGAATGCAAGTAAACATTATGAGCATTTTGCTCCCAAAATGGTAAGATGTTTTGTTATTCTAAGAATAGTCCTTTTTTTTAATAATTTAGCATTAGTGAAATGTCCTGCATGAAATGTTTTTCATCTTAGTTATATCCATACCTTTTTTTTTACATCCTCATAAGATGATTCATTGACATAAAGCTAAAACAAGAAAAATGTTTTGAAAATTATGGCCACTTTAGTGGTGTAAATAGATGAGTAAGTTGAATTTAAGGAAAAAGAACATAAAAAGGTAATGAAATTCATTTAGATTTTTTTCACCTCTCAGCAATGGATGTAATATGTATGTATTGATAAATTCATTTAGTAATGCATTATATTTTTGGTTTATATAGAAGTATACTGTATAATAATTCTTATTACAGGGGTCCCTAATTAAATCAAAAAATCCCACTATGAACAAGAGAACTGGTGATCAAGAACATCAGGAAAACTCAGCTGGTCATAAGTCTCCCTCTTCTATTAAAGTAGGAGAGAGCAGTGTAGAACAAATGACAGAAGTGAAGCAACCAGTTCAGCCAGCTTCAAGAGCACCATCACATGCATCCATACACTCTGAGAATCAACAGTCTTCATCACAAGGCATTGAGGCAAATGATTTTCTCCAGAAAACATGTGAACCTTCAGAAATGAATAAAAGCCTCTCCTCAAAGCAGTTTAAGAGTGAGACTCAGACTGAGAATAGTACTAACAGTAATGTACATGAAAAGCAGCAGCATTCAGAGTCAGAGTCCATAGGTTCAACTGGGACTTACAATGTTAAAAGTCACTTGAAAACAAACACGAGAAGTTACATAAGTGATAATGATGACCATAACAGCCCCAAATATGTGCAGTCAGAAAAGACATCTAGTTTAGATTCTTTATCCAGTTCTAACCAGTCTATTAGTGATGCTGAATGTAAAGTGTCATCACCTGTTATTAATAAGAAAGCAAGTAGATCCAGTTCTTTAGTTCTAGACAAATCTGTCAAGAATAGTAGTTCTGAGGAAGCTAATGAAACCTTAGGTAGTGCCAGGGACTTTACAACAGATGGAGCAAGCCACAGAAATCATCCAAAGGTATGTTTGATGATTCCTGAACATTAGCTAAATTTTCTCTTGCAGTATGCTTGTTATATTATATATATTACACATGATAGAAAATAGATGTTAGTGGATGTGGCCTTTCTTCATCTGTTCCTGGCGCTACCTCACTAACATGAGGAATAGCCATCAAGTAAAAGAAGAAAAAAGATATATTTTTTCATAAGTATTTGCCATTTCTTGCAATAACGAGGTAGTATAAAGAACAGATGAATGAGCCTTTGAGGGAGAAATCCTCACTTGGCTGCCTTCTCTGTTCCTTCTCTTGGGAAAGTAAAACAAGGGAAGGATTTCCAGCCCCCCCCCCCCCCCCCCCCTTCAACCCCTTTTAGTCGCAGTCTATGACATGCAGGGAATACTTGAGGAGTATTCTTTTTTTCCCTATCATTACACATGACAGCTAGAGACTGAGTGTGAACGAATGTGGCCTTTGTTGTCTTTTCCTAGCACTACCTCGTGCACACGTGGGGGAAGGGGGGGTGTCATTTCATGTGTGGTGGGGTGGTGGCTGGAGTGGATGAAGGCAGCATGTATGAATATGTACTTGTGTACAAATGTATATGTCTTTGTATGTATATGTTGAAATGTATAGGTATGTATATGTGCATGTGAAGGCGTTTATGTATACACGTGTATGTGGGTGGGTTGGGCCATTCTTTCGTCTGTTTCCTTGCGATACCTTGCTAATGCGATAAAACCACAGGAGAATTGAAAGTTTGTTGGTAAGATCTTTCATTTATCACATCTTCAGGCAAACCAACAGAAAGGTAAGGTAACAAGCAATATGTACGGGAGGAACGCAGGTCAGTGTGGGGTTAATTAAAAAAGATTGACAGGTCAGGTCATAACACATCAGCTGGGTAGAATACCTTTACATATATGATTGACACATCAGGTCACAACAGTTCAGCAGGGCAGAAACTTTTTACATACCAAATCTGATATTACTGGATCACTGTGAATGTGGCCATAGGACATATTTATGCTTTGATCATAAGGTTTAGGAATTACTCAAAATTTTATTATCTTTCTATCTAAAGGAGAGCTACCTTTAATATTGTGGCAAGTACTGTTTTAGTCAGTGTGATAGTCCTCCATAGCTTTATGTTGAAACATTGTTAAAGTTCAGTATTGGTTTATAAAATGTTCATAGAATGTTCATGACTTGACATTATAGAAGCTGCAGTTTATCAGCAGCCACATTAACATGTTCACGTTGTGGTTTATGGTTCATGACTTGACATTACAGAAGCTGCAGTTTACCAGCAGCCATAGCCTGAATGGAAGCAGAAGTCAAGGGCCAGATGATCAACGCTCTTCATCTAAAGCTAGCATTACTAGTGATTCTGATGAAGTTGTAGCCATTGTTTCTGAGACATACAGGGTAGGTTTTTTATGTATCGTCATTTGACCTTTACCTTCCTCTTGAAGATAGTATTATTGCTTATTCACTATGTACCCATTGATTTTTTTTTAGATTGATGTTTTTAAATTAATGGGAAAAACTATTTTTTTCCCATGTGAAATGAAAGAAAATTATACAAGAATAAGACATCAGAAAAATAATTGAAAGAGGCCCCAACTTTCCCCAGGGGAAAGAAAAATTTTTGGTGGAAGTGTATATCTGATATATCTGTATGCACTAAACAGCCTGGTGCTTGGTACCTTTTATCATAATCAAGTAAATTTTATCATCAAGCAGATTATCATGTGGATTGTTAGATCCATCATCACTCTGTAGCAAATACCAGTATCATCTGAACTAAGCAGTCTAATATTACATCTTCTCCATCCCATGGCTGAAGGGTAACTGAAAAACTCATATGTAATAAATGTATAAGGAGGCCTTATGGATCTCGTGCCACAACCGTAGATCAGCTTAAATTCGAAAGTCGATGTGAGAGCACAGATCGTAGATTAATCTATATGAGGTCAGAGTAAATGGTTAAAAGGCAGCTGACAATATAAAATGTTCCCTGGGAGAGCAAAAATGGGTATGTTCGAAGGCATAGTAGTCTCACTAATGTTTTATGGATACAAAGCATGGACTATAGATGATGATGAGTGGAGGAGGGTGGATATGTTGGAAATTAATGTTTGAAGGCAGTATGTGGTGTGAGATGGTTTGATCAAGTAAGTAATAAAAGGGTAAGAGAAAGGTGTGGTTGTGAGAATTAAAGAGGATGTGCTAAAATGGTTTAGACATATAGAGAGAATGAGTGAAAAGAGGTTGACATAGAGAATATATATGTCAGAAGTGGAGGGAAAAAGAAGGAGACTAAATTGGAGATGGAAGGATGGAGTGAAAAAATTTTGAGTGACAGGGGACTAAGCATGCAGGAGGATGAAGGGTATGCATAGAATAGAGTGAATTCGAATTGTTGTTCAGAGGGGTTGACTAAAGCAGAGCATGTAAAGTGGCCAGAGGGGAAACCATGGAAAGGTCTATGAAGCCTGGTTGTGGATAGAAGGCTGTGGTTTTGATGCATTGCAAATGACAGCTAGAGAATGGATGTGAGCAAATGCATCCTTTCTATGTTTGTTCCTGGCATTACTTTGCTAATGCAGGAAACAAGGATTAAGGTGTTAAGGGTAATTCTAAGACCACATACACACTCACTAGGTATGCAGCCCTTGTATATATAGTATATGACTAAACTTGATCTTTTGTCATGGAAACTATGTTGATTTTAAGTTATTAGTTTATCTCTTAAGAATCGTACATCTTTATTCCTAATTGTTTTTAATAGTTTTACCTAAAACTGACAGGTTGATAGTTTGTGTTGCATTTTCTGTAATCTTTTTTTATAAATTAGTGTTACATTTGCAACCTTTCAGTCATTTGGCACTTTTTTTCTAGCCAGTTCATCAAAAAACAGATTCAGTGATTTGCTGCAGCATATATAAGTGAAGGGAAGGTGGGAAGGAGAGTGCCATTGAACTTTATTTTTGTTTTTTCCCATCTCCTGTCTCTGTGACTTGCAATCTAAGAATACAGGGTTTACCCCACTGCCACACCTTCACCCATAATTCAAGTTCATATTACCACTACCCACACAACATTATCTTTAAAAAAAAGTTTTACATAGCATTTTAGTGTATTAACCAAATCATAGGCAAGTAAGATTTTTATCTTTAATGCGTGCATTTTTCATAAATAGTACTGTTTTCTTGATTACAGGATAAATTGTCAAAGATTTACGTTGAAGTGTGTAGTCTGACTTTACATAATGACTGCAGTGTAATTCAAGACCCTTTAGTGGAATTCCTCTTTGTGGATTACCATGGGTTTCTTGGCCTTCCACCTGATCTGCTTGAGACTCCTGTGTCACTTCCAAAGCCTCCTCCAGGATGTAGCTTAAATTTCAACTTTGGCCAGGGTGAGTGAAAAATTTAGACATTCAGGGATAAAGAAATACTTTGATATAACAATCATCTGGAACAGGATAGCATGTCTTCCTATTGATTACAGGGCCTTGAGACATGTAGTGCTAATAGCTCCACATCTGTTTGCCAGGGCAGTTAATGGTAGATCAACATCCTAGAGCAAGGAAGTTGAATGTGATTCATTTTTGAAACAAAAGAAATCTACAGATAGTGATAGTTGATAGAAGATCACAAAAGACTTTAGCTAGTTCTGGTGGAAAATTCAAAATTATTGGAGGAATACCACAAACATAGTGAGTTTTTTGAAGTTTAGAGTTTCAGTGGGAATCAAAGATTATTGAGGTTTAAAGTGTGGGAAAATGTAAAGCCAGTGAAATTTTTCCTAATTAGCTATAGTGACTGAGGTGAAATTATAGCATGTTAAAGCATTTAAGGTTGGAATACAGCCGTGGTGTAGTAATTGTGTATTGAAACATATATGGTAAGGATAGTAGCTTTGCTCTGATTATAGCATATTTAAACATTTATGGTAATGATAGTGAAGCTAACATAAATCAGATTGACCTATTAAAGAAGAAAATAAAAGATACTATTGAATAGATTATATTCTGGAACACACATATTGTCACTCAGTTAGTAAGAGATTAGACATTATCATCATTGCTGAACTACCCTGTTGTACTTGGTTGGATCACTTCAAACTGGTATCATAACTTATGGTTCACTAAATTCATTATGCAGAAAGCTTAGACTTTTAATAATTGCAGATTGCTTGAATATACTTATGCAGTTTTTGTGTAGTTATCCTGCTGTAGAATCCAGATTAGTGTGCTGTCAAATCAAGGCAAGGCCATTAAGAGAGGAAGTGGTTTTCCCTTAGGCCAAACAAGCTGGCAAGGTTTGTTGTTTTGTGCCCCCCCTACCACTAAAGATTTTAGAGTTTGATAGCCTTATAGGGAAAGAAATGTTTTCTTTGTTGATATTACTAAGGACCTACACCACATATAAAAGAAAACATGACAACCTGTGGACTGTTGCTTACTTTTAGGTTGCAGTGCCCTGTTGTCTTTATATCTCATCAATAAAAGTAGAGTTTTCAGATGTGCTGTTTTTTGAAAGTTATGAAACCTTTATGTTCCTTTGTCAAAACTGATCTTCTTTCTTTGTTATTACAGCAGTTAGTAAAGGTAAATAATATATGTTAGTATAACAAAACATATTATCCCATTCATTGTGGCTGGATGGTATACATCACTTTTGTTTGCTCACCCCATCTGGGATATATAAATGAAAATCCTTAAATCGCCCACTTCAGCCTTATGGCAAAATATACAGCACTTAGTGCTTGTAATGGGATTCCACACATTGTTACCAGATGCTGTATAATGAATTATATCCATACATTGACCCATCACATTATGAACTAATTTGCGAAACTGTGACTCTTACAAGATTATAGATGTTTATGACGAAAGCCCTTAGTAACCATTTTTGTTTGTAACAAAAACACTTCCAGAAATACAACTACCTATGCCTGACAGTTCTCCTAAAGTACCTCATACACCTGACAGTGGAGCAGTATAAATTAAGGGTGTTTAGCACACGTGAAGAACGCTTCACCAGGTTAGAATGTGCATAATTTCATGTAGAAAACCATGTTTTAGTTAACTGTAATGATAAACTTATGGATTTATGTCTTTTAGAAAATGGAGAATATTTTGCACACAGAATGTACAGTGGGTATTAGAACAGCTGCAATGAAAGAGTAAGCAAGATATTATGATGACATAGGAAGAAGCTATATGTTGATACTGATGTAACGTGCATTCCATCTAGGATCTGCTACTGCAAAATAAAAAATTTTCATGGAGTATTTTTGACCTTTCAGAATTATTAAACTTGATTCATTTCTGCAGTGTTTTTGCAGGTCTGAAACTATTGATGCCACAGAAATACTAGAATTACAACTGCACATAGAATAAAGTGTAGTCACGCAGTTGATTTAAACTTGCAGTAGTAATACTTATAATCTTGTTATTTTCAGAATTTAGTATCGACAAGAAGCAATATCCTGAACGTGTGCAAGCTCTAGTTGACCTCATGAAAAATCGGGGCATCATCAAATTTACAGTGACATCAGAACCACCAGAAGAACTTCAAGATACTCATGACTGCCAGGACTTAGGGTTAGGTCTACCATCTAATCAGACTCATTCATACCAACTGAGTCATAGTTATTAATGAGAGGCTTAAAAAGACTTTTATCACCAGCTAGAAGTGGAATTTTCCTTTGATATAAGATGTAATGACTAAGGCCCACAAATATTTTATGACCATAGATTCTGAATATGTATGTTGCTTTATAACTCAACTTTTCATATTCATTTTTCCCTACTTGTTCATTGTTTCCCAGGTTAGTGTGGTAGTACTAGGAACAGACAAAGAAAATGCCTCCTTTGTTCACATCCAATCTCTAGCTGTCATGTGTAATGTACACGACAGCCCTCTGTCCACAACCAGACCCCACAGACCCTTTCCATGGTTTCCCCTGGCTGCTCATATTCCCTGTTTCAGTCCATTGATGGAACATTCACCTTTCTCTCTCCAGTATAACTTAAAGCACTCATTTTCTCTGTATGTCCAGAACATATCTGCACACTTTCATCAACTCTATCAACCATCGTCTTCTTATTACCACACCTCTCTGTTATCCTATTATTTTTTACTTAATTAATCCTTGTCCCACCATATATTGTACTCACATATTTTGCTTTATACACATTCTCCCTCTTCTTTATATTTCCATCTATAGCCCATTTTTCATATTACTATACCTTCAAACATATCCCTCTTCATGCCCTCCTTTCACATTGTGTTTACCTCCCTCACCATCCCATCCATAAACAGATTAAACAGCCATATTAACATCACACACCTCTGCTACAGACCCACCTTCACCTAGAACCACTCACTTTCCTCTCTACATATTCATGCCTTACTCTCTTGATAAAAGCTCTTCACTGCTTCTATCAGCTTTCTTTCCACAACATATATTTGCAACACCTTCTGCAGAGTATCTTTATCATCCATATTGTATGCTTTCTCCAGGTCCATGACTGCCAGATACAGCTCCTGTTTCTCCAAGTATGTCTTGGACATGGTCTTCACATTAAAAACCTGATCTCCATATCTTCTATCACTCTTAAAACCATGTTGTTCCTCCCCAGTCTAGAACTCTCAGCATGCCACCAACCTCTTAGTCAGCTCTCTCCCATACATCTTACGAGATACGCTCAACAAACTTATACCTCTGTAATTTGAATATTCATCTTTGTTCCCCTTTCCTTTATATATAGTGGTGCTGCACAAGCATTCTACCCGTCCTTTAGGCACCTCTTTGTGAGACAAGCATACATTGAAAATCTTATCTAACCAATAAACAACACAACTATCCCCTTAATGATTCTACATGAGTCCTATTTGCTATATTTTTATGTCAAAGAAAGTATTTTTCTTCTTAATAGAATATTGAATTTGTCTATTTGACTATCAGGTATGCATATGTGGATCTTCATGAAATGCTGAAGAAAGGACATGATCTAGAAGATGAAGACTTAGTGGTAGAAAATGCTGATGGCGGAAGCCAGATGGGCACTCTGCGTGTTACTCTCCATATTGTTGAAGTTCTCAAGCATATGGATATTACCAACTGAATAAAATGTAGTTAGTTGATGTAAGCAGTTTTTTATTAACTTTCAGGAAAATCTTAATACTTTGCCATAAGTACTGAAATTTGCCAAAAATTTTTTACAGATGAAACTCATTTAATTTGTACTCAAGAATTTTGTAACCAAAATCAATATAATTTTTTCCAGCATTTTCTCCAGGGGTTATGTGAGATCTGAGAATGTGTTTCAGACCACAGACTTCTTGAGGCCAAAGAAAATGAAAAAGATGGACAAAAAGACTTATTCTTGTATATCCAAATGTGACTGGGGCTAACCAGTCTTTCATCAAGATGCAATATGCCAATTATACTGAACACCTTTCCTGTTTACATGGGGTGAGTCAATTGCATTCATCAATTTTTTTGAGAATTTATGCTATGGAACAAGATTTGCTATTTCCAAGAGGGCAAAGATGGCCAGCAACCCATTAATACTAGAAGGGTGCTCTGTTATATAACATTAAGAGATGGGGAACATGAGGTTCAAACTCTCTCCCTGTAATGCACTAAAAGTAATCACGTCAAATGTTAATCGTGATCATGTGGCGAGTAGAGTATGGCAATCATTAATATGATTAGGTCATAATTTACTAAATGAACTTCATCAACATAGAGACGCTGAAATATCTCATTAAGTGTGCTGGTGCTTTTAACAGTGTTGAAATGAAATAAATCGATGGAAGAAGGACAAGAATCAGTGAAGTGGATGACAGTAAACGTTTTGCCCATTTGTAAGAAAGATTACGAAAAAACAGTGAACTTCGAACCAGAATCTATAAGATGTGGTCTTCAAAATGCTGAATTACTTGCAAAAGCGAAATTATGTATGGGAAAGGCAGTGTTCAAAGGGACGGGTCCTTACATTATAGATATTCAGATAACTACGGTGTTCTTTCAAAATGTGTTGTTTTCGGTGGGCAGTTTATTGTGCTTAAAACAACCCGTGTAATCAATGGATGAAATTAATTCATAACACATTCAAAGGAATACCTGGTTTAAAAAGCGAGATATACATAAGTATACTTATGTAAGTAGGAGAGATGGCCAGAGAGCGTTATTGGATTACGTGTTAATTGACAGGCGTGCGAAAGAGAGACTTTTGGATGTTAATGTGCTGAGAGGTGCAACTGGAGGGATGTCTGATCATTATCTTGTGGAGGCTAAGGTGAAGATTAGTATGGGTTTTCAGAAAAGAGGAGTGAATGTTGGGGTGAAGAAGGTGGTGAGAGTAAGTGAGCTTGGGAAGGAGACCTGTGTGGGGAAGTACCAGGAGAGACTGTGTACAGAATGGAAAAAGGTGAGAACAATGGAAGTAAGGGGAGTGGGGGAGGAATGGGATGTATTTAGGGAATCAGTGATGGATTGCGCAAAAGATGCTTGTGGCATGAGAAGAGTGGGAGGTGGGCTGTTTAGAAAGGGTAGTGAGTGGTGGGATGAAGAAGTAAGAGTATTAGTGAAAGAGAAGAGAGAGGCATTTGGACGATTTTTGCAGGGAAAAAATGCAATTGAGTGGGAGAAGTATAAAAGAAAGAGACAGGAGGTCAAGAGAAAGGTGCAAGAGGTGAAAAAAAGGGCAAATGAGAGTTGGGGTGAGAGACTATCATTAAATTTTAGGGAGAATAAAAAGATGTTCTGGAAGGAGGTAAATAGGGTGCGTAAGACAAGGGAGCAAATGGGAACTTCAGTGAAGGGCGTAAATGGGGAGGTGATAACAAGTAGCGGTGATGTGAGAAGGAGATGGAATGAGTATTTTGAAGGTTTGTTGAATGTGTCTGATGACAGAGTGGCAGATATAGGGTGTTTTGGTCGAGGTGGTGTGCAAAGTGAGAGGGTTAGGGAAAATGATTTGGTAAACAGAGAAGAGGTAGTAAAAGCTTTGCGGAAGATGAAAGCCGGCAAGGCAGCAGGTTTGGATGGTATTGCAGTGGAATTTATTAAGAAAGGGGGTGACTGTATTGTTGACTGGTTGGTAAGGTTATTTAATGTATGTATGACTCATGGTGAGGTGCCTGAGGATTGGCGGAATGCGTGCATAGTGCCATTGTACAAAGGCAAAGGGGATAAGAGTGAGTGCTCAAATTACAGAGGTATAAGTTTGTTGAGTATTCCTGGTAAATTATATGGGAGGGTATTGATTGAGAGGGTGAAGGCATGTACAGAGCATCAGATTGGGGAAGAGCAGTGCGGTTTCAGAAGTGGTAGAGGATGTGTGGATCAGGTGTTTGCTTTGAAGAATGTATGTGAGAAATACTTAGAAAAGCAAATGGATTTGTATGTAGCATTTATGGATCTGGAGAAGGCATATGATAGAGTTGATAGAGATGCTCTGTGGAAGGTATTAAGAATATATGGTGTGGGAGGCAAGTTGTTAGAAGCAGTGAAAAGTTTTTATCGAGGATGTAAGGCATGTGTACGTGTAGGAAGAGAGGAAAGTGATTGGTTCTCAGTGAATGTAGGTTTGCGGCAGGGGTGTGTGATGTCTCCATGGTTGTTTAATTTGTTTATGGATGGGGTTGTAAGGGAGGTAAATGCAAGAGTCCTGGAAAGAGGGGCAAGTATGAAGTCTGTTGGGGATGAGAGAGCTTGGGAAGTGAGTCAGTTGTTGTTCGCTGATGATACAGCGCTGGTGGCTGATTCATGTGAGAAACTGCAGAAGCTGGTGACTGAGTTTGGTAAAGTGTGTGGAAGAAGAAAGTTGAGAGTAAATGTGAATAAGAGCAAGGTTATTAGGTACAGTAGGGGTGAGGGTCAAGTCAATTGGGAGGTGAGTTTGAATGGAGAAAAACTGGAGGAAGTGAAGTGTTTTAGATATCTGGGAGTGGATCTGTCAGCGGATGGAACCATGGAAGCGGAAGTGGATCATAGGGTGGGGGAGGGGGCGAAAATTCTGGGAGCCTTGAAAAATGTGTGGAAGTCGAGAACATTATCTCGGAAAGCAAAAATGGGTATGTTTGAGGGAATAGTGGTTCCAACAATGTTGTATGGTTGCGAGGCGTGGGCTATGGATAGAGATGTGCGCAGGAGGATGGATGTGCTGGAAATGAGATGTTTGAGGACAATGTGTGGTGTGAGGTGGTTTGATCGAGTAAGTAACGTAAGGGTAAGAGAGATGTGTGGAAATAAAAAGAGCGTGGTTGAGAGAGCAGAAGAGGGTGTTTTGAAATGGTTTGGGCACATGGAGAGAATGAGTGAGGAGAGATTGACCAAGAGGATATATGTGTCGGAGATGGAGGGAACGAGGAGAAGAGGGAGACCAAATTGGAGGTGGAAAGATGGAGTGAAAAAGATTTTGTGTGATCGGGGCCTGAACATGCAGGAGGGTGAAAGGAGGGCAAGGAATAGAGTGAATTGGAGCGATGTGGTATACAGGGGTTGACGTGCTGTCAGTGGATTGAAGCAAGGCATGTGAAGCGTCTGGGGTAAACCATGGAAAGCTGTGTAGGTATGTATATTTGCGTGTGTGGACGTGTGTATGTACATGTGTATGGGGGGGGGGGGGGGGGGGGTTGGGCCATTTCTTTCGTCTGTTTCCTTGCGCTACCTCGCAAACGCGGGAGACAGCGACAAAGTATAAGAAAAAAAAAAAAAAACATTCAAAGGTCCCCTCCTTGGACACAAGGTCTTTGTTTTGAAGATTTTTTTTAACTCCAAAGAAATATCTTATTTCAAGAAAAATGTAGCATTAGATAGACTTTGTTGTAAGTGGCAACTTCTAAGCCAGAAGACTTGAAGCTTGTCCGCCCGTCAGCTATTGATTAGTTGGTTATCCTTGCTGGTCGATAAACTGGACGATACAAGGTCACGCAGTTATGGGGTAGACCAAGTCCTATGAACGATATTGTGATAATGGAAAATAAAATCTCACTTGCTGATTAGGTATTTGTCTCAGAGCTCTGCGGAGAATTCATTCTTAGTAACAGATTATCATTATTTACAATAATACGACGCTTGGAAACAGAAGAGAATTGGTTGCTTTTGTATCTGAATGTTTCAGTCTAATGTATCCTTGGAATGACACGAACTTGAACCTTAACGAGCAAGCTTAAGGAAGGTCAAGGTCACGGTGACCTGCCTCTGTCCTTAAGAATTCCCCCGCCCCCATTACATCACCCAAAAAAGGGGGAAAGAACATCAATAAAGTAATCTTCCTTATAGGTCGATGGCCGTAAAGACCAACAAACAACATCAATAAAGTGAAGGTCCTAAAATCTGTGGACATATACAACATGTCCATTTCCTGATTGCTGGATCCATTCTTATTGTGCTAATCGATTATGCTATGGAAAGTTTTGAAAGCCTGTGAATATTAGGTAGAAAAAAAAAATGGAGCACGATAAGCATCTGAAGACGCTTAAGATAGAATGAAAGACCTAATTATAAGGCGTGCCTCCAGTTTTTTCTGACATTATATTGATTTTGATTACATATCTCCATGACTATCCATCGTGTGAGGCTGCACTTCAAGTACGAGGAAGCAAATTATGGACTCCTTTAGGGCTGTAATATACGCCTATTTTAATACTGACGGCGATGCAGCTTCGCCATTTTGTGATTTTGATTACATAACCCATCTTAACGGGGCTCCCACAGCTTGAGGCTGCATGCCAAGCAGAAGCAAGCAAATGGTGGACTTCTTGGCACCAGTTCCCTGACAGTACACCTCTTTGGTATAGCCCAGCGGAAATGACTTTTTACTCGCGGTGTGATAATTTATCCGGCGGAGTCCATTAAAATCAGACATATTTCATGATATACGGTAAAATTGCATCATACATAAACCCTGTTTCGCTTTTCTAGTTTTCACTCATACCATACTTTCATATCCAAACTTTTCTTAGTATTTTTTTTCCCATAAATGGAACTTGCTCCCAATTTCTAGGATCTAGAGGCTTCGGAACCGGCATTAGGGCGTGTGCCGAAATACTGGGTACCGGGATCAAGTAAATCTACTCCCTCACGTATAATAACAAGATTATGATAAAGGAAAAACCATTGATGAAATACTCAAATGTTGAGTGTGATAAACGTTACCTCAAAAGTTACAATACAGTTTCCTAATAAAACATCAGTGTTCTCAATAAGTTACATATAGGATTTGTAGTGATATCACAATTGTTAGGCTGAAATAGAAAACTATGGGCCCGGAGCCATAGGTATGACTCACAAGGATTGCTTGTACAAAGGTGTGACACCGGCCGCCAGTTTGTTGAAGTTTAGTCAGCGTGACCTTGAAGTTAATACTGAAACTTAGGATAAATAACTGCTTTTAGAAAACTTGAGATTTCCCCTTTGGTTCTATTGATATCTAGAGGAGTTTCACATATCTTTACATTAACCTCACATATTCCCTTATCTTCGTAGTGTTTTTAGTAATACATATATGATATTGTTAAATAAACACCAATAGTCCAGACTATGCTTCCCCTTTTCATTTCAGAGGTTATGACCTTAGAACATTATTACAAGGTTAGGTCCCTAAGTTAGATCATAGGATCAAATTTAAGGACTTGAACACATGTGAAATCTTGAGTTAATCAGCTTTCCTGGTGCCGGAGTCTGCTAAAATTGTGAACCGGTGATCGATTTCCCAGTGATACGGAACCGGCAAAGCTAAATTTACGGGAGATCTTGCAATCGGCATTTATTAGGCACGAAATCTCGAATCAACTCCAGGCCCTAAACAGGTTGCCAGTGATGTAGTTCTTGGAAATTACCGAAAACCCAAACTGAACCCAAGAAACTCACTCTTGTGTTTCAGGAGCACAAGGAAATTGGGACCCGGTGACGATTTTGAAGATACTCCCAAAGAAATACACATTTAATGGTGAGGTGACAGGTCATAGAGATGTAACAGGGAAAATAATAAAACAAAGATTGTTCATATTTGATGCAGAATTACTATGGATACTTAAGGATATCGCCATTATATGAAGTGGGGGAATGACTGCCAGTAGTTGCTTATCATGAGGGTACTATTTAATTTGGCCGCCAAGAGTGTCATCTCCTTGGCAGTTTCTGCCACTGGCGGCGGTGTCCTGAACCATGTTGAAGATCACTTCATCCGATTACATTCCTCGAGTTGTTAGATCATTGAAATAAGTAGGGTCATGTTCATTTTAAGATAGCAAGAACTACACATTTATATTATCAAATACAAAATATATAGATTTTATAATATAACCCATAAAATACATTTTTTTATTCGTTGTTGGCTAAGAGCCAAGCCAAAACTCCACGCATTACGTCAT
Organism: Panulirus ornatus; assembly: GCF_036320965.1. Taxonomy (NCBI): domain Eukaryota; kingdom Metazoa; phylum Arthropoda; class Malacostraca; order Decapoda; family Palinuridae; genus Panulirus; species Panulirus ornatus. The sequence continues at coordinate 4,574,807 of NC_092288.1, read as the reverse complement.
AGGTGTCTGTCGGGACCGGCATTCGCTCTGTCCTGAGTGTCATCCTGTGAGAAGACAGCCTCAGGAGTACACAGATATAGGTGTTTCCTGCACACGAGTCGTAGAGCTTCCAAGGTCAGAACTCTTGATATCATCCTTTACCTTTAATTGATTGCCTTTGCAGGTTACTATTCAAGGCAGCATCCGCTGAGAGTTGAAGGAAACCCGGAATAACTAAGGTAATTTACAGGATATCATCCGCATAGTCCCGTTAAGGAGTTCATCTGCTTCTCAGTGTTAGGAAACAATGTCATGACGAATACCGGCTTGTGAGGTAAGTGTGAAGGCAAGCACGTACAGCCTTTACAATACGTAGGCTGGATTACAAATTATTACAAGTGGCTGGCCATTTTATGTTTTAATTTTCATAGAATTATCATGAAACTGAAAGCGGGAACTTTTATTGCCTGTGATCCACAGAAGTTGCGAAATAACAATGTAAATGAAATATTTCCCCGAATCCTCTGCGAGCCAAGTGATATATATCAGAGAGCTTCTTAAGATAGATATATAGATTGCATATGACAATTTCGTAAGTACCGAGGGGCGTAAACTGGAAAATTTTCTTTTGTGCCGTTTATTGTCATATATTGAATGTCTGCATACGTAAGTTCTTCAGGAAAAAAAATTATTGATGTAATGTGTTGTTCTTTAATAATAAATGTGCATTTTTTACATTTTACGTCCCACAAAAGTTACGAAATATATTTTTAAGTTTGATATCCCCCTTAATAATCATATGAGATCTAAGTGATGTATATATCAGATTCTAAAGATCTGTTGATTACATATAACAAAATTCGTAACTTTTGTTGGGTGTGAACAGTAAAATTACAGAAATTTACTCGCCAGCCGCATTTTTTCCTCTTAAGGTAAAATAATGACGGTTAAGGAAAATAGTTGATGAAACACTTCTCCAAAGAAACCATTGTAATCAATGAAAACCTCACCTAACTTCCCCTAGCAACTGAGATTGATCTTAATTCTCATTGTTTTAGTCAGGATATAACAACAAACATAATGTCATTTGCTCTTTCCTACCTGGTGGTAAGAATGTGAACTGCACCTGCTTTATCACGTTCAGACTATAAGACCACATTCTCTAAATCCATGGAACATTAAGCCGATGACAGATGTCAGGGGACATTTTCATCGATTTTGTTAATATCTAGAAGTATTTCATCTTTTATAAGCCTTGAAGTTGCTAGATCAATAGTTGAAGTAAGGTGAATGTTAGCTGCTTGGAGAAGTTAGGCAAGGTTGGTTGCTCATGATTTCTAGAAATGATGCACCCTTTAAAGAGTCTTCCATAGTACATAGGAGGGAAACACTGTATTTGCTGTTTTCCTTTTGCTTCTTCTTTACCTTGTTTTTCTTTACAGCGGTAGGCATTTTTATGAGAAACCCATTGGTGTCAAGGTGTTGTGCAGGTGAGGTTGTAGTGATTGAAGAAAATGGAAATGGCATGTGAACTGATGGGTCAGATCATAGGCCATTGGTTTTAGAAATGTGGTGAAGATAAGGATGTAGGGAAGATGTGGGTAAAGATGTTTTTCTTGGCATGTAAGGAGCAGATCAAGGGCTAGTGGTGTTAGTTCAGTGAAGATTACCTTTGACCTAAATCATAAGGAGGGAGTGAAAATTCATTTCACAAGACATCTAAAGATTAGGTTACAGGTAAGTGGTATTTGCCATGCTTTTCCAGAACTTCATCCACCATCTTTTCAAACTACTTCTATATCTGTCTCATATATCCTGATATCCTCATTTTCTCAGTTCTCTCTTCCCTTTTTTTATGTTAACAGGGATAGCATTAGGCAACTACATACCCTAATCAAGACCATCACATGAATGATTATTATATATATATATATATATATATATATATATATATATATATATATATATATATATATATATATATATGTATGTATGTATTTATATTGCAATAAGTGCAGACTTTCAAAGAAACACAGTGCTCAGACAGCAGGATCCAAACCTTTATCATTAGTGTGGGAGCTGGAATGCTAACACATTGGCTACAGAACTCATGATAATGAAATAGCTTTTTCATTAGTGGGGACTGAATACACTTTGTGTCAAGACAGGTGTTTGAATCATGCTGTCACTTGGCATTATGTTCTACGAAAGTGCATATCTGTTGCAAAATATTTATTTTCATATACCTCTGTGCGACTGTAAGTTCCATAAAACTGTTAGCCATTATTCACTGTTAGTCTTATGGGAATTCACCCACAGAGACCCTGTGCTCACAGACTTTTGTGAAGGGAACCCAATGCTTGTACTCAGTCATTTCTGAGGTATGAGCCTTATAGCCTAATTGTTAGTTTCCACAGCTCTCACACAAATTGTAGCTTTTCGAATCCTGCTGTTGGAGGGCATGATGTTCTGTGATAGTGTGCACTCATTGCACAACATTCATGTGTATGTACGTCTACATATGTAAGTTTGGTAAAAGTGTTAGCTGCTGGTTAATGTGACCCTGATGGGAATTTATGTATTGAGATCCCGTTTCCTACGAATGTGAGTTTATTAGTAATCGGAGTCATTTCTCTCTTTTGGGCTCCATAAAATGGTTGTTAGTGTTCCCTACTCCCACACAAGTAGTAGCAGTTTAAATCCTTCAGTTGTGAAGCGTCTGGGGTAAACCATGGAAAGGTCTGTGAGGCTTGGATGTGGAAAGGGAGCTCTGGTTTCAGTGCATTACACATGGCAGCTTGAGACTTATTGTGAACGAGTGTGGCCTTTTTGTCTGTATTCTTGGTGCTACCTCACTGAAGCAGAGGGTAGTGATGCTGTTTTCCAGTTGGGCTGAGTAGCAACAGGAATGGATGAAAGTAAGCAAGTATGAATATGTACATGTGTATGTATGTAATGTTTGCATATGTGCATGGATATGTATGTATATGTTGATACGTAGATGTATGTTGTGTGCGTATGTGGATGATTATGTATGCAAGTGTATATGAGTGGATTGGCCATTCTTCATCTGTTTCCTGGTGCGACCTCACTGATGCAGGAAACAGAGATTATGTATAATGAATGATATATATATATATATATATATATATATATATATATATATATATATATATATATATATATATATATCTTTCTTTCTTACTGTTTGCCATTTCCCTTTTTAGCGAGGTAGCATTAAGAACAGAGGACTGGGCCTTTGAGGGAATATCCTCACTGGCCCCCTTCTGTGTTCCTTCTTTAGGAAAATTAAAAAAAGAAATAAAACGAGAGGGGAGGATTTCCACCCCCCCCCCGCTCCCTCCCCTTTTAGTCGCCTTCTACGACACGCAGGGAATACGTGGGAAGTATTCTTAATCCCCTATCCCCAGGGATAATATATATATATATATATATATATATATATATATATATATATATATATATATATATATTGGAGGTGGAAAGATGGAGTGAAAAAGATTTTGTGTGATCGGGGCCTGAACATGCAGGAGGGTGAAAGGAGGGCAAAGAATAGAGTGAATTGGAGCGATGTGGTATACCGGGGTTGACGTGCTGTCAGTGGATTGAATCAAGGCATGTGTATGGGGGTGGGTTGGGCCATTTCCTTCGTCTGTTTCCTTGCGCTACCTCGCAAACGCGGGAGACAGCGGCAAAAAAAAAAAAATATGTGTATATATATATATATATATATATATATATTTTTTTTTTTCAAACTATTCGCCATTTCCCGCATTAGCAAGGTAGCGTTAAGAACAGAGGACTGGGCCTTTGAGTGAATATCCTCACCTGGCCCCCTTCTCTGTTCCTTATTTTGGAAAATTAAAAATATATATATATATATATATATATATATATATATATATATATATATATATATATATATATATTTATGTATGACTCATGGTGAGGTGCCTGAGGATTGGCAGAATGCGTGCATAGTGCCATTGTACAAAGGCAAAGGGGATAAGAGTGAGTGCTCAAATTACAGAGGTATAAGTTTGTTGAGTATTCCTGGCAAATTATATGGGAGGGTATTGATTGAGAGGGTGAAGGCATGTACAGAGCATCAGATTGGGGAAGAGCAGTGTGGTTTCAGAAGTGGTAGAGGATGTGTGGATCAGGTGTTTGCTTTGAAGAATGTATGTGAGAAATACTTAGAAAAGCAAATGGATTTGTATGTAGCATTTATGGATCTGGAGAAGGCATATGATAGAGTTGATAGAGATGCTCTGTGGAAGGTATTAAGAATATATGGTGTGGGAGGCAAGTTGTTAGAAGCAGTGAAAAGTTTTTATCGAGGATGTAAGGCATGTGTACGTGTAGGAAGAGAGGAAAGTGATTGGTTCTCAGTGAATGTAGGTTTGCGGCAGGGGTGTGTGATGTCTCCATGGTTGTTTAATTTGTTTATGGATGGGGTTGTTAGGGAGGTGAATGCAAGAGTTTTGGAAAGAGGGGCAAGTATGAAGTCTGTTGGGGATGAGAGAGCTTGGGAAGTGAGTCAGTTGTTGTTCGCTGATGATACAGTGCTGGTGGCTGATTCATGTGAGAAACTGCAGAAGCTGGTGACTGAGTTTGGTAAAGTGTGTGAAAGAAGAAAGTTAAGAGTAAATGTGAATAAGAGCAAGGTTATTAGGTACAGTAGGGTTGAGGGTCAATTCAATTGGGAGGTGAGTTTGAATGGAGAAAAACTGGAGGAAGTGAAGTGTTTTAGATATCCGGGAGTGGATCTGGCAGCGGATGGAACCATGGAAGCGGAAGTGGATCATAAGGTGGGGGAGGGGGCGAAAATTCTGGGAGCCTTGAAGAATGTGTGGAAGTCGAGAACATTATCTCGGAAAGCAAAAATGGGTATGTTTGAAGGAATAGTGGTTCCAACAATGTTGTATGGTTGCGAGGCGTGGACTATGGATAGAGTTGTGCGCAGGAGGATGGATGTGCTGGAAATGAGATGTTTGAGGACAATGTGTGGTGTGAGGTGGTTTGATCGAGTAAGTAACGTAAGGGTAAGAGAGATGTGTGGAAATAAAAAGAGCGTGGTTGAGAGAGGAGAAGAGGGTGTTTTGAAATGGTTTGGTCACATGGAGAGAATGAGTGAGGAAAGATTGATCAAGAGGATATATGTGTCGGAGGTGGAGGGAACGAGGAGAAGAGGGAGACCAAATTGGAGGTGGAAAGATGGAGTGAAAAAGATTTTGTGTGATCGGGGCCTGAACATGCATGAGGGTGAAAGGAGGGCAAAGAATAGAGTGAATTGGAGCGATGTGGTATACCGGGGTTGACGTGCTGTCAGTGGATTGAATCAAGGCATGTGTATGGGGGTGGGTTGGGCCATTTCTTTCGCCTGTTTCCTTGCGCTACCTCGCAAACGCGGGAGACAGCAAAAAAGAAAATATATATATATATATATATATATATATATATATATATATATATATATATATATATATATATATTTTTTTTTTTTTTTTTTTTTTATACTTTGTCGCTGTCTCCCGCGTTTGCGAGGTAGCGCAAGGAAACAGACGAAAGAAATGGCCCAACCCCCCCCCATACACATGTATATACATACGTCCACACACGCAAATATACATACCTACACAGCTTTCCATGGTTTACCCCAGACGCTTCACATGCCTTGATTCAATCCACTGACAGCACGTCAACCCCGGTATACCACATCGCTCCAATTCACTCTATTCCTTGCCCTCCTTTCACCCTCCTGCATGTTCAGGCCCTGATCACACAAAATCTTTTTCACTCCATCTTTCCACCTCCAATTTGGTCTCCCTCTTCTCCTCGTTCCCTCCACCTCCGACACATATATCCTCTTGGTCAATCTTTCCTCACTCATTCTCTCCATGTGCCCAAACCACTTCAAAACACCCTCTTCTGCTCTCTCAACCACGCTCTTTTTATTTCCACACATCTCTCTTACCCTTACGTTACTCACTCGATCAAACCACCTCACACCACACATTGTCCTCAAACATCTCATTTCCAGCACATCCATCCTCCTGCGCACAACTCTATCCATAGCCCACGCCTCGCAACCATACAACATTGTTGGAACCACTATTCCTTCAAACATACCCATTTTTGCTTTCCGAGATAATGTTCTCGACTTCCACACATTCTTCAAGGCCCCCAGAATTTTCGCCCCCTCCCCCACCCTATGATCCCCTTCCGCTTCCATGGTTCCATCCGCTGCCAGATCCACTCCCAGATATCTAAAACACTTCACTTCCTCCAGTTTTTCTCCATTCAAACTCACCTCCCAATTGACTTGACCCTCAACCCTACTGTACCTAATAACCTTGCTCTTATTCACATTTACTCTTAACTTTCTTCTTCCACACACTTTACCAAACTCAGTCACCAGCTTCTGCAGTTTTTCACATGAATCAGCCACCAGCGCTGTATCATCAGCGAACAACAACTGACTCACTTCCCAAGCTCTCTCATCCCCAACAGACTTCATACTTGCCCCTCTTTCCAAAACTCTTGCATTTACCTCCTTAACAACCCCATCCATAAACAAATTAAACAACCATGGAGACATCACACACCCCTGCCGCAAACCTACATTCACTGAGAACCAATCACTTTCCTCTCTTCCTACACGTACACATGCCTTACATCCTCGATAAAAACTTTTCACTGCTTCTAACAACTTTCCTCCCACACCATATATTCTTAATACCTTCCACAGAGCATCTCTATCAACTCTATCATATGCCTTCTCCAGATCCATAAATGCTACATACAAATCCATTTGCTTTTCTAAGTATTTCTCACATACATTCTTCAAAGCAAACACCTGATCCACACATCCTCTACCACTTCTGAAACCACACTGCTCTTCCCCAATCTGATGCTCTGTACATGCCCTCACCCTCTCAATCAATACCCTCCCATATAATTTATATATATATCTCGGAAAGCAAAAATGGGTATGTTTGAAGGAATAGTGGTTCCAACAATGTTGTATGGTTGCGAGGCATGGGCTATGGATAGAGTTGTGTGCAGGAGGATGGATGTGCTGGAAATGAGATGTTTGAGGACAATGTGTGGTGTGAGGTGGTTTGATCGAGTAAGTAACGTAAGGGTAAGAGAGATGTGTGGAAATAAAAAGAGCGTGGTTGAGAGAGCAGAAGAGGTTGTTTTGAAATGGTTTGGGCACATGGAGAGAATGAGTGAGGAAAGATTGACCAAGAGGATATATGTGTCGGAGGTGGAGGGAACGAGGAGAAGTGGGAGACCAAATTGGAGGTGGAAAGATGGAGTGAAAAAGATTTTATGTGATCGGGCCTGAACATGCAGGAGGGTGAAAGGAGGGCAAGGAATAGAGTGAATTGGATCGATGTGGTATACCGGGGTTGACGTGCTGTCAGTGGATTGAATCAGGGCATGTGAAGCGTCTGGGGTAACCCATGGAAAGCTGTGTAGGTATGTATATTTGCGTGTGTGGACGTATGTATATACATGTGTATGGGGGTGGGTTGGGCCATTTCTTTCGTCTGTTTCCTTGCGCTACCTCTCAAACGCGGGAGACCAGCAAAAAAAAAAAAAAATGTGTATATATATATATATATATATATATATATGTGTGTGTGTGTGTGTGTGTGTGTGTGGGGCTTTAATGTGATGGCCTTAATTAGGGCATTGGTTGCCCATGCCACATCAGATAACATAGAAAGAGAAAGACAGTGAGAAACAGTGGACTGAATAACTAAGGCTATCAGGATATATGTCAGAGGTTGAAGTAGCTTGAAAAAATTTAGGATGGAGTTCTGTGACAGCATGGGCAACTACGAAGGATGATGAAGACGAGTATATAGAAATATGGGAGAGAGTAATCGCATGAATACAATAAAGGAATGTATAGTTATGTGTATGTAAGGATTGATTGCATATGCAGAGATGGGACCTCATTGAGTTTAGAACAACCTCTTCATAGCATATAAATAGGTAAATAAAAATCATTTACAATGTTCTGCACACAGATACACAAAAAGGATTCTATTCAATTTACCCTTTTTGACCCTCCTACCTCTATTTTTTGTTTAAGGCTTGGCCTTGTTGAGGGCTTCCCTAATAACTAAAGCCTACATTCCTGCCCCAGCCTAAGTGTTCAAGTCTGGTGAGTTTATAAAGTTGTGGAAATTATTAACAAAGTGGTTCTTGTTTTTTTTTTTTTTTTTTTTTTTACTCTGCTCACATTGATAGATTGGTGACAGTGTTGCTACGAGGAAGTGCTGTGGCCAGTCGGTGATCTTGGCAGTGTGCTTGTTAAACCTTGCCATGTACAATGATTTAACATTTTGTATGTAAGAATTCTGTGTATAGATGAGTAAAGCTTTGAAAACTTGAAATTGGTTGCTTACTTACTGTAGATGATATGAGGCTTTTCCTTAATTTATCATAAGACTTTTGCTAAGCACTCTGAGGGAAATATAAACTATGGGATATTTTCCTTGTGGTCTTTAATGTCATTTTACAGTATGAAAACTTCAAAAAAAGACTTTTTCTCTTGTTAAGCATAAATGTCATCTTTATGTATCATTGTGCTAAAATTAATCATAGCATGAGAAGTTATAGTTGAGTGCCAGTGTGAGCACTAGAAGTTATAGATGAATGCCAGTGGATTTATATTCTTATTTTGTTAGTCTTTCTGTATACTATCAGCATAGTCATAAGTCCAGGATTATTTGATTAAGGCTAGTATTGTATTTATCAGTAATTAGATATTGGTTGCAAAACTGTGAATATGCAGCGGGATGTGGTTTACATTTTTGGTACCCTGGCAAGTGGTTTACACTTGTGGCACAGTGCCAGGAGGGAAGACCTACATGCCCTCCTGTGCTCTTACATAATGTGAAACCTTGCTGAGTATATTTTCACTCAGTCAACTTGCTTGGAGTTTGAATTCGGTCAACATTTGTAGAGTACGATTTTTCTTGCTGATAACTAGTTTATAGAATGTGCAAAATCTTCTTAGATATTTTTAGAGATTTAAAGTATGTAAATATAGCTTCATTCCTCCCCTTGAGTTGCTCTTGGCAAGAATCAAGCATTAACTTTGACAAGGTCACTCTGTGTCCTCTGCTGCACGTGGGTGACTTTACTCACTTCCGTAGAGGGCAGTGGAAGGGGTGTGAGAGTTGTTTCCGCTACCAGTCTTGCACATTTGGTACTTGTACCAAGGCATTGTGTCCATCCTTTGGAATAGGTGGTGATCACATAGTACATGCAATGGACCAGGTTAGTTAATAATTCATGTATTTTTGTTTAGCCTTTCTAAATGTTTTTGAGTGCTCACTGATAGGATGAATGGTATTTCATTTTAATTTATGGAGGAGTTACATTTTATCTGCTGATTCCAGTTATTAAAAAGTAGGTTACATTAAGTGCATTTACTTACTATTTTTCCAGTGCTCGGACTTGTAAGATCCATGTAGTCAAAATTGTATATTTGCTGGTGAAACATGATTTATTGATTAATCACTGTTGCTCCAATTGAGAGTATGCACATCATTTGTAGGATTATGAAGGGGTATTTGAAAAGTGTGACAGAAACTTTAAACTGAGAGAAGAAGAAAACATGCAAGTGTATGTTGAAGATCTCAAACTTTTTTCACATTGATATTTGATTTTACTCATTTCTCGTCTGATATTGACAAAACAAATTACATATGAAATGAAGAGGAGTTCTGTGCAGGTACTAAGGGTACACAGCTATGCTCCTTACACATATATGGAATTTGGAATCTTTCTTGGATGGGCAATAATCACATTTCATTTTCTTTATTGCACCCAGCTTTAGACTGTAAATCATTGGTTGTTTCACTGTTCTACTATACTTCTCCATTAAGGCGATAGCAGTTCTAGGAAGTTTTGGATAGATTAAGAATTTAAAGATAACAGAGTAAAGGTTATACACAAACATGGTTATAACCATGAGTATCTTGCCCATATCAAGCTTCCTAAGCACCTTAATTGAACCTCAGGGGTGATAGCCTTACAGCTTTGCTCCCATTAGTATTTTTAACATTATTTCCAGATGTACTGAAATGCATTCACTTTTTTGGATGTTGTAAATAATGCAGTAACGATGAACATATTTGAATTTTAAGTCTAGGCAAAAAATCCTTACCCTTTACATTTCAGTGGTGCACCCCCATCTTTAATATTTTATACAGTTTTGGTCAGCCAACTTGAAAAATGACGTAGATAGAATGGAGAGAGTACAGTGTTGAGAAAAAGACTTAAACAGTTTGAAGAAAGTACAGTGTTGAGCTATCAGGATGATTCCTGGACTAGGAAACAAATCCTATAAGAGCTAAGTGAATGATTTGAATATATTTAGCATAGAAAAGAGGTTAAGGTGAAATGTAATGCAAGTATTCAAAATTGTCAAAGGCTTTGATATTACAGATCCAATAAGCTCCTTAAGACTTGAGTTATCTGATTTCACTCGTACTAATGGATATGAACTCATAAGATTAACACTTTACATTGAATGAGGTAAAATACTTTTTCTTCAACATGATTGTTAACATACAGCATGATATTTCCAGTTAGAGTGATTGAAAGCAGCTTTATAGATATGTTAAGACTATACTTGACATATTTTTCTTCAAGTCCATAAGCTTGCTTTGCAGCTTTAACCACACAGCTCTGTGAGTTGGTGGGATATGAATTTATTGGTATTATGTCTTGACATAATGAAAGTATCCATGTAGAAAAATACCTCAAATTATGATACTTTATTATTAAATAAAGATATTCTTTTAGACTTTATAAAAGTATAGATAAAAAAAGTGTTTTTTCAAATGTGTCACAAGTTGAAGCACACAGTTGTAAGTCAGTGCAGCATACCATAATACTGAAGTGTCATAAGTCTAAAATATTGCATTAAGCACTGTAATTTGAAACCATACTGTGTTTCTACAGTATGAGGAGGGAAATCTTTACTTGTGGGATCCTATCTCTTATCTTCGTTATCATACAGCCTATGAAAATTATGTACACTGTCCTCCAGGTTAGATTACTAAGCCATTGCATTCATCCACATTTATTTTGCTATATAATTAGTTCTTTATGTTGTTTTTAATGTTTTATTGTTTAGTTTCTTAAAAAGACCTTTACTAACATTCTGTATTTTTCAAAAAGCAGTTCATTGTTAACATTTTCACTTAGATTAAGATTAAGGAATCTAAAGGCTACAATCAAGGATCCCTTCTTTCTTCTGTATGATGGGCATATCTGTAACATCTGTCTGTAATCTCCTCATTTAGATCATCTTTCCTATTGTAGGTATCATCTTTGTCACCTTCCTCAGGATCTTTCATATCAGATTCTTTGTTTCAGTGTGGTCATTAAACTAGAGATGCATACTCTAATTTAGGTACAGTGAAAACTGTAAAGTAAATAGCTAACTGGACATTTTCTTATCCATTTACTTGTATACAGTTTTGTTAATAGCGAGAAGATTTTACTTCTTTAACATCTATAGACATATCTTTTTTGGCCCGTTACCATTTATGGACATACATCCTCATGGGTGCATCGACATCTACACATGCATAGTTATCAAGTTTGACAGTTTCCTCAAAGGTTTCAAGGATATTGAAGAGGATGTGCTGAATTGGTTTGAACATATGGGGAAGATGAGTGAGTTAAGGATCACGAAGTGAGTATGCATGTCAGAAGTTGAGGAAATAAGGAAAAAGCGGAAATCCAAAGGGAGATGAAGGATGGCGTGAAAGATACTTTGAAAGTTTGCATTCTGAACATGCAGGGGGGGGGGGGGGGGGGGGTAAGAGGCACGCAAGGAATATAGCAATATAGGGGATGAGGTGTGCATGGGAAGACATACTGTTAGTTAGCTGAACTAGGGCATATGAAGCAGTTAGGGGAAATCATGGAAGATAGAGTGACTTCAAACGATGTGGTATGCAAGGGATCAACATGCTTTCAATGAACTGGCCTACAGCATGTGAAGCATCCAGGTTAAACCATGGAGAGGTCTGTAGGTCTAGTTGTGGATAGGGATCTGTTGTTTTGGTGCATTACACATATCTAGACAATTGATGTGAGCAGATGTGGCCTTTCATCTGTTTGTGGCACTACCTTGCTAACATGGGAAATGGCAATCAAATTTGAAAAGATTAGGTTTTACATCTAGGTTTTGGGGTGAAGCAGTAGTGCTTTGTACTTATATAACTTCCCTTTGATTGTAATTTCCAAAATTAAGATTGCTTTTTTTTTTTTCATTTACCCTGTAAATGTAGTCAATGCCACATGTCATTGTTTCTTAAAGAAAAGTCTTGTGACACTTATAAATCATCAGTGGGACTAAACAAATGAAAAGACTAGGAAGAAGAGATGCCTACTCCCTAATTTTTTAACCTCTCTATAGGCTTCTTTTTCATTGGATTGTTTTTTAAGCTTTGCTTGTATTTTCAGCATCACTACCTTGATTTACATTTCACAGTCTGTTCATTGTGCTAAGCCAGTCCATCATTCAGCCTCATCCTTTCAATATAATCTTTCATCTTTACTACATAGGATTCTTTTAACCTGAAGTTGTTATCCTCAGTAGGAAATCCCTTCTCATATTCTTTTACTTAACTCTGTTTATTTATTCATTTTTTATGTATATATATTTATTTATTTTGCTTTGTCGCTGTCTCCCACGTTTGCGAGGTAGCGCAAGGAAACAGACGAAAGAAATGGCCCAACCCACCCCCATACACAATGTATACACACACACACGTCCACACACGCAAATATACATACCTATACATCTCAATGTACACATATATATACATACACAGACACATACATATACACCCATGCACACAATTCACACTATCTGCCCCCATTCACTCCCATTGCCACCTCGCCACACATGGAATACCATCCCCCTCCCCCCTCATGTGTGCAAGGTAGCACTAGGAAAAGGCAACAAAGGCCCCATTCGTTCACACTCAGTCTCTAGCTGCCTCGCAATAATGCCCGAAATCACAGCTCCCTTTCCACATCCAGGCCCCACACAACTTTCCATGGTTTACCCCAGACGCTTCACATGCCCTGATTCAATCCACTGACAGCACGTCAACCCCGGTATACCACATCGATCCAGTTCACTCTATTCCTTGCCCTCCTTTCACCCTCCTGCATGTTCAGGCCCCGATCACACAAAATCTTTTTCACTCCATCTTTCCACCTCCAATTTGGTCTCCCACTTCTCCTCGTTCCCTCCACCTCCGACACATATATCCTCTTAGTCAATCTTTCCTCACTCATTCTCTTCATGTGCCCAAACCATTTCAAAACACCCTCTTCTGCTCTCTCAACCACGCTCTTTTTATTTCCACACATCTCTCTTACCCTTACATTACTTACTCGATCAAACCACCTCACACCACACATTGTCCTCAAACGTCTCATTTCCAGCACATCCACCCTCCTGCGCACAACTCTATCCATAGCCCACGCCTTGCAGCCATACAACATTGTTGGAACCACTATTCCTTCAAACATACCCATTTTTGCTTTCCGAGATAATGTTCTCGACTTCCACACATTCTTCAAGGCTCCCAGAATTTTCGCCCCCTCCCCCACCCTATGATTCACTTCCGCTTCCATGGTTCCATCTGCTGCCAGATCCACTCCCAGGTATCTAAAACACTTTACTTCCTCCAGTTTTTCTCCATTCAAACTCACCTCCCAATTGACTTGACCCTCAACCCTACTGTACCTAATAACCTTGCTCTTATTCACATTTACTCTTAACTTTCTTCTTCCACACACTTTACCAAACTCAGTCACCAGCTTCTGCAGTTTCTCACATGAATCAGCCACCAGCGCTGTATCATCAGCGAACAACAACTGACTCACTTCCCAAGCTCTCTCATCCCCAACAGACTTCATACTTGCCCCTCTTTCCAGGACTCTTGCATTTACCTCCCTAACAACCCCATCCATAAACAAATTAAACAACCATGGAGACATATATATATATATATATATATATATATATATATATATATATATATATATATATATATGTATACATACATATACATACATATATACATATATATATATATATTTTTTTTTTTTTTCATACTATTCGCTATTTCCCGCGATAGCGAGGTAGCGTTAAGAACAGAGGACTGGGCCTTTGAGGGAATATCCTCACCTGGACCTCTTCTCTGTTCCTTCTTTTGGAAAAAAAAAAAAAAAAAAAACGAGAGGGGAGGATTTCCAGCCCCCCGCTCCCTTCCCTTTTAGTCGCCTTCTACGACACGCAGGGAATACGTGGGAAGTATTCTTTCTCCCCTATCCCCAGGGAAAATATATATATATATATATATATATTCATGTGAGAAACTGCAGAAGCTGGTGACTGAGTTTGGTAAAGTGTGTGGAAGAAGAAAGTTAAGAGTAAATGTGAATAAGAGCAAGGTTATTAGGTACAGTAGGGTTGAGGGTCAAGTCAATTGGGAGGTGAGTTTGAATGGAGAAAACTGGAGGAAGTGAAGTGTTTTAGATATCTGGGAGTGGATCTGTCAGCGGATGGAACCATGGAAGCGGAAGTGGATCATAGGGTGGGGGAGGGGGCGAAAATTTTGGGAGCCTTGAAAAATGTGTGGAAGTCGAGAACATTATCTCGGAAAGCAAAAATGGGTATGTTTGAAGGAATAGTGGTTCCAACAATGTTGTATGGTTGCGAGGCGTGGGCTATGGATAGAGTTGTGCGCAGGAGGATGGATGTGCTGGAAATGAGATGTTTGAGGACAATGTGTGGTGTGAGGTGGTTTGATCGAGTAAGTAACGTAAGGGTAAGAGAGATGTGTGGAAATAAAAAGAGCGTGGTTGAGAGAGCAGAAGAGGGTGTTTTGAAATGGTTTGGGCACATGGAGAGAATGAGTGAGGAAAGATTGACCAAGAGGATATATGTGTCGGAGGTGGAGGGAACGAGGAGAAGAGGGAGACCAAATTGGAGGTGGAAAGATGGAGTGAAAAAGATTTTGTGTGATCGGGGCCTGAACATGCAGGAGGGTGAAGGAGGGCAAGGAATAGAGTGAATTGGAGCGATGTGGTATACAGGGGTTGACGTGCTGTCAGTGGATTGAATCAAGGCATGTGAAGCGTCTGGGGTAAACCATGGAAAGCTGTGTAGGTATGTATATTTTGCGTGTGTGGACGTGTGTATGTACATGTGTATGGGGGGGGGTTGGGCCATTTCTTTCGTCTGTTTCCTTGCGCTACCTCGCAAACGCGGGAGACAGCGACAAAGTATAAAAAAAAAAAAAAAATATATATATATATATATATATATATATATATATATATATATATATATATATATATATATATATATATATTTTTTTTTTTTTTGACATGTATGACATGGCATTGCAGAATTTGTTAATCCAGTATGAGGTTCATATATCTATTTTTCACTGTAAACTTTTGATTAAAGATTGAACGTAGTAACCTGTCTTCTCTTACAGATGTCGAAGGTACCACCAATGCAGCTGGAGGCAGCTAATGCCTACACACAGGTGGACCACATGTGTGCTTTAGACATTGACTCAAGACCCTTCTCCCAGCGGCTGTCTGGCATCATCTGCACCATTGGTATGTCTGATGGTTCTGTCGTTACTCACTAGAAATGGAATGAATAGCTTTTTTTAGACTAAACATGAACTGTTGCTCACTTTATTTATTCATCTAATTAAGGACTGGAGGTGGATTGTCCAACCTCATCATGGTGAAAGTGAGTTGAAAGTTTGTTGTTGGTATAGTTAAAGAGAAAATGATGTGTAAGAAGTGGTGAAAGTGAGTGAGCTTGCAAGAGAGGCCTTTATGCAGAGATATCAAGAAAGATTAACAAAAGAATGGCATAGGATGATGGTAAATGAAAGAAAGAGAATGGAAGGTATTTAGGGAAACAATGTCTTACATGTTTAGCTGAAGTGTGTGGCTGTGAAAGGTGGGAAGTAGACATATGAGATGGGGTAGAGTGAAGAGTTAAATCACTTGTAAAAGAGAAAAGGGAAGTGATTGGATGTACCTGCAGGAAATGCAAGTGATTATAAGGATACAAGAGAAAGATGCAGGTCAGGAGCAAGGTTCAGAACTGAAAATAAGGTCAAATAAGAAAAAGAGACGGGTTTGATGAAGCACCGAGATAATAAGGAAAATTTTTGGAAGGAGGTGAGCAGTGTGAGGAAAACTGGAGAGTTGTGTTTAATATTCCCATCCCTACAAGTGCAGTTTGCTGAGATTTTGCTTGTGGTACACATTTTTCCCATCTCATTTGTAACACTTAACAAGTAATGCAATCTCTAGGCTAGATTTTCCTATGTATACATAATAAAGATACCTGGCAGTATGCCAATTCTCTGATTCTCCAGCACTGAATCAGAACTGTGCTGTCAGTCAGTGAGGGCTGAACAATTCCTAGGACCCCATTGAACATTATAAAGTATCTGGGACTGTTTTATATCTTCCATTGGTGCTCTTAGACCAAGTTCTTTGTTTTCTTTTCTGCAACATTCACATTCTGATTCAACCTCATCTTTGTAGAATGTCATTTGCCTTCTTTTTCCCTTGACCTTCTTTTCTCTGAAACCTAACTACCCAAGGCTGCTGCTGCTTGAAGCTCAAATCTCCACTGCTCTCATAAGCTGTCTGCTTGAGTCCCTTTCACCAAGGCTTGGATCTATGTTTTGCATTTGGATACTGCTTCCTATATGCATGCTTCCCATAGTTTATTTGTGGGGACAGGCCACGCAAGAATTAGCCATGATAATAGCTCCATCTTTTCTGAAACAGCAAGGCTGTGAAATTCTTTCCTTTTTCATCTTCCCTTCTTGTTATAACCTTTCTGCCTTTAAGAGACAGGTTTGCAAATGTGTGAGGAACTTTCATTGATTTCTCATTATTTTCTTATACCTTATTTTTGTTTCACCAGAGATTATCATGATTGGGGCATGATTTGCCCATGCCATGTCACTCATTGTATTTCTCTCTTCTTTTTCATACCTTATTTGTAGTATGCTTCCCAATGAGATATCAGTCACTTAAAAAAAAAGTATTTGTAGTATGCTTCCCAGTGAGATATCAGTCACTTGAAAAAAAAAGTTGTAAGGAGAGTTGATAGGGAAGTGGTAAAAGCTGAAAAAGAGGTGAAAAATGAGATGGCATGAGTGTTTTGAATTGTTGAATGTATATGATTGTATTGGAGATGTGTTTTTGGAATGGGATAGGTTTATGGACATATGTAAGAGTCACAGTGAATGGTAATGTGAAAAAAGAGCAGGTATTGAAAGCTTTGCATGAGATGAAGTGTATTTAACATAGTGGCAGCAAAGGATGGGATTGCACTTTAGTTTCTTGAAAGAAGGTTGTAATGGTGTTGTTGACTGGTTAGTCAGGCTATTTGATGATTGTATGGGTCATGTTAAAGTGTGTAAGGACTGATAGAATGTATTTATGCTGCCCCTATGGAAAGACATGTGGCACAATCTATACTGCTTGAATTACAGTTATAAGTCTTTTGAGAACATAGATGAGAGTGATCATGGAGAGGGTTGTGGCATGCTCAGAAATTCTGAATTGGGTGAACCAGTGTGCCTTCACTTGAGTTAGTGTTGTGGATAACTTTCTACTTTAAAGAACTTTTGTTGAACTTAATTGGAAAAATGGAGTGTATTGTATGAGGCTTTCATGAATGTTGACAAATCATATTATACGACTTACAGACATGGTTTGTGGAAGGTGTTACAAATATATGTTAAATGGAAAGATGCAACATTCCTTGAGGAATGTTTGTCAGGAGATAAGGCATGTGTGCAAGCAGACCTAGGTATATACAAATATGGTCTTGTTTTCTTTTTCCATGTGCTACCTCATGATTTATTCGTCACTGTTAGTTTTTTATAGTAGCATGGCAATTTCAGGTCCTGCATCCCGGTCAGTGGAAATGCTGGAGCAAATGATGGAAGCTGGTATGAACATTGCACGAATGAACTTCTCTCATGGCACACATGAGTACCATGCAGAGACTATTAACAATGTTCGTGAAGCTACTGAAAATTATTCAAAGAAAATTGGACATTCCTACCCAGTGGCTATTGCTCTTGACACAAAGGGACCGGAAATCCGCACAGGACTGTTGGAAGGCGTAAGTTTACTTTGCAGATAGATTTTTATATTTCAGAGTTTATGTCCAGTTAATAAAAAATCATTTGAATAATCTAGCCTGTGTGCTTACCCTTGCAGCAAGAGGGTGAGACTATATGGTGTGAGTAAAGGTTTGAATGAAGAGAGCCTAGAGGAAGTAAGAGTTCATTAGGTACTTGGGAGTGGACATGGCAGTGGGTGGAGCCATTGGGGCTGAAGTGAGTTTTAGCGTGTAAGAAGGGGCCAAAATTCTTTGTCCTACCAACTGCCAGGGTCGTGGAAGCCATTGTTTGTATGATTATTATATTTTTGTTGCAGGGTGAATTTTACACTTGTGGTGGCCCATTTCTTAACCATGTGTATGTCCACATACACACACACACATGTAGTATACAAATATACATATATGCAGAATTATGAGATGGATTAACACCAGTGTAAAACTCTCTCCCCATGCCACACAAGTTGTAATCACACTCATACACACATGCGTGCACGATTATTATACAGCAGGAAATAAGCTACATCCTTATCACCAGCATCTCACAGAAGGAGAGCAGTAAAGGAGACAAACTGTCTTTGACAAATTTCAGAATATCTTTCAAGTATGTGGTAAGGAAATATTTAACAAGAGTAATCATACAATCCATAAGGTCAGAACTGGAATATGTATCAAGATTGGTCACCTCTTGAAAAATCATAATGAGCTAAGAGTGGAGGTTCAGAGCAGGACAACAGAGATGGTACCAGAATTAAAACAGCTGCAGTATAGGCAAGGGCAAAAGGCTTTAAATTGCCAACCTTGGAAGAGAGTGAGGGGTGACATGATCACAATCAATAAGGTTTTAAAGCAGATTGATGACTTGGACAGTGAACAATTCTTTGAAAGATGTAGGGGTAGAACAACCAGAGGGCATGACTTGAAATTAAGCAAGAAACTTGGTAAGAAAGATTTAAAGTAGTGTAAGAGTAGTAGATGACTTGAGCAGAATGACTGAGGATATGGTTAAATACAGACAGCAATCATAGATTTAAGAAGTTGTATGATAGTCGAGAATTTTTTAGTGATGGGGCCCCTCTAGTGTAGAACTCTCTCCCCATACATTACAAATAGGGAATTACACATGCATCCCAGCCTAACCAAGGTACCCATTTATTGGCCGCCGCAAAGGGGAGGTTGAACAGATTGTTTTGGGGTATGTGCTGCCTGTTGCATTCAGGATTAGAACCCATGCAGGTCTGACCTTGGGCAGGCCCGTGCTGTCTCATGGTCAGTAATGCTGACAAATACAGCATGGAGGCTTGTGTATATGTGTGTATGTTTGTATGTTGAGATATTTTAAGTGAAATTTTGAAAGGTGTTAAATAAGGAATTTTGTAGTGTTAGTGCCTGAAGTAGTAAGAAATTAGTGTATGTATTGTTTTTTATACAGGGACCTTCTGCAGAGATTGAGTTGAAGATAGGTGCTCATCTCAAGTTGACAACTGATACAGATTGGTATGAGAAGTGCACAGCAGATTGCCTCTATCTTGACTATGTGAACATCACAAAAGTTGTCAAGCCAAACAACCGCATTTTTGTTGATGATGGTCTCATCTCTCTTATTGCTAAAGAAATAGGTTTGTAATGAATTACTTCATGTAAGTGTAATGACAGAAATATTTAGAAATATTTGCTAGTGTTTTTGTTCCATTTGATGTGCTGAGATTTTAAGTTCTCTTTTTCCTAACCACCTTTTGGTTTAAACTTCTTTTTCCTAAAACTTGAATACCAGCCATTTTGCTTTGTCCTGGGATGGTGAAACAACCTCAAGTTTTTTAACACTATTCATTTTGAACCTGCACCATCTTTCTTATTTCTCCCACTTTGTATTTGACATCAACCAGGTCTTTTGTTGTTACAACTTCCATCCATTTTCTTTTTGGTTTTCTCAAAAGCCTTCTCCCATGTATTTTCACCCTTACACTCATCTGGGTTCTCTGTTGTATTCTCTTCATTTTTTATCACCAGATCAACCTTACTTTCATATGTTGCAGATTGGCTTGTGGCTGTTCAACTCTGGTCCTTTTATGCTGATTCCATACAAAAATCATCTTTAAAATCTTGAAAAGAATCATCTTGAAAGTCTTTTCAACACTCTTTTTATAGGCATCCCGTCTTTTTCAGTAGTTGTCAGCACCCATGTTTTTTATTTTTGCGACAGAATTGGTGCTTTAGTATTTTTTAATCTTAATTATCAGGCACCTCTGTTTTTGCTAACAAATTCCTTGTTGGTAGCTCTTAGGTCATTGTTGCTCCTATCTCTATCTATATATTCTTTCTCCCATAAGATGTTCTTACACTTCACAAGGAGACAAATTTTTCCCTAAATTTGATGCCCCTTATTATAGAACTGTATCTTTTAGATAGATTGAACTGCAATATATGAGGGGTTGACATGTCAGTGAGCTGACCTAGGGCAAATGGAGCAATTGAGGTAGATCATGGAATAGTGTAAGGGACGTTGCTGCAAATGGTAGGATACAGTGTCAGGACCGCTAGAGAGTGGATATGTGCATTTGTGGCCATTGTTCTTTTGTTCCTGACACTATCTTATTAAAGTGGGAGAGTTAGGTATTGAAAGAATATTCCTATTCCTTTTAGTTAAGGTTCTTGTTATTTTTTGATGCAGTTGTATCAAGTATGAACTTTGGTTGGAATACATTATGTACATTGAATAGTCTTGGTAATGTTATCAGTGATTGTATTAAATGCATTAATGATGAAATGTTGTTAGCTGTAAAATTTAGAATTTTAGAAGTCACTAATACTTTGAAGTTTTCATTGAAATTAATGTCTTCTGTTGCCTTCTGATTCCAGTGAATAAACATTATTACATATTCTTTGTACCATTCAGTTATTGCTTTGTGCAAGTAGAATGATGTGTGTTTACATAAGGACTTTTTTTCTTTTTTTACAGCCATATTATTTTAATGTGTTCATGTTTAAAGCCTTTCTTGTTGGATGACATTTTTTTTTACTTTTGGAAATGCTCTTTAAGAATTTTTGTGGTCAGAATGATTATGCACTTCATGATTTTCCTAACAGAAGGTAATTTAGCTCTGTCAAATGATTCATGTGAATTTGTGCAATGAAAAAAAGAGATGTAGTATTGTATGTTAGAATCATCAGATCATATGAGTATATTATGTAGTTTTTTCATACATATTTGCCATTTCCTGCATTAGTGAGGCACTACTAAGGATAGAGGACTGAGCCTTAGAGAGAATATCCTCCTTAGCCTCCTTCTTTTGTTAAGTTAAAAAAGAGGGGAGGATTTCCAGCCACCTTCTCCCTCCCCTTTTACGACATGCAGGGAATACATGGGAAGTATTCTTTCTCCCCTATCCCCTAGGATAATATTATGTAGTCAGCTAAATGATTTAGATTTTTGTGAATTAGAAATGAAAATGAAAATAGTAAGGAGGATAAGAAATTAATGAATGATGTATAAAGTGTAACTTTTAAGAGAAGTTAAGTGAGAAGCTAAGAGATATTGAAGAAACAATATAAACTTGAAGAACACATCATTAAAAGTTGCCATAGACGTGTGTTGCACGTAAAGAATGATTAGTGAAAAGAGAGGAACAGCAAGATGAAACGAAGTTTGGGAAATTGATGGGTAAAGAACTTTTAGAAAGAGAAGCAAATTCTTCTCAAACACACTGATGAATGGGGAGCTTGGTGGAAATTATGTTTTGAGTAACAGAAAGTTGAAAATTAGTACGCATGAAAAAAATGAAAGTAAATGAAAGTAAATGAAGAACTCAAAAGAAGAATTAAAGGTAATTTAATGTAAGGTATTGTGAAAGGAGGTAGATATACAATGTTTTTTTTGTTAAGGAATGAGAGGGTATAAGACTAGTGCTGGAGTTTCCTTATGAGGAGTGTATAGGTGGAAAGAATCATGAATGTAGGTACAATGAGATTAGAGGTAAAATCTGAAGGATAGGTAGGGTGGAGGAAAATATTACAGAGGATATGAGAAAAGAATACAGTAATGCATAAATGTACTGAAAATCCTAGGTGTTGGTGAGATGGTGAGATCTTGAAGACTGGAGATAAAGTTGTAGCTACATGAATTTCGTGGTAACAACAGGCAATGGTTAATAGATAGTGTGTGATTGTCAGACTTTTTTTTATTCATTTGCATTAATAAATGTTTTGTAATACCTCATTTTATTTTTAAAAAGGTGACAACTACATCATGTGTGAGGTTGAGAATGGAGGTATGCTGGGCAGCAAGAAAGGTGTAAACTTGCCCGGTGTTCCAGTGGATCTCCCAGCTGTGTCAGAGAAGGACCGCGGTGACCTCTTGTTGGGCGTCAAAATGGGTGTAGACATGGTATTTGCTTCATTCATTCGTGATGCTGCTGGTGTGCGGGAGATCAGGAATGTTCTTGGTATGTTTAAATTTGGTTTTCACATGTTTTTATTACAGGTAAAAGGAAGTATGGTTCATGGGAATCAGATTTAAAATGATCTTAGAATAGTGAACTAACTGCTTTGTATTTACATATGCTTGTTAATTATATATATACACATGACAGCTAGAGACAGTGTGAGTGAATGTGGCCATTTTTGTCTGTTTTCCTGGCGCTGCCCTGCTGAAGCAAGGGGTAGCAATGCTGTTTCCTTTGGGGTAGGGTATTGCAGGGAATGGATGAAGGCAAGCAAGTAAGAATATGTACATGTGCATATATGTATATGTTTGTGTATGAGTGTGTATATGTATGTATATGTGTATGTGGGTGGATGGGTCAGTCTTGTTCTGTTTCCTGGCACTGCCTCACTAACACACGAAACAGCGACCAAGTATTATAAACAAGTATGATAGTTTTATATTTATGTATTTTACTGTAAACTAAATGCAGGTAGATAAAACTAATGCATTTTGGAGACGGCTAAATAGGGTCCATTATACTTCAGTAGTAGTCATTTGCTGCATCTCAATTGATATAGGATAGTATTAGATATATTCATGAGTGTATATTGAATATGAAAAGATTACCGTTTTGATGGTCATATGCATGTTATATGGGAGATGTTTAGAAGCAGTTTACATTGTTTTTTGATAATAAGAGTTGCTGTTTGTAAGCAACACAGCTCTGGTGCCAGAATTCAAAAAACTTGGTGATGGAATTATGGAGTGTTTGTGAAAGGAGGAAATTGAAAGTAGCTTTGAAAAAGATAAAGGTAATGAGTAGTAGCAGGGGTATGAAACAGTATCGTTTATGTGTGAGTTTGAATGGGAAGGATATGGAGGAAGTGGATTGCTTTAGGTACTGGGAAGTGGATGTGGCACTTGATTGATTGACATTTGGTAATTTGATAATTCCAGTAACCTCACTGGATATGGAAATAATCCCATAAGTGAGTATTTTCTGACACATGCTAAGTTATAAAAAAGACCATACTTTGATCACTGTTGTAGTTGATATGCAGCCACCAACCAAGGAGATATATTACCAGCTAGTTGGTAGACAGCCACTGACCAGGGAGTATATTACCAGTATTACCTGCCTGGGTATTAGGAGGGTTATTGATGGCTGTGTAGTAAGCCAACATTTCAATGGTTCTCAAATTGCACTCTTTTAATCTAGGTAGCTGTCTTTTCAGTCAGCTTCACCCGAATGTGGACTGCTAGCATTCTGTCGACAAACTTACAATCTCTCCATGTCAGTCATAACACTTGACAACACTTAACTCGCACAACTCATTCCTTGCAATTCTAGATTTTCTCGCGGTGAGCGCTTTGTGCTAGCCCTGCCATTTAGCAGACTGGTAAAACAGTAGATAGAAGTAGTAGGTAGGAACATTAAGTAGAAGCTTGGAAGCTTAGTCAGGAAAATTAGATAGAAATGTTAGGTAGAAGTAGTTGGTAGGAACATTAGGTAGGAGCCTCTGAAAACTCTGTGCTAGATTTACTCTCTCTCTGACCAGTTAAGAGTGAAGCACTAATGGCTAAGAAGTGGCACTGGCATAAATAGTGGAGACTTTTCCGATGAGGGAGTTCCCAAAGGGAACAGGTATCAAAGATACAGATAGATCGATAAATAGATAAACTGTTTTCTCATGTTAATTAAAAGTCAGATTTATTATGGAACTTTTTTGCTGTAATTTTAATTCTTGCACCTGACCAGCACTGTATTGTGCTTTATGATTGATTATAGCTATGATTTCATTCCACAGGAGAACAAGGAAAGAACATAAAGATCATCAGCAAAATTGAGAATCATCAGGGTTGTAGGAACATCGATGACATCATTGAAGAAGGAGACGGTATCATGATTGCCCGTGGTGACTTGGGTATTGAAATTCCAGCTGAGAAGGTCTTCATTGCACAGAAGCAAATGCTTGCAAAGTGTAACAAGGTATGAATTGAATAAAGAAATATTGATGTAGCATGAATAGCAAGTTAAATGTCAGTAGTACTATAATTGTAATGCCACATTCTTTTATTACTGGAGAATAGAGAAAAGAAATTGGGATAATTGTTGTGGAAGAAAATGGAGTGTTCAGAACAGTCATTAGCCACTTATTAACCTTAAACACTTTACAGCAACATGAAAAACCAAAATTCCTCCAATACAGTACCACCAGATGCCTTCCACTCACACCACTCCACAACCAAACACCCATCCTCACCAACCCAATTCAGAAACAGAAAGCTCACCCCTGCCTTTCACATATTCGTAAATTCCCAATTTTCCAGAAAATATTGACAAAACATTTTCACTCTAGTACTTGACAAGCACTTTAAGAGCTGCAACTCCAACACGCTTATAAACTTAGCTCCATCAGACACACATCCATCAGAAACTTCGCTCCCCAGGCACATACCAACTACTCTTTCCTGCCTGGAGGGTACTCGTCTCTCCAGCATTATATACATGGATTTAGCGCATCACAAGACCCTTCAAGCCCAAGATGCAGCATCCACACTTTAAGATACCATGAATTACAGCCTGCAAGTTGACCTGGGGTATTGGTCAACATTGACTTTATTAGCTAAAAAATATGCTTTATGCTAATACCTACTGTATAGGTTGACACTTATGCACTGAATAGGCCAGTATTGAGGCAGCATATGTATATACCATTGTATAATGCTACCACAGTGTTGAACAGGCTTAAATTGAGTCATGTGATGAGCTAGTCTTTACATTTATTGTCAATTAGACCATTGTACTTATCAATTATTTCAGCCATTATTTGTAGTAGAGTCTTATATGTTTTGAAAAAGGTGAATATTTAATAGTAGTAACAAATGCTATTGGTAGATACCATAATAGTACTGTAATTGTAAGTGTTAAAAGTCTGAGTTACAGTCTGGTAACAAGTGATTTAAACCTTAAGTTCAAGCCTGATGAAGGTGGTGCATCCTTATTTTTGTGTTTGCCATTTTATACCTGTCCTATAAGTTGATCTTTAGTTTTGGAAACAAAATTAAGTTTTAGAAGTCTACTTTTAGGCTGCATTTTGCAGTACTGAACACTTACTCCACTGTTGTTCTATACTTACCCCACAAACAGTACCACAACACTTGTTGATCTGTGGTCCCACCTGGTAGATTTGATTAACTTCCTTAGTACTTTGGGAGACCCATAGAAGGGAGTTTTGGGGCAGGAAGGTAAGTCAAGGTATATACATGGATAAGCAGATTTTAGGATAACAGTATGAGAGCTAGAGTTTATTCTTTAATATGTGTGAGAATTGGTTGTTGTGCTCCTTTTTCATGTGTATAGGGCATTGTATACCGGGGTTGACGTGCTGTCAGTGGATTGAACCAGGGCATGTGGAGTGTCTGAGGTAAATCATGGAAAGTTTTGTGAGGCCAGGATGTGGAAAGGGAGCTGTGGTTTCGGTGCATTATACATGACAGCTAGAGACGGAGTGTGAATGAATGTGGCCTTTGTTGTCTTTTCCTAGCGCTACCTTGCGCGCATATGGGGGGAGGGGGTTGTCATTTCATGTGTGGTGGGGTGGCGACAGGAATGGATAAAGGCAGCAAGTATGAATTATGTACATGTGTATATATGTATGTCTGTGTATGTATATATATATATGTATACGTTGAAATGTATAGGTATGTATATGTGCGTGCGTGGACGTGTATGTATATACATGTGTATGTGGGTGGGTTGGGCCATTCTTTTGTCTGTTTCCTTGTGCTACCCCACTAATGAGGGAGACTGCAACAAAGTATGATAAATAAATGAATAAATAGATAGGACATTGTATGCTTCCTTACATAGTAAGACCTATTTATTTTATTGATAATGTAATGCCTGCTTAATAAAGGCTATGAACAGGAAATGGTGATATGTCTTATGGTATATGGGAATATAAGAAATAACAAATAATCAGAATTTTTTTTTTATTTTGTTTTGACTTATTGGAATTCTAGGTTGGGAAGCCTGTGATTTGTGCTACTCAGATGCTGGAGTCAATGGTAAAGAAGCCAAGGCCAACTCGTGCAGAAGTATCTGATGTAGGCAATGCTATCATGGATGGAGCAGACTGTGTCATGTTGTCTGGAGAGACTGCTAAGGGCCAGTATCCACTTGTATGTGTGCGAACCATGGCTAACATTGCACGAGAAGCAGAGGCTGCCTTATGGCACAAGCAGCTCTTCATAGAACTCTCTCAACAGGTAATACAACAGTTTTATTACAGCATACATTAATTTTTAGAATGTTTAATCATGTGAAAGCTTTTTCTGTTCACTACAAATTGCCTCTGTTTATGTAGCTTAGATTGCCTCTAGTTAGTAAGTCATGTGACCTCATCATTCTCAGAGTTATCCTCACTTTAATCATTGTAAACCTTCCAGCTATTACCTTGTTGCTCTCTGTTCTGCTGTAACCCTTCCAACTATTGCCTCATTGCTCTGTTTTGCTGTCCCCAAAGTCTAAAAGTCTTAACTTGTTCTTTTTAAACACTTAAGAATCCCATTCCTTTCATTCTGATCACCAGTACAGCCCCCACATTCGTGATGGAAGCACTCGCCTAGCTCCTCTGAATACACTCCCATGTTCTCCTTGTAATTATCAAGATGAGCATCAAGGATATGGACTTTGAGGGACATTCTGCAGCCCATTTTGCTGTTCTTCGCCATAATCTCAACCAGCTCCTTGTAGTTTTTGGCTTTGTGATTACCCAGGAAGCTCTGAACCACTGTGACAAAGCTGTATCTAGGCAACACTTCCTCTGCAATTTGCACACTTTCATCCAACAAGTTCCACTGCTTGAGCCAAGACATCAAAAGCTTGGCATTGGACTTATACAGTTGAGCTATAATTAACTTGATTTTTCAACATTTAATTTTCCCTCAGGTATCATTGCCGACAGACTCCACACATACAACAGCTATTGCAGCTGTTGAGGCCTCATTCAAAGCCATGGCATCTGCCATTATTGTGATCACCACTACGGGTCGTTCTGCTCATCTGGTCTCCAAATACCGCCCACGGTGTCCAATTATGGCTGTCACACGCTTCCCACAAGTGGCCAGACAGTGCCACCTTTACCGAGGCATTATTCCCATTCATTACACTGGTAAGCTTAACTATCTTTCTCTGTGATTATATACTAGTACATTTGTCATGTCTTGAAATTTACATTTCTTAAATTAATGGAAGTAGAAGTTTGATATGTTCCTGAGACGTTACTTTTCAAATCGTATGAATATTATTGTTTATACTATATACGGATATGATTACTTCAGGTGTTATATGACTTATGATTCTATAATTGCTCTTTTCTCCCTTTTCTTCACCTGTAATCCAGTGCCTCAGAAGGGTACGTTGATTTGAGTGAGAAACATAAGTCTTAGTTTCTGAAGTGTGCTCATTGAGTTCATATGAATGCTTGTAGTTGAATTTAAAGGGAAGCTGCATTTTAATATTAATGTCACTGCATTGCTTTGTAATGGTCATCTTGAATATTGTTGCATTGAGCACTTCTCAGCACTAAGGCTGTATTGCTTTTTATAACAGTTGACCAGTGCTTTTGTTGACCCCTTGACATAGTGTCTTTCCCCATATGTGCTAGATTTTTTTTAAAACAAAGTTAGAAAACTGTTAACAGTAAGTTCTGAAAATAATAAATAGAAAAGAAATGGGATTGTTGTGGTTATAAGTGTGATCTTGTGTGGAGAATTGAGACTAATATGGTGGTGTTGCATCATGAATGAAATTCATCTACTTAAGTTTTAGTATAAAGTACCAAAATCTAACTATATTTTTTATGTACCAAAGATTAATGCTGCAACATTGTCAGGCATCTCCTTAAATGTATTACATGTTCATTGCGATAGTTCTTACATGCTAATCAATGTTAGCTATTGCTTTAATGCCCTTGTAGTTCGTTAAGTAATTATTTAGCCAGAATTATTTTATTATTTGCAATGCTGTCTGTGACTGCTGGTTCATTTTACAAGTACTTGAAGGTGATGATTTCAAAGTTGAGGTAATTCATGTGTGTTCCACAAATATCACAGCAGTTTTGAGAAATATTTCATTAACTTCAACATTTTACTGTATGTAGTGGTAAGGATGATTATGGAAAATGCCATGAAGAATATTTGTCTGTTATATTAGTTACATGGGGATACTGAAGATGGTTGATTAGCCAGATTTCTATAGAGAAAAGGGTAACTGCTCTGAGAAATTTATATATGTATACTTCGGAAAGATTACACCATACTCCTGCAATATAAATGAACCAGAATTACAAAGCAGTAGAGCTGAAAGTTCAGCTTTTACAGTTTGCATAGAATTTCTTTACTGCTAATATCTATTTTTTTTACTACTTTGTAAGTATGTGATTGCTATGTGTGTGTTATGAGAAGAGTTTTAAACTCATTTTCCTCATCTCTTAACTTTCTATATGAAACATGTCTTTATTCTTATGTATACATGCACAAAATCACACCCTAGCCTAAACTAGGTACCCATTTATCAACTAACCCTGAGAGGAGAATGATTGGCTTTGGGCCAGCTGTTGTGCCCAGGATTCGAACCTTGGCAGATATGTGTATGAATCATGATCAGCAGTGCTAACTAATTCATCATCAAAGCCTGTGATGTGTGTGTGCAATTACCTATTTGTACTGTATGGGCAGGGTTTAACATTTGTGGGGCCAACTGCTGCGCCCAGGATTCAAATCTAGGTAGATATGTGCATGAATCATGGTCAGCAGTGCTAACCAATACACCATGAAAGCCTATGGTGTGTGTTTTGTGTAATTAACTATTTTTAGTGTACAGGGAAGGTTTTACAATGGTGGGGCCTCATCTCTTTAACATTCTGTAGTATCATACATCATCTCGAATTTATGTATGCTCTGCATTCCCCATACCTGTTTCATTCATCCCCCACTTTTATAGTATGAAAGTATTTCTTTACATCTCTTTTTTTTTAACAAGTTTATTGCATAATTTCATATTTTGTCCTCTGGTTCCTCTGTCCTTACATATGTTGAAGAACAGGTCACAGTCCTTGTCATCGTTCAGTCATCAGCCCTTCACTATTTTCTCCTGCAAGATGGGGAAATAAAGCCTTTAGACTTTGCCCGTAAATTAGTTGCCTGTACTTTGCTACCATCTTTGTTGCCTCCTGTGTACTTCCTATATTAGCTCTTTGTACTTCATTAGGTGCAGTGACCAAATTTGAGAAGCACAATCTAGTTTTGGCCTTATGTAGGATATGAACAGCTTGCTAGGTATTTCCTTATCTATGTACTGGAAAGTTATTCACATATTTGCCCGAGTACAGTGTGTTTCCTTTGCTATTCTCCTAATGTGGGATTCTGATGACAGGTTAGGGATGATGTCAACTTCCATGCCTCTTTCACACAGAATCTTGAAGTGAATTTTGTGCTGTATGATAAGTCAGTTTGAGGCATTCTTTTATTCTTTCCCATCCTCAACACTTTATGTTTGTCGGGGTTGAATTTCATTTACCAAGTATCAAACCAACTTTGGAGTACCTCTAGGTTAGGTACCATGGTAAGTAAATGTAATCCTGCTCACTCTTCACTTCCCTCATGACCTTTGCATCATCAGCAAACATTCGAGTACAAATCCCACCTTTAGGCAAATCATTCACATGACTCATGAATTGTAATGGTCCCAAAACATAACAGTGGAGTGCTTCTCTGGTGTCCTCCACCCATTGCAGAAGGCTCCTCTGACATATGACCTTTATTCCCTTCCACTAAGGTAATATGTGCGTGTATGTTTGGAACCATGGAAACGGAAGTGAGTCACAGGGTGGGGGAGGGGGCAAAGCTTCTGGGAGCATTGAAAAATGTTTGGAAGGCGAGAACATTTTCTCGGAAAGCAAAAATGGGTATGTTTGAAGGAATAGTGGTTCCAACAATGTTATATGGTTGTGAGGCGTGGGCTATAGATAGAGTTGTGCAGAGGAGGGTGATGTGCTGGAAATGAGATGTTTGAGGAAAATATGTGGTGTGAGGTGTTTTGATCGAGTAAATAATAAAAGGATAAGAGAGATGTGTGGTAATGAAGAGAGTGTGGTTAAGAGAGCAGAAGAGGGTGTTTTGAAATGGTTTGGTCACATAGAGAGAATGAGTGAGGAAAGATTGACGAAGAGGATATATGTGTCAGAGGTGGAGGGAATGAGGAGTGGGAGACCAAATTGGAGGTGGAAAGATGGAGTGAAAAAGATTTTGAGCGATTGGGGCGTGAACATTCAGGAGGGTGAAAAGCGTGTAAGGAATAGATTGAATTGGAACGATGTGGTATATCGTGGTCGATGTGCTGTCAATGGATTGAACTAGGGCATGTGAAGTGTCTGGGGTAAACCATGGAAAGTTTTGTGGGGCTTGGATGTGGAAAGGGAGCTGTGTTTTCGGTGCATTATACATGACCGCTAGAGACTGAATGTGAATAAATGTGGCCTTTGTTGTCTTTTCCTAGCGCTACCTCACGTGCATGCAGGGGGAGGGGGTTGCCATTTCATGTGTGGCGGGGTGGCGATGGGAATGAATAGAGGCAGACAGTATGAATTATGTACATGTGTATGTATATATGTGTATATGTTGAAATGTATAGCTATGTATATTTGCATGTGCGGACGTGTATGTATATACATATGTATGTGGGTGGGTTTGGCCATTCTTTTGTCTGTTTCCTTGCGCTGCCTAGCTAACGCAGGAGACAGCGGCAAAGTATAATGATAATAATATGTTTGTAATCTTCTGTTTAATTGAATGAGTAGGTTGTTTTTACACTTGAGGCCCCATCTCTTAAACATTCTCTACTATCATACAAATTTTTACTCTATGCTCTTCATACTTACTACATCCCCCATTCAGTTAATCCATTCAGCCATCTTACTTTTACTCTAAAAGTACTTCTTTACATCATATTAACAAGATTCATGGTTAATTTCATGTTTTGTCTTCTGGTTGTTCTTTCCCTGTACATCTTTCAAAGAACTGCTCAAAATCTGCATCATCAGTTTGGTTTATAAACTTAAAATTTGTGATCAGATCACCCCTTGCTCTTCTTTCTTCAATGTTGGGCAAATATAAGGTCTCTAGTTTCCATCTGTAACATGGCTATCTGTATTTTGGTATTATCTTTGTTTCCCTTCTCTGGACATTCTCTATCGACTATTTGTTCATTTTTAGGTGTAGTATGTTTGTTTTACACAGATTGTGGTTATTCAAAGTAATATCGTAGTCCTTTTATTTTACATCTATGGCTCTTCATCCAAATTAGCACTTTGCTTATACTTTATATATTTTGAGGTAACATTGGTCTTTTGTTAATACTTTCAATAAATCATTGTCTGTATTATTAACACTGTCAGTGCACAGTTGATTTTTGTACCTTGTTTTTGGCGCTACCTCGCTAATGCGGGAAATGGCTACCTCGCTTAAGCGGGGTAGGGATGCTGTTTCCTGTGGGATGGGGTATCGACAGGAATGGATGAAGGCAAGCAGGTATTATGTAATTATGTATATATGTATATGTATGTGTATATTATATGTATATGTATGTACATGTGTGTGCATGGGACTTTATATATATATATGTGTATATGAGTGGATGGGCCATTCTTCGTATGTTTCCTGGCTAAAAGGGTAAAATCAAGCCGGGGTTGTTAGGAGGGCAAGACCTAAGAAGGGCAGCAGTACTGATCAAGCAGAAGTGGAAATGTGTGAAAGAGTGTAGGGAAGTGAGCTCCACACTGATGTAGGGAAAAATGAGAGTAGGTTGCTGGAGTCGGGTGATTATTAGTTTTTATTCTATACATGAGAAGGAGGAGGATTAAAGGCAAGTGTCTAGGAGTAGCCAAGTTTTGATGGAGGTTTTGATGGAGTGTGAATTGGTTTGATCGAGTAAGTAATGAAAGAGTAAGAGAGATGTGTGGTTATAAATAAAAAGTGTGGTTGAGAGAGGAGAAGAGGATGTGTTGAAATGGTTTGGATGTATGGAGAGAATGAGTGAGGAAAGTTGACAAAGAGGATATATGTGTCAGAGGTGGAGGGAACGAGGGAAAGCAGGAGACCAAATTTGAGGTGAAAGGATGGAGTGAAAAAGATTTTAAATGATCGTGGCCTGAACATGCCGGAGGGTGAGAGGCGTGCAAGGAGTAGAGTGAATTGGAATGATGTAGTATATTGGGGTCGACGTGCTGTCAATAGCTAAACCAGGGCATGTGAAACATCTGGAGTAAACCATGGGAAGATCTGTGGGGCCTGAATGTGGATAGGGAGCTGTGGTTTTGGTTCATTACACATGACAACTAGAGACTGAGTGCGAATGAATCTGGCCTTTTCTTTTTCTTTTTTTCTTTTTTCTTGGTGCTACCTTGCTAATGAAGGAGATGGCAGTGCTGTTTCCTATGGGGTGGGATGGTGCCAGGAATGAATGAAGGCAAGCAAGTATGAATATGTATGTGTATATATATATGTGTCCGTGTATGTATACGTATATATGTTGTGTATATATATGACGTGTATGTATATACATATTCCCTGGGGATAGGGGAGAAAGAATACTTCCCACGTATTCCCTGCGTGTCGTAGAAGGCGACTAAAAGGGAAGGGAGCAGGGGGCTGGAAATCCTCCCCTCTCGTTTTTTTTTTTTTTTTTTTTTTTTTTTTTAATTTTCCAAAAGAGGGAACAGAGAAGAGGTCCAGGTGAGGATATTCCCTCAAAGGCCCAGTCCTCTGTTCTTAACGCTACCTCGCTATCGCGGGAAATAGCGATTAGTATGAAAAAAAAAAAAAATGTATATACATGTGTATGGGGGTGGGTTGGGCCATTTCTTTTGTCTGTTTCCTTGCGCTGCCTTGCAAACGCGGGAGACAGCGACAAATAAAAATATAAAATAAAAATGTATATGTATTTATATGTGCATGTTTTATCCATTATTTTCATACTTTTTGCCATTTCCTGCTTTAGCGAGGTAGTGTTTAGAACATATGACTGAACCTTTGAGAGAATGTCCTCACTAAGCCCCCTTCTCCGTTCCTTCTTTTGGAAAATTAAAAACGAGAGGGGAGGATTTCCAACCCCCCCGCTCCCTCCCCTTGTAGTCGCCTTCTACAACATGCAGGGAATATGTGGGAAGTATTCTTTCTCCCCTATCCCAGGGATAATATGTGCATGTTTTGGCATTTATTTATATATGAGTGGATGGGCCATTCTTTCTTCATTTGTTTCCTGACACTACCTCGCTGATGTAAGAGACAGTGCTCAAGTATGATAAATAGAATATGAATATTAAATATGCATTTATATATATATGTGTTAGTATGAGTGGATGAGTCTTTCTTTGCCTGTTTCCTGACGTAGGAAATTGTGATCAAGTATAATAATAAATATTATAATCTTAGCTTATCCCGCATAACCAATTTATCAACAGCTTGGTTGAGTGTGGATTAATTGCTGCAACCATGATATGAACCCATGTGGTAGAAAAATTTTTGATTGCAAGATTGTTTTGGGTATCTACATAGTTTGGATTCACATAATGAAGTTATGGCTACCAAGCCAGATAAACAATAGGTGCAGTTCTTTTATTCAGAGCAGGATGGTGCATGAGAACATGCTCCATGTACATTGATAAGTGTACTTTGTCACAAATTGAAATTTTAGTGACAAGAACAATGCTTTAAACTGTAGTCAAAGAATCTGGTTATTGATTTGATCATTGCAGAAGTAAAGCAGTTATAGGAGTAAGGAGTTTATAAAAAAATCTTTTCCTTTGGCAGTCCTCATATTACTTCAACTATGGCACTTCCGTGGATTTTTGAGTTCAGAAAGTCCAAATTTATTTTCAGAATAATTATGGTTGTCTGCAAACCCAAGAAGTTCAGGTTATTGTACTTAATGAAATTTTTCTGAAGGTGTGTAGGAAATTGCCAAGTAAGTTGAATTATCAAAGATGGGTGCTGTATCAGTAGAATGAGGTGATTATGCTTAAGGAAACATGAGTTTGAATTACTTTAACTCTCTTTATTTTGCTTTTCTGCTTGCAGAGGATGAAGATGGTATGTTTAAAGCATTGTTGATCATCACTGTTTTGTTTTATTATAGTCTACTTAGCTTGAAAAGGAATTATATTTTGTTTCTCTCTGGGGTTGGATAATCCTGCATACCGTGAGAGAATATCCAGGATCCATAGGGGTTAGTAACCTCTTGGTGCTCTGCCTTCTGGTGAGGTACAAACAGCTTATTTGGCATTAGCACTCAAATGACCCCTTGCATTTCCACCTACCAACCATAAGGCAGCCTCCACTTGGTAGTAATGCTATCAATTGTCATTTGTATCGACCTCCCCGGTAATGGCCTGGATCCCAGACATATATAGACATTTTAGCTCCAGCCATCTTATTTTATGCCAGTTTTTATCACTCTGCTATGGATGGGTAACATATTCTGATTTGATTAGGGTGTGTTATAAACATGAACTAAATGATAGGATTGGTGTTACCGGACTTAACTTGCATGTGGTTACACCACAAATGAGGTCACATCTGGCAAGGCTGTATCTTTGGGAGAACAGTCTTATCAAAAAATCTCTCTCCAGAGGAGTCCACACTCCCACCCTCCTGAAAGTAACACAGCCTTAGGTTGTTAGAGGCTCTGGAAATATTTCTGGGGTAGTTATGAATAAATGAATTAATTAATATGACTTGTACTTCTATCGATGTTACACTTAAGTTTTTACTTTTTCAGAGTGAATTGTTACAGTTCTCTTTCTTCCCTTGTTCTGGATTGTTTTTTTCTTCCTCAAGAGCTTTCAGTGTATGGGCCCCAGAGAGGGGCAATATACTGGGTAAGGACTATAATGGTGTTGCCATAAAGTGACAACACTCTTTTGACCTCAGCTGTGCCATCAAGAGCCAGACATATGTCAGTCAAGCCTCTGCTTTATTGATTCAGTTTGAATGGCCTTTACAACTATTTCAGGAGACAAGGGTTGCTGCACCATGATCCTGGAGGGAAGGTCTTGTTTAATATACAGTATGTTTTTCACAGG
Organism: Panulirus ornatus; assembly: GCF_036320965.1. Lineage (NCBI taxonomy): Eukaryota > Metazoa > Arthropoda > Malacostraca > Decapoda > Palinuridae > Panulirus > Panulirus ornatus. Next base: position 4,538,992 of record NC_092288.1, on the reverse strand, counting down.
GTTAGGAGTGTTCTGAACTTGTGGACAAGATCATCCCTCAAATCAAGGTGGGTGGGTTAGAATAGGCCCATGTAGTCTGTTTTCATCCCACATCTTAATTGTTACTGTACTTATTAAGCAGTTGGGGTATCAACAGCCAAGGAACAATGAAATGATCAGTGAGTGGAGGTTGCTGATTGGTTGATGGGCAGACATAGGCTTGAAAACACTTGGGTGCTAGAACCAAGAGTTGGTTAACATGTGATGAAAGGCATTTACCTTACAAGAAGGCAAGGGGGTAAGAGGTTTGTAACCCATGTGGATCCTGAAAAATTTTTCAAGTCTTGTAAGACACTGTTCCAGAGAGAATCAGTTTTTCATATTTCAAAATTTACTTTTTTTTGATGTATTAGCAAAGTTATTGTATTGACTACTTTAGAATGTGTACTTATTGAAAGTGATAGGGACATTAATTTGCTTTACAATTCTTTGTATTTGTTGGGGCATATAATGTAACCACATCGTCAGTGTGTCCTGAATTTTGCTGCTTTAGTTTCTGATTTCTGGATTTACTAAATCTCGTTGGATTTTTCTTAAAGTTGGTGAGATCAGTCATTCCATCAGTCTTCAGCTAAGTTTAAAAACTCTGTCTTAACCACATGTACATTTGTATGTACAACCATCTGTTTACATGTTTCCTGAATATATTATCTGATCATCAGCTTTACTGAATAATGTTTCATATGGAACAGACTTGGTGAGATTTATATGTATCACTCATCAGCCTTCTGCTCAGGCTCAAAGTTTACAACTTAGTTGCACCATCCTCATTAAAATTTGTACCTCTGTTGTGAACTAAGCTTTCATTCTGTCTTGTCCTCACTACTTTTTTTATTTCAGTTAAACAAAGATAACTCTGTTCTAAGATAATACCAAATCACTTATATCATTGTTCATGCTTGTATCATGAACTTTATTAACCTGTAACAAATCATGATGGATTTTGAACATGATTGATGAGATTAGTATTTTCATGTAATCTTATCTCGTGTTCATGATGGAGCAGTGCATGTGCATCTGTATCTATTTTCATATACCCACAGCTGTTCTTGAGAGGCAACTTATGATTATTATCAGATTGCTTAAATAAGAAAATTATATGTTAACTCACAACTTTTATATCACAAGCTTTACCAAATCTGATTAACTGTGAATCAGACTTGGCTAAATTATAATTACAGTACACCTGAACGTTTAAGGTATTAATGAATTACACATATGCATGTACATCAATATAAATGCCCCATACTAAAGTTTCTTATGATTGGCTTTTCTTTATTCTCATTCATATCATATTTTTCAGCAAACTTTGCCATGCATGCACTCATACTTTTGCATTTGAATTCGGGTGTTCTTTGTAATCACTATCTTTGCAGAATGACATGGATTTTAATCAGATATGCTAAGTTCCAGAGTTCAGAAACAGAGCTGAATTGTATTTTGAAAGATAAAAGTTTTAATGACTCACATATTGACCAGTCTTTAAGCTTTTTTTTGGTGATGGTCAGAAAAAAAAAAAACGTTTGGTGAAATGACGTGTAAGAATTACAGTAATTCTGCATTTGTGTTTATACAATGCCAATATATGCTAGTTTAGAGCTTAGTGATCTGAGTCATATTAGTTTCTAGGTAGCATGTTTTTAAGTATCTAGAATGTTTGAAAGGAAGGTCAGATATCAATTATCATATAAGAGAGGAACAGAGTTCTCAGCTCTGTTTCTTTCAACTTGCCATGCATATGTTTGTATCTGATACAAATGATTGTGTGTAAAGAATTAAGATTTTCTTGATAGAACATTCTTCCACCATCATCTGCATATGTTTTTTATGGAAATCATTTTCACAGATTTTATCATTTCAGCTGATCGTTTAGAAGACTGGATGGATGACGTGAATGCTCGTGTTGATTATGCTGTCGGATATGGCAAAGAACGTGGCTTTGTCAAGACGGGCGATCCTGTCGTGGTGGTGACTGGATGGCAGAAGGGAGCTGGCTTTACCAATACCATGCGTGTTTTGTACGTAAAGTAGCTTCTTGGTTATAAACACAAAGGGATGCTGATGGCTTATTTTGGTAATTATGGGAATTGTAGTTTTGTTTTGATGCTGGTCTGGGTTCTTTGATAATGACAGCAGAATATTACCAACTTGTAAGAAATTGTAGCAGGTTGTTATACATTTGCAGAGGTAATGGTTATTAATGCAGCATAAGTGCATTTATGTGTTCCTCTAAGAAATATTCATGCTTTGCAAATTGTATGTGGGTTTATGCTTACTAACTGCTTTAACTCATTCAGCACTGAAATCATAATGTCTTGAAACCTTACCAGCAAGAACAGCTTTGGAATCTGTAGTTGTGATATATGATGATAACAATGAATGTAAGACCATGCAGTATAAAGTTGCTGATATCTACATGATGTGTTTCATCAATATAAAATAAACCAATGTATATAAGTTTGCATATACTTTATATATATATATATATATATATATATATATATATAGATAGATAGATAGATAGATAGAGTCCTTCAGCATAAACTACAAACAACTTATCTGTTCCACTTTAAACTATGCCTGACTTGCTTGATCTTCACATCCTCAAAAACATATATAACAGTGCTGCAAAACAGTTACTAGCTGCTAAGCAAGCATAAACACTCAACACCTTCACATTTAAACAAAGATCCTCCCAATAGAGTCTTACCTCAACATGCTCGGTATTCAGTTGTGTATCAGTTGTGTATAACAGGACTAGACCCGTTCCTCCCAGATCATTTTATAACTAACCACCAACCCTCATGTAAAAATAAAAATTTTACCCCCTACTTCACACTTTAGCATCCTCTACTCTCAGATTCCTCCATCCCCCAACAGTAATAACATCAAAATATATACTCATTGAAATAAACTTACAAGCACTAAACAATCAACCTCAACTCAGTCATAAATTCCAACCCACCAGACATACATCCATCAGAAACCACAATCCCTTTACCAGTATTTCCCAAACATTTTTGAACATGACCTTGAACACAGAATTTTTTTGGCCTGGCAATCCTTTGGGTGCGAACATAGTTTCAGTGTTTCTTCATTTAGTTTTATCCAAGAAATTTTACTTAATCTTATGAAAATTTAATAATCAATAAATTTCAATATTTCGTATGTTGATTCAAGGAAATGAAAAGCACAGCTTCATGCAAATGTAAGTCATTGTAAAATTAAGCAAGCAAAGAAAAACAAACTTTTGATTGGCAAGTTTGACGCTGCTTCATGAATGAACCCTTCTGACTATTGATTGTTTGCTCATAAATTTAGTCAACAAAAATTGTAGTTACCATGATGATGCTTTTCTGTGGTCTCATAAATGACAGGCTTTGATAATTTCTATCTTCAAATGGACTTCATTGCAACAATTTACAAGGAAGAAAACATTTAGTGTTTTAATGGCTACTATAATGTTCCTTCATTTTATGGGCAAGTTCTTCCGGATTCGGCTTTAAGTTGATTGATAGAGCACAGCGCAAATCATGCTGAGGATTCAGATGGTTCCCTTTCTTTAGTCTGATCATCACAAGAGCTGAAAATCCCTGTTCATAGAGGGATATGGTTGGAAAAGGGAGAAAATCCTTTTCAGCTTCACAAGTTAGAATAGGCTTATCCTTGAGTTGAGCCCAGAATTCAGAGTACGAGAGACTTTCAGAATGTTACTTGTGCACCTGATTTTCCTGGAGAGCTATAAGCTCTTCATGAAAACCAGGGATATCTTCTCCAACTTCTCTGATGTTCACACCATACACATTCCTAACCCAGGTATGTTGACATTTTCTGGCAAATATCTGTCCATATCCTCCTGAAGCACTGCACTCAGTTGTGGAAATGCAGCCATTTTTCCCATGGCTAATCGTTCTCTCCAAAGTGCAAGTTTCTTCTTGAATTAGGCATTTTTTCACAAATGTCCATCGTAGTTAGATTTCAGCCATGCATGTCTGAATTCAATTTATTCAGCAAAGATGCTATTGGTAAATAAGTGTAACCCTTGCTTACCAATAGCTTCTTAGCTATGTCTCATCCTTGTATATCAACTGACTGTTCTACGTCTTCTATCTCATTCTTTTATCTCCCTTGACGATGTGATCATTACACGAAAGTGCACTTGGGAACTTATTGTGTTTCGTTTTCCTCATGGTTATATGTATATACTAGATCACGTGCACCATTGTGACCTCTTGCAGTATCTATCCCTCCATATTTCTGACACCTGTTCCAACAGGAACTCCCTCAAAGGTATGGCCACATCAGTAGAGTCACCACAACAAGTGAACTCCAGTGCATATATATATATATAATATAATATATATATATATATATATATATATATATATATATATATATATATATATATATATATATATATATATTTTTTTTTTTATTGTAATTGCCATCTACCGCATCAGCGAGGTAGCGCAAGGAAACAGACAAGGAATGGCCCAACCCACCCACATACACATGTATATATGTAAATGCCCACACACGCACATATACATTCATATACATTTCAACGTATACATACATACACATCCACAGACATGTATACACATGTACATATTCATACTTGCTGCCTTCATCCATTCCTGTCACCACCTCGGCACATATTAAATAGCATCCCCTCCTCTCCAGTGAGGTAGCATGCATATATATATATATATATATATATATATATATATATATATATATATATATATATATATATTTATATATTATATATGTGTGTGTATGTGTGTATGAGTTTACTGTCTATATGTCAATCTATCTATCATATATATATATATATATATATATATATATATATATATATATATATATATATATATATATATATATATATATAATCATGTGCAAATGCTCATTACATGTGGGGAATTTAATGTGAAAGTCCAGTATTATGAGGAACAAATTTTTTATGAATATTCATGCTTATATTCATCTTTGCTTCATAGTTAATTGCATTCCTTTGCATGCTTCTTAAACTTGAACCCAATGAGATACTTAAAGTATATATTCAGTTTGTTTTTAAAGGGTTGTTTACTCCAACTATGTAGATTGGCACATTCTCCTCTCTCTCTCTCTCTCTCTCTCTCTCTCTCTCTCTCTCTCTCTCTCTCTCTCTCTCTCTCTCTCTCTCTCTCTCTCTCTCTCTCTCCCCTCCTCTCTCTCTCTCTCTCTCTCTCTCTCTCTCTCTCTCTCTCTCTCTCTCTCTCTCTCTCCTCTCTCTCTCTCTCTCTCTCTTTATATGTCTGTATCCATATCTTGTCTAAGCTAAACATTGTGCAAAAATTTCATGTGTATGCAACGGTTATTGAATAACATATTTTAAATAGCCCTTAATGCTAAATCTTCACTGAGTAAACAAAAAATTGTAAGCAAATTTTTTACTTTTAATGAATGTGTGGTGGAAGAATATGCATTTTGGCATTTATGAGGTATGTTTGAAAACACACACATAACCAATGTTTATTTACATAATTATGTATAAAACCTGAACTCAGTATTAAGGTACTTTTTGAGCTTTAAAGGCAATAGAAATTTTTTTTAGTAACATTATTGTGAAATTAGTAGAGATGGATAATTTGAAATTGTGTGTATACTCTGTTTTTGTCTTGTACATGAAACACATGACAGTAAAGACGGATAGAAGAATTGTGTACAGGGAAAATTATCTTTTGCTATCGTGGAACTGCTAGCGCTTTGAAATGAATTTTATGTTTTTGTTACGTGTTATGTAGATTCAGTATTAAATGATGATGTTCCAAGAGGAAAGTGTATTGTGGTAGTTCTTTGTAGATATTGTACAATGTTTTGTATCATGTATTTATTGAATGTTGTAAAGGATCTTGTACTGTGGGCATTAGGGGCAAGAAGATGACCAAATATTTTTTTATCGGTATGGTACAGTTTTTTACGTATCATCAGATATCAAAACAACTACAGAAGTAATATGGGAATTAAACTAGTCATTTGAGTTTAGTAAGAAGATGGACATGTTTAGAATTGATTTTGGCACACATCCATACCAGTGGACATTAGTTGTTGCCTGGTATGCATTATCCGTGTGTCATTGCTATGGCCTCTATTAAAAAGATGAATGTTACAGATTGGTGTTTTATCCTAATAACTTCATGAACTTTACATTCATCTCCTTTAATCATATTGTGGATGCTATTGGACTCTGCCTGCAAGTGTTACACTGCAAGTGAGAAGTCATTTCAGCATGGTTGTATCATTGTCTCTAGATAGAAAGGGATACAGTTTACTCAAATACCTTCTCACTCTAAAGGAGTCGCTTCTTTCCTTAACACTGTGTGGAGTGCAGCCTCAAAGTTGGAGAAGCCCTATGAAAGAGGTCCTGGAGTTGGGGTATAATAATGATTGATAATAATAATAGTGATAATTATATATCTTTCTATATCTTGATGCCTGTTCCTTTCTGTTACTTCCTCAAGGGAGTAGCCATGACAATAGAGTCTCCATAACTAGTGAACTCCAGTGCCGCTTCGTAGCCTTGAGTGCCTCATCCTTAACAGGCCACTGGCAGAGGGCAAGTCTAGCACAGTGTTTGCAGAGTCTCTTACGTAATGTTCCCACAGACTACTACTACCAAATGTGTTTACCTACCTAATGTGTTTACCTACCTAAATCTTCATACCTACTACTGCTTTCTACTGCTTCTACCATTTTGCCAAAAGGCTTGGCAAGCACAAAGTGCTAACCACAGGAAAATCTAGAGTAATGAAGAATGAGCTGTGTGAGTTGAATGTTGTCATATGTGTGACAGGGAGAAATTTTATGTTTGTGGACAGGATGCCAGTAGTCCACATGTGGGTGAAGCTGAAAGAAATGACAGTTACCTTGGTCAGAGGAGTGCACCTAGACAACCACTGAAGTGTTGGCTCACTGTGTAGCCATCACTAAACCCCCCAATACTGAGGCAGGTAGCACTGGTCTTTGGCTGCCTACCAACTGCTACCTACAGGAGTCTGACTCCTCTATAATTTTTACACTCACTTTTACTCCATATCCCTTTACATATCAAAGTGCAACAAGTCTGACATCATCCCATCAACAAGCTGAAAGTTTTTGAATACTTCCATACTTCCTTCCTAGATCCACTCCATGGCAGTTTCACACACTTGGAATCAGTCTTCATATAGCCTTGTTAATGAATTAACTTGTCTATACGAATCCATTTTTTTATATAACAGTGGCTGACTAATATTTATGATTGCTTAGGTTATTTGTGAGGGATTATCTACATCATAAATACTCCCATGAATATTAGGGTGACATGCACAAACTCTTTCATACCATGATTTGAATACATTTTTGTAAATTTATTTATTCATATAGGTATCCCTTATATGTAATGATTCATATAAAGGCACCTCAAATTTTCAGAAAGTTACCTTGATAAATCCACTTTCCTGTGGAGAAAGTAAGTCACATTCAGGTATCAGCCCAGATATACAATGATTTTTTCCAAGAACCCATTTTTCAATATTTTTCTTGGACACTTTTGTTTATGCACTTTTTGATTATTCACTCCAAAAGAATTTCAATACTATACAGAATACTGAAAATTTAGATTCCTAAAATAGGGCATATGTCTACCTGGTGACAGTAGTACTACGTCTGTTGGGGCTCAGAGCACTCTTAGTGTTCTCATGGCTTTCAGTTGAATGTGTGAATGTTAGAAAAGGTAAGTTTTAAGTGTTGTCCTTAAACAATGAAATGAGTTTTTCTCAGACAAAAGTAAAACTGATAGAAGGCTAAGATTTATCATTGCCTTGTTTGGATTGAGATTTTTGCTGGTTGGAGGAGGATGAGCTCATGGGCAGGAAGTAAGAGGTGATGCTTGTCTGTTTTTCTTCTTTGAAATTCATCAGATCACTGTGGCTTGGCATGACCAGATGATGTTAAGTGAGAGATCTTGTACTTCTCTTCTGGTTTGGATTATTGTAATGTGCCACCTGTATGGTCAGTTGGATGTAATTATAGATTCCCTAATGTACCTGCTTATTGAAGGTTAGTGTATGAGTGAAAAGTGGACCCTACCATGTATTACAAAGGTGGAAGTTCAGACCAGCCGTTATTCATTCATAAAGTTTTTTTTTTTTTTTTACATAGAAATAATATGAATTAAAAGCTTGATAATATACAGTCTGCAAACTTATAGAGTAGAAATAATATGAATTAAAAGCTTGATAATATACAGTCTGCAAACTTATAGAGAGTTAACTTATGGGTGATACATGTATGGCCCTTCCAAACCTGATCTCCCTCTCTGCCCTTCCACTTCAAATAAGGTGCAGTATTATATCTTCTGTTGATAAGATAGATAGATGTTATTTTCTCTGAAAGTGGGGGTCTTGCTACATCATTTACTGTCGAATTTGTTCCTTTTTCATTTTCATTATACAATGATTCTGGATCACTGGAATTTCTTGGAGGATTGTAAATTATCAGCACCACTGTGCACATGTTGCCTATGGCACCATAAATTCTTCCTATTATATTCTGTGTGAATGAGCCATCCATCAGTATTTCCCAAAATTTAATATTTACCCTTATTAAGAGGGCCAATCCAAATCCCTTTTTATCATCTTTGTCCTTTCTTGATATTATGTAACCCTCTGAACAGATTTAAGCCAGGCTTTATATTTTAAGATAGGCTCCACTATTCACACAATATTAGGATTGCTTCCTTGGTTTAGTCCTTGAACTCTAGTGCTTTACCATTTACCACTAAACTACCCACACTTATACCTGTATATGTGATTTTTGATCTTCCGCTGCAAAGTAAAGGGAAAATTATTCTGCTATTCTTGGCATCCATGTAAGCATGCACATCCTCATCTTGGTCAAATTTTACAGTTGAGTTCAGTTCTTAGCATGTAAGTTAGTAGATGCATGTTCTGAACACTTCAGCGTCTTACCAAAAGTAGGTTGCCTTGACCATTTCACACCTCGGAGGCAAACTTCATAACTGTAGATTTCCTTTGTTAAATCTGAGGCAAACAGTACTTGGTAATCTTGGCCTCCCTGAATTAGGATAGCAAAAAAAGAAGTAGGAATATAACTGGGTGAAAAATAAAGACTGCAGTTGTAAAGATATTGAAATCCCATAGAAGAGAAAAAAATTAATGAAGAAAAAGTTATTCACAACATGGAAAGGAATCCAAAGTCACTTTACACATAAATGTACAAAGCAAAAATCAGGAAACTAGAGATAAGACCATTTAATGAAGGAGGTGAACACGAAAATAACTCCAAGAAAATATGCAGGATGTTGATTGAACAATATCAATTGGTATTCTGCTCAAAACTGAAAAATAAACTATTCAGCCAGTGTTTTGACGGTGCTCATGGATGCTGAAATATTAGTAGATAATATAAACAGCAATTCATAATCTTAGAGAAAATTCAGCCCAAAGACCAGTTGGAATCCCAGTTATGTTCCTCAAAAAGACAAAAACCAGGAATAGCAAAACTAATGATATTATTGAGGCAGTCTGGATGAGAGCAAAACTGCAGACATTCACAAATTGGCACGTGTGACATCGATACGTCGTGGAGGATCTAAGTTAATACCAAAGCAACATTGACCATTTAGCTTGACTTCCCATGTAATACAAGTCTCTGAAAGACTGATTAAAGGACATGTATTAAATCACCGTCAAGATTAGTGCCAAGAATTTGTGCCGGGAAAATGTATGCAGACCCAATTATTAGCTCGTCACAATGACATGTGTGAGTTTAAGTCAAGGAAAAAGAATGGACGCTTTTTTCCTTGACTTTGCAAAAGCATGTGACAATGTGAACCGCACCATTTTTCTTGAGAAAGTACCTAATCAAAACATTAAGGGTAAGATAAAAAGATGGATATAAATGAGTTTCTGGCAGACAGAAAGTTCATAGTGGTAGCAAATGGAACTGTGTCCAAGTAGGAAGGTGTCGTATATGGGTTACCACAAGGAAAGGTGTTTGTCTCAATACTCTTTGTGTAATAATGATATAAGATTAATAATGAAGTAAAGGAAAGCATGCTCAGGAGCTGTGTTGAAAACAGTGTAAGCAAAATGATTGGATGAAAAAATTATCTAATATAGTTGCAAAAAGTCATAGACACAATATTATAATAGGCAGAAGGGAACCTGATGGAATTTAATGAAAATGAATTTGAGCAAATGTTATGGGACAAGGAAGTATTCATTAGTGATAACTTATAAAGACCCAACAGGGAAAGTGATAGAAAGTGGAATGAGTGTTAAAGATTTGGATGCCATCATGAGTGAGAAACTAGATTTCAGAAAGCATAATAACATAATGCTATCAAGTCAAATTATGAATAATATGATGCTGAGAAATTTCACAAAAAGGGATGGAATCCTACTGATGAGATTGTTTGATATATTGATAAGAAGCAAACTTTAATACTGTGACACTGAGAAATTTCTCTTAAAAGTGATGGAATTGTATTGATGAGATTGTTTGATGTATTGATAAGAAGCAAACTTGAATATTGTTGTGATGTATGGTCAGTAATGAAATAAATAAACATATTCAAGAGAATTCAGAAGCACTTCACAAGCAAAATTGAGGGGATGGAACACATGAAGTACCATGAAAGGCTTAAAGAACCACAACTCTAGCTTAGAATGAAGAGGATATGTAATAGTGATAATCTGCAAATAAAAAAAAATCAAGGAATGAGAGAAAATGTGTTAAGCCTGAAAGCCATTCAACAGGGAAGATAGAGTTATTTCTTTAAGAATACTATGGAACAAACCGAAAATATATTGGGCAAAAATGTATGACAGCCCCTTCAAGAAGTTAGAACAATTGTTGTGCCCTGCCAGGAGAAATAGACATACAGGAAAAACTACAGAAACATTTAAAAGAGTACTTGACATTTGTTTCAAATCAGTCCCAAATGAACAAAGCATTGATGATTATGTACTGCAGGTGACAGCTGAGAAGAACGAACAAGATGTGCAGTGAGAGTTTTGCACTAGCCTTGCCATTTTGGCTAAACCTTGTCCTGGGTAACTTTAGACTTCTTTCCCTCCTCTCTTGGTTTATCACTCAACTGAATTCATGCTTTTTTTTTTTTGAAAGATTTTCTAGCCTGCATATGCACCTCATGGCTACCTCTCTCCATATCACAGCTAGTCCATAGTAGTCATCTCTTTATGCCTTGTTTGTATCTCCCAATTCTTCTGGCTTCTTTTTTCTCTCAACTTAAAGTTGACAAGTATGTTGCATCAAGTGCCTTTTGATGTACTTCCCATCTATAGCTTTCCTTTCCTCTTTGTTGAGATGTTCTACCAGCCCAAAGATCATTGCTACCTTGCATATGTTAAAGTGTGCAATGTCTCAGCTGAGGAATGGCCTACCTGTCAGTTATCTCCTGTAGATGCAATATTTCTCCTCCTCAGCCTTTATTATTTTAAAAATCTGGATTTTCATTTCCACACATTAGTTCTGAATTGAATAATCTACACTCCCTTAAGCCTTCCTTCCAGTGCTCCACACACTTTCCTGATCGTTTCACCCCTGGCTGAGTAAATTGTCCTTTCTATGGCTTTATTCAGTATGTTACTCTGTCTGTCTTTAATGAGACTGTTGATCATTTCAAATTCACTTGTAGACCCTTGTTGGTAGATGAATTATATCAATTTGAAAAAACTGAAGTCTGAAAATTGCACCATAAGAAAATTCAAATTAAGACTGTAGGTACCCCAGTAAAAGAACTATATGTTTTTTGTTAGAATATATGACATAATGGATAAAGAATTTAGACAGATTCCGTAAGGGCTTGCATCACATTGTAGTCCTGCTTTTTCAATGTGAATTAAACAAAGTATGAAATGGACAGTACATTGTTTTCAAACAGTTATAATGCTTCTTTTTTATGTGAGAGTAATTTCTGTAAAGAGCAGCTACCATGATTATTAAGAAATTCGTCTCTCATTCATATTTACCAATGTTACTGAGACAGCAGGAGTCTTAATGTTCATACTGAAATTTACTGGATCCGTCAGTAAAGATAATTTATTTATATTGTACATAATGTAGAAATGGCTGTAAAAAAATAAGTATATCAGATGGTCTTGGGATTCAGAACCCCATTAAAGTAGCTAATACATTTAGTGCCAAAAGTGCACCACCACTTTCCATCTTTATTCCTATCCTTCTTTCTTCTTGTATAGAAAGATTGTCCTCCTTGTTTGTTGTTTTTATCAATAACACAGCAGCAGGATATGCTTGGGAGTTTAGTTAGTGTAGTTTAAGTAGCAATTTAAAGCTTTCAGTGTTGTTTAGCTAGTAGTACTGCGCAAAAGTTTAGTGTTTAAGATGGTGTGAAAGGAAAGAGAGTTACATTAGGTGTGTACCCAAATATAGGAGAGATGGTTATGTTAGAATAAGGAGTCGGAATGTAAGATTTAGTAAAAATACAATACACTCAGATATTTACATGGTATGATTGTTTTTGTAAGGTGAAAATACTGCTGAAGAGTAAGCAAACTGGATGATGGTTGAAGAAAGGGACTAAGCTCTTGAAGTGATGGTTACAGAGCAACAAGCTGTTTAGTATCCATTTATACTATTTATATATGCTTGTCAGATATGGGTAGAGAATAAAAGATTGATAGAATGTCTTGAATGAGATTAGTGGGAGCAAGAGATGTAGGATGCCAGCAAGGAGTTGGAAGAAGTGAGGTATAATGTGTTTGGTAATAAGGTAAAGTTGAGGGTTTATGAAATGTGTCTTGAATGTATTATTTACTGGAAGGTATGACCAAGTCTCTGATTTATGAGTGCATGAATTGACATGTTTAGTCGTAAATATGAAGCATTATTTAACATCATTCTTATTAGTATTTACTATTCTGTAAAGCACTCAGAATTATGGCTCTATTCAGTACATCTGTTACATAGCTAGGTTTCACATACTATCCCTTGCAGAGCTCATCATGATGGACCAATCTTTAACATCCTTTTTTTCTTTTCTCTCTCCTTTCCTTTTACTTATGTATAATACAAACCATGAATGTAATACAACAACTTATATTTTGTTACTCTCATCCCACTTTGAAAATACTCATGACGTATATTTTCTTTCCAAGATATTTGAAATGATTGTACAGGTATATGGTTATATAGGATGCAAATGCCTTTGCATTGCTTTTGTATTGTACGTTCCCCCTTCCCTTTTATCTTTATGTATACGTTCAAACATTCTTGTATAGACACATACGTATTAACAACATACACCTTTGCACTCAAGCAGTACATGTACTTTTGCTCTCTCTCCCTCCTCACACACACACACACACACACACACACACTTATTTATCATTCATATGTATATAATTTTCATATCTAACAAATACAGTTTACAAACATTATTTTTACATATACTTAATTGCTTTTCCTGCTTATTCAAGGTAGCTTCAGGAACAAACAAATAAACTGCCTCATTTGCTCAAATCCACTATCCAGCTGTTATGTATAATGTATCAAAACCAGAGCCTACCTGTTTTATCATTATGCATAGGTAAAATCATGAGCTCATACTCAGCTCAAAGCACACACAAAACATCACATACCCTGACACAGCCATCATGCATCGACAGTTTTATAAGGATAAAGGCACCAGGTAAGTCCAGTGATGCTTTTGGTATTATATGCTTATTACATGGGCTTACTCTATGCATGTGTTGTATTGCATGATCATATATTAATCATAATATATCATACTAGTATTTATATGTTTATTGCACTTTTGAATTTTTATAGTTTCTGTATATTCACATTTTGTTAAATGTAACACCAATATAGTACCCTCTGTAAAGGATAATGCCTACTAGATAAACAAAAGTACATCAAAATCACTTTCTTTATCAAGACTTTATCATTGTTAGCTTTTTGCTTTGCATGAAAAAATTTGAATCTTAGCCACATGTACCGTACAACGTGGTGGAAATGATAGTGATGAAACCAGTTGAATTGATGGAGTGGCTTCCACTTTTTCATATGAATGTCTGCAGGGAGCTCACCAGTCAAAAAACTGATATAAAACCTTGGATTAGAAGTCATTTTGCCTTTGCCAACTGGCATTTCATCCGTGCCCAGCTGGTGGGAGTTCTAGCTGCTGGCAAAATACCACCTGGCTCCAGTTAAAGCTGTTTACTTTTTTCCTTTTTCCATACTTGTTCACCACTTCCCATGTTAGTGAGGTTATGTTAGGAGCAGACAGAGAATGGCCTCGTTCTTTCACTTCCCCTCTAAAGATGTCATGAATATTGCACCAAAACCAAAGCCCTCATCACATGTTTATATATTGGACAGGAAGCACGGTGTCACTTCACTGATTTGGAAGAATCTTAGATCTTGTGGTCCTTCATGTTGTACTCTAGGGCCAAGCCTCTCAAACATATAGATTGAAAAGAATTATCCTGTTTCAGTTAGCCAGGAGAATTTTAATCAGTAAGGAATTGGAAACCTCTTAATCTTCACATGTTTCTCAAGTTCTTAAGATTAGGTGCAAAATTTCCCAGTTATGTGTGTGTTTCTCAAGTTTTACAATCTTCACAAGCTACAGCACAGTCTTTTCTGTGGTACTCAGGCTTTTATTTTTGTGATGATGAGAACAAGATCTATTATCAGAAAAGTGCGATAATATTTTTTGCTGCAACAATACTCAAGATCTTCAGAACTTTGAAGTGGCTACACAAGATTTGAAAACTGAAAGCCTTCATGATAGTACAGAATTATGTGGTAGAATGAATATTTTCTCATCCTGTGCCCTCAGTAAGGTTCTAGATTTAGATGGTTTCTTATTCACTAAGGCCAGCCAGTCAGCAAGCAGTAATTATGAGACTCTCAAGAGTAATTAATCGTTTTAGGTTTGTGAATGAGGATCCTTCAAGGTGGAAGCTTTGCTAAAAATTTTGGTCTTGAATAATGGTAATAGTTTCTAAGGTTACAAAACCATTAACCTGTGAGAATATTTGTAAATGCTGTTCGTTATTTTTCAACTCTATCTGTTTCTTCCTCATCAAGGCTAGCCTTCAATAAATGAAGGTGAAATATAAAGAAATGGGATAAAAGTATGCATTTAAAAAAAAAAAAGGGACAGGTTAAAGTTATGAGGAAGGATATGAAAACAGAGTGCAGCAGCAGAGGAAAAGAAACATCTGTCACGTTGCTGCACTCTTAAGTTGTAATTAGCAGCACAGTAATTATGCAATGCAGTGATCTTCCAAGCTCTGTGAGGTTTAGCTAATGATACAGACATGTAATGACTTACCTGTCAGGAGTAGAAACCAAAATAACATCTTAAAAAGAGGAAAACTACCAGTGACATAGGCAAATAGGGTGAAAGAATACTGGAGGGAGAGAAATGGCAGAAGAAAGCATGAAATGGTGTATGGAAGGGAAGCATGTCAGGACAGGGATAGGTTGAGACATTTTTTGAAACTTGTTTCATGCTTAATAGGTGTAGAAAGAAATGAAGATCTCTTTATTTTGACACCAGTACATGTTAATTACTGGTTAGTAGTTTCTTACTGGGACTACCTTACTATGTCATGTACAGAAAAGTGGATATGAAATGTGAGATGTCTCCATCTATAAACAGTACAACATCGAAAACCTAGAAACTTGAAATCTGGAAAATTTTCAGGATTTCATGATAAAATATTTTTGTAAAAGCATTACCTATATTATTCCTTTTCAGTTTAAAAGTATTGTGACACTGTTTTCACCCAGTAGCTCAGCCCAACTCAACAAGTTCTGAAAGAAGAAATGCATTCAATTTTGTCAAGAGGAAGGTGCAAGGGTTGAAAAAGAGGGCAAATGAGAGTTGGGGTAAGAGAGTATCATTAAACTTTAGGGATATTTTTGGAAGGAGGTAAATAACGTGAGTAAAATGAGAAAAAATGGGAATATTGGTGAAGGGAGCGAGAGGGGAAAGTGATAACAGGCAGTGAGGAGATGGAGTGAGTATTTTGAAGGTCTGTTGAATGTGTTTGATGATAAAGTGGCATATGTAGAGTGTTTTGGTTGGGATGGTGTGCCAAGTGAGTCAGGGAGGGTGGTTTGGTGAAGAAAGAAGAGGTGGTGAAAGCCTTGTCGAAGATGAAATCTGGCATGGTGGCAGTTTGGATGGTACTGCATGTGAATTTATTAAGAAAGGGGGTGAGTGGTGAGGATATCCAGTTTATGTATGTATCATGGTGAAGTGCCTGAAGATTGGTGGAATGCATGTTTAGCGCCATTGTACAAAGGCAAAGGGGATAAAGGTATGTGTTCAGAGGCATGAGTTTGAGTATTCCTGGAAGATTGTATTGGAGGTTATTGATTGAGAGGGTGATGGCATGTACAGAGCATCAGACTGGGGAGGAGCAGTTTGGTTTCAGAAGTGGTAGAGGATGTGTGGAACAAGTGATTCCTTTGATGTTTGTGTGTGAGAAATACTTAGAAAAACAGATGGATTTGTATGTGGCATTTATGGATCGAGAAGGCATATGATAGGGTTGATAGAAATGCTTTGTGAAAGGTCTTAAGAGTATATGGTGTGGAAGGTAAGCTGCTAGAAGCAGAGAAGTTTTTATCAAGGGTGTATGGCATGTGTACAAGGAGGAGGATAGGAGAGTGATTAGTTGCCAGTGAAGGTCAGTGTGCAGCAGGGGTATGTGATGTCCCTATAGTTGTTTGATTTCTTTATGGATGGGGTGGTTAGGAAGGTAAATGCAAGAGTTTTGGAGGGATGAGTATGCAGTATGTTGGGGATCAGAGGGCCTGGGAAGTGAGTCAGTTGTTGTTCACCGATGTTACAGCACTGGTGGCTGATTCAAGTTAGAAACTGCAGAAGTTGCTGAATGAGTTTGGATAAGTGTGTGAAAATTGAAAATTGAGAGTAAATGTGAATAAGAGCAAGGTTCTTAGGTTCAGCAGTGTTGAGGGACAAGTAAATTTGAATGGAAAAACGTTGGAGGAAGCGAAGTGTTTTAGATATCTGGGAGTGGACTTAGCAGCGAATGGAACCGTGTAAGTGAGTCATAGGGTGGGGAAGGGGGTGAAGGTTCTGGGATTAATGAAGAATGTGTGGAAAGAGAGACTGTTATCTCAGAGCAAAAATGGGTATGTTTGAAGGAATAGTAATTCCAACAATATTATATGGTTGCGAGTCATGGGCAAAAGGTAGGGTGGTATGGATGAGGGTGGATGTGCTGGAAATGAAATGTTTTTGAGGATGATATGTGATGTGAGGTGATTTGATCAAGTAAGTAATGAAAAGGTAAAAGAAAAAGAGATGTGTGGTTATGAACAGAATGTGGTTGAGAGAGCAGAAGAGGATGTGTTGAAATGGTTTGGTCATTTGGAGAGAATGAGTGAGGAAAGATTTATAAAGAGGATATATATGTGTCAAGAGGTGGAGGGAACAAGGAGAAGCAGGAGACTGAAGTGGAAGTGGAACGATGGAGTGAAAAAGATTTTGAGCAATCAGGGCCTGAACACACAGGAAGGTAAGAGGCATGCAAAGAATAAAGTGAACTGGAACAATGTGGTACACCAGGGTTGACATGCTGTTAATGGACTGACCAGGGCATGTGAAATGTTTGGGGTAAACCATGGAAAGGTCTGTGGGGCCTAGATGTGGATGGGGAGCCGTGGTTTCGGTGCATTACGCATGACAGCTAGAGACTGAGTGTGAACGAATGTGGCCCTGTGGGGCAGGGTGGCACCGCAATGGATGAAGGCAAGCAAGTATGAATATGTACATGGGTATCTATATGTCTGTGTATGTGTATGTATATGTGTGTATGTTGATATGTATATGTACATGATAGGGGATGGGGAGAAAGAATGCTTCCCACGTATTCCCTGCATGATGTAGAAGGCAAATAAAAGGGGAAGGAGCATGGGGCTGGAAATCCTCCTGTCCAGTTTTTACCTTTCCAAAAGAGGGAAAAGAGAAGGAAGCCAAGTGAGGATTTTTTTTCTCTAAGGCTCAGTCCTCTGTTCTTAATGCTCCCTCGCTTATGTGGGAAATGGTGAATATGTATGAAAAGAAAAAAAATGAGTGGATGGGTCTTTCTTCTTCTGTTTCTTGGCACTACCCTGCTGATGCAAGAAATGGCAATCAAGTATAATGATGATAATGAAAAGTTATTCTTAATATTCCTATTAATTTTATAAGCACTGTAATGTGCACATACTCTATACAAGAAAATAACAAAGAGAGGTAAACCATTGTACTGGTATAATAGTGTTGGCCCAAACTTACTTGATCTGTAGTAAGTTAGACTTTTAAATGTATTTTCCATACATAAGTAAGTTAGACTTTTAAATGTATTTTCCATATATAAGTAAGTTAGACTTTTAAATGTATTTTCCATATATGCACTCCAAAGTCCAGAAAAATAAAAAATCCAGAAATGTCCAGATCCCAAGCATTTTGGACTTTTGATGTAACTGTATTTGCCAACCTTACACCCCTACTATCAGTTATCTTTCTTCAGAATAGATATATTTGAAGAGCCAGCTGGTGAGCTACTTTCATCAAAGCAAGCTATCATTTTGAGGTTAACCCATTAGTTGACTGTGATGATGTGACATACCTAGAGGATTCAAATCCACTGAGCATATGAGTGGTGAGTTCTCAGGAGTCAGTCATTTAGAAAAGGAATTATTGACTTTTTAGTTCAGGCCTTCAGTTAATGGTTGCAAATGTTCCTAGACCACCTGCTAGTGGTTACTTATGGAAAAAAAAATCACCTATCGTTAGGCTGTATTATCACTGGTGGACAGAAAGGAGGACAGGGTCATTAGGAACTTTCTTGCCTCTGGGAGTCTGTTTTAATGTGCTCCTGAATGGAGTGCAGCTATGGAACTGTGGGAGCCCTAAAAAAGGGGTCCTGGGGTTGTATAATGATTTAGTAATAGTATTGATGATGATAATAATATGTAATGGTTGGTTGTGCTACTGTTTCTTAGATAAAACATGTGTCTGAATTGTCTAAATGTTTACCAAATTTCACCCACTTTTTACATTTTTAGATTGTTGGTGAATGTTTACTCAAAGGGAATTATGAATTTTGATTTTAAAGACTTCAGCTAAAACTAGTTACATCCATTCTGAAAGAGCTACTACAGTGTCAGTTAGATTATGAATTATTAGTGTGCAGAAAAGATGATATATACAAGTCTTAAATGATTTTATTTATAAGAGGATATTGCACCCACTTACAAGAGCAAATCACAGACATTTGAGGACCTCACATTATTTTGTTACTTTTTTTGTTAAAATCATGATTTAATCTTTTCATCTGACATGACTTCATTTAGGACATACTTATGTCACTGTCAAGATGGCTGCTTTAAAAAAAATGATTCTCTATAATATCTCCATGGTTCTTTTCAGTGCATTAAACTGATAATCTTTTTACTGGATTGTTCTATTTAATTAAGTAGCACAGTAGCCCCAAAGATACATGTTTTAGTGTTACACTGATTTTTATTTGGACATTATACTGCAGTTGAATGTCAGTATAGTAGCTATTAATCTTCAGAGAAAAAGTTGATGTGCTTGACTCACAGTTTGTATTGAGATTTTATGTATTTACACATTAACTCCTTAAGTTGCAGCATATATATTACTCAAACTCACAAATCCTATATTACCACTTTTGCTGCTGTCTGCTTTCTTACTAACTGGTACAGACTAATGTTGATCTTGTATAGTATTTTAATCTAAGATGCTGTATAACATCATATGTAACAAGGAGGTGTAGTATTGATTAGACTCTCAGCTGACATAGATTCACAAAAGGTTTATTGAATGCATGGAAATTCTTATCAAAAAAAATTTTAGGTTTCCATTAGCTAGCCCTGTCATTGAAGGTTTAGCAATATGTGTTGTTATAATAATGATTAATACTCATTCTTTCTTTTCTAGGATTCTGCCTTAAGAGATGTTGAGGGAAGCAGTAACCAAAGAGCAGACCAAATATATTCATTCATTTGAGATTTTCTCTCTCTTAGTTAGTATCTGGTTTTGCTTTATTGGTTCAGATTACATAAACATGTATATCAGTAAGTTGATAAAGCAAAATTTCATCTTGTGATAATTTACACTATTCCATCGTTATATTACCTTATGTATCTACAAGTTAATAAAGTAATGTATCTTATGTGTGCATTGATTCTAATCCCTCTTCTTGACTCATACTATATGAATGAGGTTAAATATAAGGAAAGGAGTGAATGTCAAGGATGTGATCAGGGAATACACAATTAACAGGAGTGTCTTTGTCAGGGAGTCTATGGAAGTGTTCCTGGACTGTTATAGGTTATGCATAAACATCACTGCTGTGCAGTAAGAAAAAGTATATAAAGTATGTTACCTTATTTCCAACCTCAATTCCACAGTTCAGCAAAGGGGCAAGAATGCCCAACTTATAAAGGCAAAGCAAAAATGGGTATGTTTGAAGGAATAGTGGTTCCAACAATGTTGTATGGTTGCGAGGCGTGGGCTATGGATAGAGTTGTGCGCAGGAGGGTGGATGTGCTGGAAATGAGATGTTTGAGGACAATGTGTGGTGTGAGGTGGTTTGATCGAGTAAGTAACGTAAGGGTAAGAGAGATGTGTGGAAATAAAAAGAGCGTGGTTGAGAGAGCAGAAGAGGGTGTTTTGAAATGGTTTGGGCACATGGAGAGAATGAGTGAGGAAAGATTGACCAAGAGGATATATGTGTCGGAGGTGGAGGGAACGAGAAGTGGGAGACCAAATTGGAGGTGGAAAGATGGAGTGAAAAAGATTTTGTGTGATCGGGGCCTGAACATGCAGGAGGGCAAGGAATAGAGTGAATTGGATCGATGTGGTATACCGGGGTTGACGTGCTGTCAGTGGATTGAATCAGGGCATGTGAAGCGTCTGGGGTAAACCATGGAAAGCTGTGTAGGTATGTATATTTGCGTGTGTGGACGTGTATGTATATACATGTGTATGGGGGTGGGTTGGGCCATTTCTTTCGTATGTTTCCTTGCGCTACCTCGCAAACGCGGGAGACAGCGACAAAAAAAAAAAAAAAATATTCTTTATATTTTTTGTTTCCTACTTGTTTCCCATATTGTTTAATGAGGTAGCTTCAGAAACAGTTGAACGAGTCTTAGAGGAAAAGTCCTTTTTGGTTCCTTTTTTCCCCCTTTGGAAAGTAATAGTGCAGGAGTGGGGAATATCCTGCCAACCCACTCTTGCCCTCTTAGTTGCCTTCTGTGACATGGAATTTATGTGTTGCATTATCTGACAAACTATTTGGGGTCACACTCACCTGTCCCCCGTAAAACCAATTATGATCATCACAGAAGTCTTCATTCTTCATTTTAGCCCTAGACAGACATAAATCTAATATCCATCATCTCATTGCCATGATTGATCAACCACTCTAATTCAGCAAAATTCCATCTATACTGAGCATAACTTATGATGCAACCCAACCAGACATCAGCACAAAGGTCTCAAACCAAATGTCCATTGAACACTTACCGACACCAGATTTGGACAAGAAAAATAATCCCATAGTATCCTCCACAAACAATTTACATGCTTTAATTTAAACTATGCCTCATCTGCCCATTATTAAGCAAATATATGAGTGATGCAAGCCACAAGAGCCCTCGGGGCAATCTTTGGCTGTAGTAACGGCAAGCATCCCACATCTATACAACAAATCAAAGTATTCTGCCAGTGCAATCCCTCTTCAATATACTTAGCACTCAATTCTCAGAAATACTCAAAATAAATAGTTTTGCATATACGTGATGTATTTCAAAGTAAAATGGAATAAAGTACATAAAAACAAAATATCTAACCTTCCAATATTCAAGAGATGTGACTCGTTTTTTGTTAGTTTTCTGTTAAAATATTTGATATAATACACTCACGGAAATGTAATATTTTTTGCTGAAATGACGTACGTATTACAGTGGGATAAAGCCATCCACTTTTGCGTTTTGATCCAAAGGTGTTACCATAATCGCTTTTCGAATGATTTTCAGCTAATGAAAACTTGTATTATAATAATATTATATCCAAATTGACTTGAATAAATACCTGAATGAAAATATTCAATATTTCTGCTGAAACTATGTGCGTTTCAGTGTAAAGTGCCATGTTAATAAATGGTAAACAATTTAACTTTGGCACTCTTTATTTCATGCTCGGCAAATGTCTGTTTATAGGATCTACGCAGCTTTTTTGTGTGTTTGGATTTTCTGAAATGAGTTTTACATGCCATAGAACATGGTGTTTTATTACCTTAATATGTTGTTCCATTACCCTCAAAAACTTTGGTCGACCTATACACGGGGTAGACTTACAGGCGAGTGTGTATATATATATATGTGTGTGTGTGTGTGTGTGTATGTATGGGTGTTACTGGACTCCACCTGATTGAGGTTACCCTGCAAAAGAAAAATAATAAAAGTTATTGTTGCTGTAAGCATAAGGTGTTCTCAGGGTAAAGTCATCGTACATCTAGTCTCTGAGACTAACGTTCCCAACGGTTTGAACAACAACAACCCGCCTCAGTGTGCCTTGGGCTACGTTGGGAATACATGGTCATTATTCATTCTCCGTGACAGCCACTTTTCAGGAATTTCGCCTCTGGGAGCTGCATTTCTTCCACCTATGCTTTAAGATGGCTGAATCTTGCCTCTCTAATCATATTAGCTGTTGCATTTATTTGTCATATAAGTATCTTAGAGTTGTATTTTATGTCTGTAAGAAACGGAAAGCGAGAATTATCGCCTCTAAGCAAGAAAATGTCGGTACATGTGAGACATCTAAACGCACTGGGTGCTCAGAATTCACGATCAGACCTCAGTCAGGATATGAAGACCCCCATGGACCTAGAATACTTTAGGAACCTCGACAGTTCCATGTCCAGACGTATGTAGGTGGTAATGAAGCCCAAAGGAGAGATGACAAAGCAAAAAAATGTAGGTATGATGTCGCTTTTGAAAATGTATGGGGAAGCAGATAATGTATTTTGTGGACTCTACAATGTATTCTTACATACAATTATTGTTTTGAGGCGTGAATAGTGACCAGTTCTGGGAGAGAGGTTTTGATAGAGCCTACAACTGCGCAAGACATCGAGGTCATTAATGTTATCAGGAGTGTGCATGATTGCCGGGCAGATGGGCTTGAGTACACCTCAAACTTAAGACCAACAGAAGCGCGTTGCTTCAACCTTGTGTATTTCTGGCTGCACTCTGTTTCATCACACTTCGTGTGCCCCTATTCTTAAAAGATTCTTCTTTAGTTGCTTGCTATGACTTCTGGTTGTTTGTCTTTGCAGTTTAGAAGTGATCACTGGCCATTTTGTCAATCTGATATAAGAATGTGAAGGTTCTGATAGCCTCCCTAATTATTTCTCTTCCTTGGTGATTAGTACCATAGCTATTAACTTTGATTAATAACCTGTTTGTACTGCATTACGGGGAATCAGGGCATCTTTTAACATATTAGTGGGTCAGTTTCCCCCAAAGGCTCTTAATTCTTCCACGATATTCAAGAGCAAAAAGCCATTTTTCCCTCGAGGAGGACCCCTTGAGTCCGGTTTTGGGTTTAATAATGTGCATTATAATATTCCGAGCGAGTTTCTGTCACCATGATGCCACGATTTATCGTCACGCACATAAATGGGCCCTTTTGAAACTACCTTGGTGATAAAAATTCCTTAAACGATACAGTGCGTGCGGTGACCTCGACATGAAGGCCGATGTGATTACATTTCATGCTGTCAAGACTTTTAAATCTTTTTTAACTTCCGGCATTCACTATCCCATTACTTGGACCATTCCAATTGATGTCTAACTTTAGTGGTGTTGGTTTTCTGGTTAGATAGTTAAGTGATTATTGTTAATACAAGGAAAAATAATGTTATGGTCCTGATGATTCTATCGAATGTAAATGCGCTCTTGTATCTTATCGTAACCGAAAAAAAAATATGAACAGATGATTGGTTCTTATTGCTCATACCAAAATATTTGGATCATCTAGTTATCCAGAGTCCTTGATTGCTCATATTTGAAGACTATTTGCAGCGCTGAGTGTGTAATTTGACATCTATTTCTGTCTTATAACATTACGCAAGAAACAGCTGATTCATAGTTAACGACTAATGAATTTTTCTATGAGTTTTCTCAACAAAACGGCATATTCTGTACATCGAAAACAGAAGAGTGTTCATTAATTATTAAAAAAAAATATTATGATACCTTTAAACTCGATAATCTGGCACAGATAAATGTAGGTTATCGAGGACGTTGGAAACGCGCCCTGCGTACCCAGACAATTGACGATCGCGGGGAAAGTGTACGCGAGAGTGGCCATGGCTTTCGTTAGGTTCAGACCTGCACTCCTTGCGGGTGAGAATTTTAACTTATTCATTACTATTTAGTGTCCTGCATGTTCGTGTTGTTTTTTGTAATCCAGAAGAGCCTGTGATGCCAGTTCAGTCCGTAGATATTCCTGTGATGTGGTTTATTGTGAGATTTATTACCAAAAAGTGCGAATTCTATGGAGTAAACAATGTTTTGCATTATCCCATAATGCCAGCCTCTCTTATGTATCATGACTCTAGTGTTATGTTGAGTCACTGCATGTGTCCAGGATTCAGGTTAACGTTCGTAATCAAAGACGACCAATCTAATGTAGTTTTGTTGGCCTTTTATATATATATATATATATATATATATATATATATATATATATATATATATATATATATGATTAAGTAAGGTTACCTACTTGGTAGTTATTTACTTTCTTACTGCGTTATCCCCATATCTTCCTTGGAAAACCCATACGGTAAGTAGTCACTTAATTTTTGCTCGTAATTAATGAAAATCTCCTATTTTTCTCGGTTATATTTTGTAGATATGGGTCAGTTCTAGTTTTGTTGAATTTAAGTTCATATGTTTTGGATATTCATTTTTTAAACTGTGATTTGTTTTATTGAGTGAAGTTTGGTTTATTAAATACATTTTTGCGTCATCTGATTAATCATCTTGGCAATATACAGGTTTACCTCCGCGTTGCTATTACTAGTGAGTGTTTAATGATTTTGTTGAGTGTAATATTTAGAGAATACAGTAACCGTAATAGAGTATCATTATAAAGTAACAGTTATGAGCTGGATTTTGAGCATTATCCAGTATTTCTTGAATTATATTGAATAAGGCTATAGTATACCAGGGGAAATGTTGGGTTAACTGAATTATATGGTGGTAACACACTCGAAAAAAATCAGTGAACCTATGAAAACCTCACCTGACCTCCTTAATAGTCAAGATTTTTCTTGCTTTTGTATATTATAGTTCATATATACCAGTTACATCCATGATTGAACACTGCCAAAGTGGAGCCATAGGTTAACAGACAACACAGCGAGTAATCATGCGATCCCAGTGGCAGATGAATTAAGAGCTGCTGTATTTTTCATATCATATTGGCTACTAGGTGAGGTTTTTATATTCCCTGTTGACATTACTTACTTTTAGATTACTTACCTCACATATTTCTTCACGTGTGTAACCCTTATCATCTACCTTAATATTGCTGTGTGAAATATAATGCTCCAAATCATGGTATGCAATTACTGTTATATCATCTGAATATATTCACTAGCATTACAGAACAAAATCATTCTATATTCAAGGCTAATAGTGATGCAGAAGTAAACTGATAAATTACCTTTAAATTTCTCAAATAGTATTACATGGCAGAGGATTTGGTGCTTGAAAAAGAGAAATTTACTGAGAGAATGACTCCCATATCATTGTGTACATTGACCACCCTGCTTCCCTTTTGTATAATTAAGCCAACTCCACAAAGCTTAGGGGCTGTGAAAATCATTGAAAGTATGTAGTTAACCCTTGAAATGAGCATGCACATGAATTAACACTCATTCATTGCACAAAAAGATTGATATATTTTCCTTTATATTGGTGTGGGAAGGTACTGAATTGACAAGGAAGGTCCTGGCTGGGGGCATGGATGCTCCACATTTATATAAGTGTATAATGATTATGAGTTTCTTCTTGGTGTGATTTCATTCTACACACAACCAAATATATTACACTGTTTTCTTTTCATCCATGATTTTACACATCCAGCTTTTATGAGTTACATATTTTTTACATAATATACATATCACTATCTGCATCCTGGTTGTGGATAGGGAGCTGTGGTTCGATGCATTACACATAACAGCTTGTTTATGGATGTGAGCAGATGTGGCCTTTATTTGTCTGTTTTCTGCTGCTTCCTCACTGATGCAGGGGGCAGCAATCAGGTGTGGGTGAAAAAGAAAAGGATGTATATGTTGACTTTTTTCTTTTCCATCATGCATTTGTGCTGTTTCCTGTGGGGCGAGGCCACATTGGGAATGCATGAAGCTGAGCAAGTATGAATATGTTCATGAGTATATATATATATGTATGTGTATTTATATGTAAATGTATGTATGTATGTATGTATATTTATGTATATGTATGAGTGTGTGTGTATTTGTACATTTATGTGAGTGGCTGGGTCTTTTATCATCTGTTATCTGGTGCTACCTCGCTAATGTGGGAAATGGCCTTCAGGTATGAATAAAAGTACATATTTCTGTATTTACACATTATTTTCATATTTTCCTATAAATAGCATATGACATTAAGTGCTTGAAATAAATGAAAAGAATTACCTGATGATTTCTCAAAATATATTTTTTTTTTTTTTTTTTTTTTTCAGTGTAGAATTGCTTCCAAAAGTTGCCTTGTAAATTTGGCTTCCTACTGTGATGACTCATTTACATTCTCTCTGTTGGTTACTGGGGTATTGTGATACATGATGTTTTTTTCCAGGAGTGTTTTTGGGTTCCTGATGATTTCTTTGGATAAAAGATGGAATCACATATCAGCTGGAAACTTAAAGACATTTCTCACGTTTCCATATCCTACCTTAAGCATGTGACTCACTTCCATGTGTAAGCACTGCTTTCCAAAATACCTCCCATTCCTCACCCACTCCTGAAGTAAGAGAGGTTTGTTAGTAAGATTATGATTAGACATATTGGGAGAGTGAAGTAGTCAGTTAGAATGTTAGGTAGGATCTTCTGAAAACACTGTGCTAGAGTTGCCCTCTGCTATTGGCCTTTTAAGGTTGAGGCTCTAAAGGCTAAATAGCAGCACTGGATTTAACTAGTTATGGAGACACTATTGCGATGGCCACCCCTTTAAAGAGTTTCTGAAGGAAATGAGTGTCTGAGATGTAGAAAGATAGATGAATATAGAATGCACAGACATATACATATATACACTTGTACATATTTATACTTGCTTGTCTTTATCCATTCCTGGCACTACCCCTCCCGACAGGAAACAGCATTGCTACCCCTTGCTTCAGCAAGGAAGTGCCAGGAAAACAGACAAAAAAAGGCCACATTTGTTCACACTCAGTCTCTATAGCTGTCATGTGTAATGCACCAAAACCACAGGCTTACAGACCTTTCCATGGTTTACCCCAGACGTTTCACATGCCCTGGTTCAGTCCATTGACAGCACGTCGACCCTGGTATACCATATCGTTCCAATTAACTATTCCTTGCACGCCTCTCACCCTCCTGTATGTTCAGGCCATGATCACTCAAAATCTTTTTCACTCCATCCTTCCACCTCCAGTTTGGTCTCCTGCTTCTCCTTGTTCCCTCCACCTCTGACACATGTGTCCTCTTTGTCAACCTTTCCTCACTCATTCTTTCCAAATGCCCATACCACTTCAACACATCCTCTTCTGCTTTCTCAACCACACTTTTTATTTCCACACTTCTTTCTTACCCTTTCATTACTTACTTGGTCAAACCACCTCACACCACATATTGTCCTCAAACATTTCATTTCCAACACATCCACCCTCCTCTGTACAACCCTATCTATAGCCCATGGCTCGCAGCTACATAGAATTGTTGGAACTACCATTCCTTCAAACATACCCATTTTTGCTCTCCGAGATAGCATTCTTTCCTTCCACACATTCTTCATTGCTTCCAGAACCTTTTCCCCCTCCTACATCCTGTGACTCGCTTCTGCTTCCATAGTTCCATTCGCTGCTAAGTCCTCTCCCAGATATCTAAAACACTTCACTTCCTCGAATTTTTCTTCATTCAAACTTACATCCCAATTAACATGTCCCTCAACCGTACTGAACCTAATAACCTTGCTCTTATTCACATTATACCCTCAGCCTTCTCCTTTCACACACTTTTCCAAACTCAGTACAAGCCTCTGCAGTTTCTCACTCAAATCAGTCTCCAGAGCTGTATCATTAGCGAACAACACCTGACACTTCCCAGTCTCTCTCATCCCCAACAGCCTGCATACTTGCCCCTCTCCAAAACTAGCATTTACCTCCATAAGCACCCCATCCATAAACAATTTAAACAACCATGGGGACATCACACACCCCTGGCACAAACCATCCTACACTGGGAACCAATCACTATGCTCTCTTCCTACCCGTACACATGCTTTACATCCTTGATGAAAGCTTTTCACTGCTTCTAGCAGCTTACCTCCCACATCGTATATTCTTAAGACCTTCCAAAAAGCATCTCTGTCAACCCTATCATATGCTTTCTCCAGATCCATAAGTGCTACATACAAATCCATGTTTTTTCAAGTATTTCCTACACACATTCTTCAAAGGAAACACCTGATTCACACATCCTCTGCCACTTCTGAAACCACATTGCTCCTCCCCAATCTGACACTTTGTACTTACCTTCACCCTCTCAATCAGTACCCCACCAATACAATTTCCCAGGAATACTCAACAAACTTATGCCTCTAGTTTGAACACTTATCTTTATCCCCTTTTCATTTGTACAGTGGCACTATGCATGCATTCCACCAATCCTCAGGCACTTCATCCTGATCCATATATACAATGAATATCCTTACTAACCAATCAACAACACAGTCACCCCTTCTTAATAAATTCTACTGCAGTATCATCCAACCCTGCCCCCTTGCCGGATTTCATCTTTCACATAGCTTTCACTACCTCTTCTCTCTTAACCAATCCATTCTCCCTGACCCTCTCACTTCGCACACCACCCCAACCAAAACACCCTTCATCTGTCACTCAATCTTCAAACACATTCAACAAGCTTTCAAAATACTCATTCCATCTCCTCACTCCATCACTACCTGTTATTACTTCACCCTTTGCCCCCTTTACCGATGTTCCCATTTGTTCTCTTTTCTTACGCTTGTCATTTAAGTTCTTCCAAAAATCTTCTTATTCTCTCTAAGATTCAACGATACTCTCACCCCAACACTCATTTGCCCTCTTTTTCAACCCTTGCACCTTCCTCTTGACCTCCTGCTGCTTTCTTTTATACATCTCCCAGTCATTTGCTCTCCTTCCTTGTAAGTATCGTCCAAACACCTCTGTTTTCTCTTTCACTGACAACTTTACTCCTTCATCTAACCACTCACTACCCTTTCTGATCTGCCCACCACCCACCTTTCTCATACCACATGCATTTTTTGCACATGCCATCACTGCTTCCCTAAATACATCCCATTCCTCACCCACTCCCGTGGAGGAACTTCTCCCTCTAAAGGAGTCCATTATTTCCCTGCCTCTACTGGGAGTGCAGCCACATAGCTGCAGGAGTCCCATAAAAGGGATCTTGGTTTTGTATGATTAATTAGTTATACAGGCATATATGCACATCATATAATTGCATGTTCTGCTTGCAGGTCGGACACTACACCACATAGCAAAGATAAGACGCTGGTTTTCAAATGATGCAGTTCCACGTATCACAACCCACTACTCTGTTGTGCCAAGGGAAGGGGATCCACGTTGGACTGGTGGGTGGTGATTTTCTTTTTATATCATGTTCTGTGAAATTTTGTTTTATGTTAACGAAGCAGCTCCTTTGAACAGATAGGTGATAACTTATATTACTCTCATGAATGCTAATAGTAAAGCTAAATAATGTTATTAATGCTTACTGGTTTGTTGGTTCCCAAACAAGTCTTTACCCATTTTCACATGGCTGTCTTCATAATGATTCCCCGCCCCATCTAGTTACAAAGTAGCTATCACTGTTAGCATAAAATTGATGGAAGGGCTTCATGACATAACCTTTCAACACCTCTTGCAGACCACACTGTGAACAACTTTTCAACACCTCTTGCAAACCACACTGTGAACAACCTTTCAGCACCTCTTGCAGACCACACTGTAAACGTTACAACAATCTTATCGAGGCAAGAAGAAATATGCAAAGATATATCACAGTTAAAACTAATGCACTTAAAACAGAATGTCTGTATCCTCCCAGATATCCACTGTCACTCCTTTAACCCTCGACAAATGCAAATCCAGTGTTCACACTCCATTAACCGTGAACAGTCAGCTGCTTCCACTCAACAGAACTCAAACTATACAAGGTATCATGATTGACACATACCTAACACTTATTCCCCAGACCACAAACATCAACATAAAGGCCATAAACAAACTAAACACCCACAGAACACTTACTGGTACCAGTTTTGGACAACAAAAAGGATCCCATGGCATCCTCTTCAAGCAGTTCATCTGCTTCACCCAAAACTGCAATTCACCTGTCCAGTCATCCACCCAAAGTGTAGAATTCTAATATGCAAGAGCTTATTCGTGTAAAAGGCAGTCAGTGACAATTACTCTTCATTTGTTGCTTTTTCCTGCATTGGTCAATAGATTGCAAGCAGATATTGAAAAATAGTGTATAATGTTTATTGTATTGCCTTTGCATAATGAATTTCAGCCATTTTGTTCTAAAATTGTTATACATGGTCCCAGTTTTGTTTTTAACGGATTGAAGTCTTTGGCTCAGGCATGATTTATTGGATATGAAGGATCAGTGTCCTGTTGACAGGTCATTTTCTTTGGATTCTGATTGTCCTTTTCTGCTAACATTCTGGGATTGTATAATTGGAAAGTTATAAGTGCTGGTAGGTACATGATGCTTTTGGGTTATTTTTGTTATTTGGTTATGAAATACATTATATAATGTATCTATCTATATCTCTTATGCTATAACACAGTTTAAATTTTTTTCACCCTGTATGGTGTTTCCTCTTAAACACCATTACTTTACATTTACTCATATTTACTATTTGCCTATGCTTACATAGATCATAAAACACATTTCTAACCTTCTGCATTGGGTTCTTATAGATGTAGACATGGAACGTTATGCTGATGAAGCTGATGTTGTTATTGTGGGAGGTGGTCCTGCTGGTCTCTCTGCATCCATTCGACTCATGCAGTTGGCACAGGAACAAGAGAAGGAAATTCGAGTTATGGTAGTGGAGAAAGCAGCAGACATAGGTAAGTGAGCTGCTTGCATAACTAGATACAAATGTTGTGATCCCCTTTTCATGAAATGCTACTTCATCTTCAACAGAAACAGACGAAAGAATAGCCCAACCCACCCACATACACATGTATATACATAAACCTTCACACTTGTACATATACATACCTATACATTTCAATGTATATGTACATATATATACACAGACATATGCATGTATACACATGTACATATTCATACTTACTGCCTTCATCCATTCCCTCCACCACCCCGCCACACATGAGGTAGCGTTAGGAAATGGCGATTAAGTATAATAATAATAATTTTTTTTTACCTATACTAAGTTGCTATCACCCATATTAGCAAGGTAGCACAAGGAAACAGATGAAAATAGCCCAACCCACCCACATACACATGTATATACATAAACCTTCACACTTGTACATATACGTACCTATACATTTCAATGGATATGTACATATACTTACACAGATATATGCATGTATACACATGTACATATTCATACTTACTGCCTTTATCCATTCCCGTCACCACCCGCCACACATGAGGTAGCGTTAGGAAAAGACAAAAAAGGCCACATTCGTTCACACTCAGTCTCCAGCTGTCATATATAATGCACCGAAACCATAGCTCCATATCCACATCCAGGCCTACAGACCTTTCCATGGTTTATCCCAGATGCTTCACATGCCCTGGTTCAATATATTGTTTGTGTTTATGTGTATATTTCATAGAAAACATGAAGGGAGATACAGTCATGGTAGGGATAGTACTGTGTAAAAGAATTATTATTCATAGAGTCAAATTTGAATTGTTGGTATTATCTGCAGTGGGTTTTCAACCTTAAAATACAATAAACTGATTTTCATCATAAGGACCTTTGTATAAGCATAACTTGAATGTGAAACTTCACTGGTTGGACACATGATATTGATTATACGGTATGCTTTGTATATTTTTCAATATCTATCTATCTACTTGTATCTCTGACACCTCTTCCCAACTGGAACTCCCCCAAGGGGGTGGCCACAGCAATAGAGTCTCCATAACTAATGAACTTCAGTGAACTTCTTAGCCTTTTGTGTCTCACCCTTAACAGGTCACTAGCAGAGGACAGCTCTGGCGCAGTGTTTGCAGAGGGTTCTACTTAATGTTTGTACTGATTACTACAACCTAATGCTCCTGCCTAATGTTCTTCCCTACTACTTCCACATACTGATCTTGCCTGAATGTGCCCGCCTACTAATTCCATCTGTTGTTCCTACCATTTTGCTGAAAGGCAGGGCTAGCACATATTGCTCACTGGAGGAAAATCTAGTTATGAAGAATGAGCTGTGTGAGTTAAAGTCTCATCAGCTGTTATGTATGAGAAGGAGAGATTGTATGTTTGTAAACAGAATGCCAGTAGTCCATGTTTGGGTCAGGCAGAAAGAAAATACAGCTACCTTGGTCAGGGAAGTGCAGTTTAACAACCACTGAAATGTTGGTTCTTTACGCAGCTGTCACTATCCCTCCCGATACCCAATCACTAATATTATTAAACATTTGACTTCTTGAAAATCCAGTGTCATGATAAAGAGGCTAAAGTACCTCTGCATTGTGACATTTATCCACTGTTATGTGAATAATGTATCGTCTTGGTTTATATTTTTCTTGATTTATTGTATTTTATTTAGGTTGTCATACTCTATCTGGAGCATGCTTAGAACCACGTGCCTTGCAAGAACTTTTCCCAGATTGGGAAGAACGTGGGGCTCCCCTTAATACACCAGTTACAGCTGACAAGTTCGCACTGCTCACAGAGAGAAGACGAATAGATATTCCAATATTACCTGGTAAGACAAAGGATTTTTCATTGAATGATATCAGATGAATCTCAAAATTAAGTTCATTGCTCAGAAATTGAGCAAGTTTGTCAAGTTTAGCTTAAAAAACAAAGAAGCAAGCAAGAATAAAGGAACAACTTAGAGGTTATTAAGAATTCCACTTGTGCAGATTGAATTTATGTATTGTATACAGGAATATGGCTGTGCGGAGAATGTTCATCTTAGTTCCAGTTGCTAGATCATGAGATTATGTTAAGGTATAATCTTAGATGTATTTACCCTGCATAAAATGTATAGACTTTGTCATACAAATTATTTTGAAAAAGGTGCATAAAAGACTTTAGGATGACATCATTATTCTCCTTTTCGCATCTAGCTGATTGATATATATTTTTGTTGTTTCATAAAGGTATGCCAATGCATAATCATGGCAACTACATAGTACGCTTAGGGCACTTAGTACGATGGCTTGGAGAGCAAGCTGAGGAGTTAGGAGTGGAGATCTATCCTGGCACGCCTGCATCAGAAGTTTTATACCACGAAGATGGCTCAGTTGCTGGTATTGCCACAAGTGATGTTGGTATTTCTAAAGATGGATCTCCAAAGGTAAGGAAAAGCTGCTCAATGTCCTTTCCTGAAAATTCTTGGGAATGTGTTCTCTTTGTCATGGCTTGAGGGTGAGCTGTGTTCACTTCAAACAGTTTTTCCATATTTCTTTTGTCCTGAATATCTTTGTATTTGGTTGAATTGTGCATGTCATGCAGTAAGTAATTTGACAATCAAAGTATGTGCTTATGCTATTACTTCTCTAGGGAGAGAGTTCTACATTCATAGGGCTTCATCTGTTGAACTTTGTTTTACCATCAGATAGCTTCTCAAACATTTGTGTACTGCTGGCATTCACAGCTTCAGTTCATTGTCTTTTTCAGTCATACACCATCCTTACACTAAGACAGTACTTCTTCACTACCTTTCTAACAAGCTTTTTGAAAAACCTCTTGTAATAACATCAGGGTACTCTGTCAATGCATCTCATCAAGAATTGCTCATTTTTGATATTATCTAGCTGATTTCAAGACTTTAAGCTTGTAATCAGGTCACCTTTAATTCTTTCATTACAGTTAAGCTGTCTTACTTAAGCCTTCATCTTAGTTGCCTTTCTCTTGAATTACTTAGGTATATCTTTATGCTTTTTTAGGTGCTGTGATTTGTGAGAAGTATCTTTCTTTTGGTCTAATATTTGTTGCTGATAATTTATCATATATTTCCCTATCCTTCTGATATTTTTCAGCGGGCAGATTGCCACCATGATGATTTTCATGATACACCAACACAGAGATGACACTTTTGTCGTACTTGAGTGTCATTTCCTGCATTGGTTTGAGGTAGTGCTAGGAACAGACGAAGAAAGGCTGCATCCTTTTACGTCTATTCTCTAAGTTTCTTGTGCTGTGCACTGAAATCACAGTTCCTTATCCACAACCTGGCCTCACAGACCCATCCATACCCATTGGCAGCACATTGACCCGTGTATACCACATTGTACCAGTTCACTCTATCCTTTGCATGTCTTTCACATTCCTGCATGTTCTGGCCCCAATCGCTCAAAATCTTTTTCCTCCAATCCTCCATCTCGTATTTGGTCACCCTGTTCTCCTTGTTCCCTCCATTTCTGACATATGTATACTCTTTGTCACTGTTGACATTATTAACTTTTTGTTCATTTTCCATCTCAAGCAGTGATGATATACAAAATATTTTAGCATGTGAAATTTAGTGTTTTTTATTATATATATCTGGGGTAAACCATGGAAAGTTCTGTGGGGCCTGGATGTGGAAAGGGAGCTGTGGTTTCTGTGCATTATTACATGACAGCTAGAGACTGAGTGTGAACGAATGGGGCCTTTGTTGTCTTTAACTAGCACTACCTCGCACATATGAAGGGGGGGGTGTTATTCCATGTCTGGCGGGGTTGTGATGGGAATGAATAAAGGCAGACAGTATGAATTATGTACATGGGTATATATGTATATGTCTGTGTGTGTATATATATATGTATACATTGAGATGTATAGGTATGTATATGTGCTGTGTGTGGATGTGTATGTATATACATGTGTATGTGGGTGGGTTGGGCCATTCTTTTGTGTTTCCTTGCACTTCCTCGCTAATGGGGGAGACAGCGACAAAGCAAAATAAAATAAATAAATAAATATATCTTTCTCCCCTATCCCTGGGGATAGGGGAGAAAGAATACTTCCCACGCATTCCCCACATGTTGTAGAAGGCGACTAAAGGGGACAGGAGTGGGGGGCTAGAAACCCTCCCCTCCTTGTATTTTAACTTTCTAAAAGGGGAAACAGAAGAAGGAGTCACACGGGGAGTGCTCATCCTCCTCGAAGGCTCAGATTGGGGCGTCTAAATGTGTGTGGATGTAACCAAGATGAGAAAAAAGGAGAGATAGGTAGTATGTTTGAGGAAAGGAACCTGGATGTTTTGGCTCTGTGTGAAACGAAGCTCAAGGGTAAAGGGGAAGAGTGGTTTGGGAATGTCTTAGGAGTAAAGTCAGGGGTTAGTGAGAGGACAAGAGCAAGGGAAGGAGTAGCACTACTCCTGAAACAGGAGTGGTGGGAGTATGTGATAGAGTGTAAGAAAGTAAACTCTAGATTGATATGGGTAAAACTGAGAGTTGATGGAGAGAGATGGGTGATTATTGGTGCATCTGCACCTGGGCATGAGAAGAAAGATCATGAGAGGCAAGTGTTTTGGGAGCAGCTGAATGAGTGTGTTAGTGGTTTTGATACACGAGACCGGGTTATAGTGATGGGTGATTTGAATGCGAAGGTGAGTAATGTGGCAGTTGAGGGAATAATTGGTATACATGGGGTGTTCAGTGTTGTAAATGGAAATGGTGAAGAGCTTGTAGATTTATGTGCTGAAAATGGACTGGTGATTGGGAATACCTGGTTTAAAAAGAGAGGTATACGTATGTAAGTAGGAGAGATGGCTGGAGAGCGTTATTGGATTACGTGTTAATTGATAGGCGTGCGAAATTGAGACTTTTGGATGTTAATGTGCTGAGAGGTGCAACTGGAGGGTTGTCTGATCATTATCTTGTGGAGGCGGAGGTGAGGATTTGTAGAGGTTTTCAGAAAAGAAGAGAGAATGTTGGTGAAGAGAGTGGTGAGAGTAAGTGAGCTTGGGAAGGAGACTTGTGTGAGGAAATACCAGGAGAGACAGAGTACAGAATGGAAAAAGGTGAGAACAAAGGAAGTAAGGGGAGTGGGGGAGGAATGGGATGTATTTAGGGAGGCAGTGATGGCTTGCGCAAAAGATGCTTGTGGCATGAGAAGCGTGGGAGGTGGGCAGATCAGAAGGGGTAGTGAGTGGTGGGATGAAGAAGTAAGATTATTAGTGAAAGAGAAGAGAGAGGCATTTGGACGATTTTTGCAGGAAAATAATGCAAATGAGTGGGAGATGTATAAAAGAAAGAGGCAGGAGGTCAAGAGAAAGGTGCAAGAGGTGAAAAAGAGGGCAAATGAGAGATGGGGTGAGAGAGTATCATTAAATTTTAGGG
Source organism: Panulirus ornatus (assembly GCF_036320965.1). Taxonomy (NCBI): domain Eukaryota; kingdom Metazoa; phylum Arthropoda; class Malacostraca; order Decapoda; family Palinuridae; genus Panulirus; species Panulirus ornatus. The sequence goes on along the minus strand of NC_092288.1, from coordinate 4,502,027 downwards.
AGAATAAAAAGATGTTTTGGAAGGAGGTAAATAAAGTGCGTAAGACAAGGGAACAAATGGGAACTTCAGTGAAGGGGGCTAATGGGGAGGTGATAACAAGTAGTGGTGATGTGAGAAGGAGATGGAGTGAATATTTTGAAGGTTTGTTGAATGTATTTGATGATAGAGTAGAGTGGCAGATATAGGGTGTTTTTGTCGAGGTGGTGTGCAAAGTGAGAGGGTTAGGGAAAATGATCTGGTAAACAGAGAAGAGGTAGTAAAAGCATTGTGTAAGATGAAAGCTGGCAAGGCAGCGGGTTTGGATGGTATTGCAGTGGAATTTATTAAAAAAGGGGGTGACTGTATCGTTGACTGGTTGGTAAGGTTATTTAATGTATGTATGACTCATGGTGAGGTGCCTGAGGATTGGCGGAATGCATGCATAGTGCCATTGTACAAAGGCAAAGGGGATAAGAGTGAGTGCTCAAATTACAGAGATATAAGTTTGTTAAGTATTCCTGGTAAATTATATGGGAGGGTATTGATTGAGAGGGTGAAGGGATGTACAGAGCATCAGATTGGGGAAGAGCAGTGTGGTTTCAGAAGTGGTAGAGGATGTGTGGATCAGGTGTTTGCTTTGAAGAATGTATGTGAGAAATACTTAGAAAAGCAAATGGATTTGTATGTAGCATTTATGGATCTGGAGAAGGCATATGATAGAGTTGATAGAGATGCTCTGTGGAAGGTATTAAGAATATATGGTGTGGGAGGCAAGTTGTTAGAAGCAATGAAAAGTTTTTATCGAGGATGTAAGGCATGTGTACGTGTAGGAAGAGAGGAAAGTGATTGGTTCTCAGTTAATATAGGTTTGCAGCAGGGATGTGTGATGTCTCCATGGATGGTGTTGTTAGGGAGGTGAATGCAAGAGTTTTGGAAAGAGGGGCAAGTATGCAGTCTGTTGTGGATGAGAGAGCTTGGGAAGTGAGTCAGTTGTTGTTCGTTGATGATACAGTGCTGGTGGCTGATTCATGTGAGAAACTGCAGAAGCTTGTGACAGATTTTGGTAAAGTGTGTGAAACAAGAAAGTTGAGAGTAAATGTGAATAAGAGCAAGGTTATTTGGTACAGTAGGGTTGAGGGTCAAGTCAGTTGGGAGGTAAGTTTGAATGGAGAAAAACTGGAGGAAATGAAGTGTTTTAGATATCTGGGAGTGGATCTGGCAGAGGATGGAACCGTGGAAGCAGAAGTGAATCATAGGGTGGGGGAGGGGGCGAAAATTCTGGGAGCGTTGAAGAATGTGTGGAAGTAGAGAACATTATCTTGGAAAGCAAAAATGGGTATGTTTGAAGGAATAGTGGTTCCAACAATGTTGTATGGGTGCGAGGCGTGGGCTATGGATAGAGTTGTGCGGAGGAGGGTGGATGTGCTGGAAATGAGATGTTTGAGGACAATATGTGGTGTGAGGTGGTTTGATCAAGTAAGTAATAATAGGGTAAGAGAGATGTGTGGCAATAAAAAGAGTGTGGTTGAGAGAGCAGAAGAGGGTGTTTTGAAATGGTTTGGTTACATGGAGAGAATGAGTGAGGAAAGATTGACCAAGAGGATATATGTGTCAGAGGTGGAGGGAACGAGAAGTGGGAGACCAAATTGGAGGTGGAAAGATGGAGTGAAAAAGATTTTGAGTGATCGGGGCCTGAACATGCAGGAGGGTGAAAGGTGTGCAAGGAATAGAGTGAATTGGAACGATGTGGTATAACGGGGTTGACGTGGTGTCAATGGATTGAACCAGGGCATGTGAAGCGTCTGGGGTAAACCATGGAAAGTTGTGTGGGGCCTGGATGTGGAAAGGGAGCTGTGGTTTCTGTGCATTATTACATGACAGCTAGAGAGTGAGTGTGAACGAATGGGGCCTTTGTTGTCTTTTCCTAGCGCTACCTTGCAAACATGAGGGGGGAGGGGGTTGTTATTCCATGTGTGGCGGGGTGGCGATGGAAATGAAATAGGCAGACAGTATGAATTATGTACATGTGTACATATGTATATGTCTGTGTGTGTATATATATGTAAACGTTGAGATGTATAGCAAATGGATTTGTATGTAACAGTTATGGATCTGGAGAAGGCATATGATAGAGTTGATAGAGATGCTCTGTGGAAGGTATTAAGAATATATGGTGTGGGAGGCAAGTTGTTAGGAGTGAAAAGTTTTCATTGAGGATGTAAGGAATGTGTACAAGTAGGAAGTAGGAAGAGAGGAAAGTGATTGGTTCTCAGTGAATGTTGGTTTGAAGCTGGGGTGTGTGATGTCTCCTTGGTTGTTTAATTTGTTTATGGATGGGATTGTTAGGGAGGTGAATGCAAGAGTTTTGGAAAGAGGGGCATGTATGCAGTCTATTGTGGATGAGAGAGCTTGGGAAGTGAGTCAGTTGTTGTTCGCTGATGATACAGTGCTGGTGGCTGATTCGTGTGAGAAACTGCAGAAGGTGGTGACTGAGATTGGTAAAATGTGTGAAAGAAGAAAGCTGAGAGTAAATGTGAATAAGAGCAAGGTTATTAGGTACAGTAGGGTTGAGGGACAAGTCAATTGGGAGGTAAGTTTGAATGGAGAAAAACTGGAGGAAATGAAGTGTTTTAGATATCTGGGAGTGGATTTGGCAGCAGATGGAACCGTGGAAGCGGAAGTGAATCATAGGGTGGGGGAGGGGGTGAAAGTTCTGGGAGCGTTGAAAAAGTGTGGAAGTCAAGAACGTTGTCTTGGAAAGCAAAAATGGGTATGTTTGAAGGAATAGTGGTTCCAACAATATTATATGGTTGCAAGGCGTGGGCTATGGATAGAGTTGTGCAGAGGAGAGTGGATGTGCTAGAAATGAGATGTTTGAGGACAATGTGTGGTGTGAGGTGGTTTGATCGAGTAAGTAATGTAAAGGTAAGAGAGATGTGTGGAAATAAGAGCATGATTGAGAGAGCAGAAGAGGGTGTTTTGAAATGGTTTGGACACATGGAGACAATGAGTGAGGAAATATTGACCAAGAATATGGATATATGTGTCGGAGGTGGAGGGAACGAGGAGAAGTGGGAGACCAAATTGGAGGTGGAAAGGTGGAGTGAAAAAGATTTTGAGTGATCGGGGCCTGAACATGCAGGAGGGTGAAAGGTGGGCTAGGAATAGAGTGAATTGGATCGATGTGGTATACTGGGGTTGGCGTGCTGTCAGTGGATTGAATCAGGGCATGTGAAGCATCTGGGGTAAACCGTGGAAAGCTGTGTGGGGCCTGGATGTGGAAAGGGAGCTGTGGTTTCGGGCATTATTGCATGACAGCTAGAGAGTGAGTGTGAACGAATGAGGCCTTTGTTGTCTTTTCCTAGCGCTACCCCGCACACATGAGGGGGGAGGGGGATGGTATTCCATGTGTGGTGAGGTGGCGATGGGAATGAATAAAGGCAAACAGTGTGACTTGTGTGCATGGGTATATATGTATGTGTCTGTGTGTGTATATATATGTGTACATTGAGATGTATAGGTATGTATATTTGCGTGTGTGGACGTGTGTGTATATACATGTGTATGGGGGTGGGTTGGGCCATTTCTTTCGTCTGTTTCCTTGCGCTACCTCGCAAACGCGGGAGACAGCGACAAAGCAAAATATATATATATATATATATATATATATATATATATATATATATATATATATATATATATATATATATATTTTTTTTTTTTTATACTATTCGCTATTTCCCGCGATAGCGAGGTAGCGTTAAGAACAGAGGACTGGGCCTTTGAGGGAATATCCTCACCTGGACCTCTCCTCTGTTCCTTCTTTTGGGAAAAAAAAAAACGAGAGGGGAAGATTTCCAGCCCCCCGCTCCCTTCCCTTTTAGTCGCCTTCTACGACACGCAGGGAATACGTGGGAAGTATTCTTTCTCCCCTATCCCCAGGGAAATATATATATATATATATTTTTTTTTTTCTTTTTTTTATACTTTGTCGCTGTCTCCCGCGTTTGCGAGGTAGCGCAAGGAAACAGACGAAAGAAATGGCCCAACCCCCCCCATACACATGTACATACACACGTCCACACACGCAAATATACATACCTACACAGCTTTCCTTGGTTTACCCCGGACGCTTCACATGCCTTGATTCAATCCACTGACAGCACGTCAACCCCTGTATACCACATCGCTCCAATTCACTCTATTCCTTGCCCTCCTTTCACCCTCCTGCATGTTCAGGCCCCGATCACACAAAATCCTTTTCACTCCATCTTTCCACCTCCAATTTGGTCTCCCTCTTCTCCTCGTTCCCTCCACCTCCGACACATATATCCTCTTGGTCAATCTTTCCTCACTCATTCTCTCCATGTGCCCAAACCATTTCAAAACACCCTCTTCTGCTCTCTCAACCACGCTCTTTTTATTTCCACACATCTCTCTTACCCTTACGTTACTTACTCGATCAAACCACCTCACACCACACATTGTCCTCAAACATCTCATTTCCAGCACATCCATCCTCCTGCGCACAACTCTATCCATAGCCCACGCCTCGCAACCATACAACATTGTTGGAACCACTATTCCTTCAAACATACCCATTTTTGCTTTCCGGGATAATGTTCTCGACTTCCACACATTTTTCAAGGCTCCCAAAATTTTCGCCCCCTCCCCCACCCTATGATCCACTTCCGCTTCCATGGTTCCATCCGCTGACAGATCCACTCCCAGATATCTAAAACACTTCACTTCCTCCAGTTTTTCTCCATTCAAACTCACCTCCCTATATATATATATATATATATATATATATATATATATATATATATATATATATATATATGTTAGAAGCAGTGAAAAGTTTTTATCGAGGATGTAAGGCATGTGTACGTGTAGGAAGAGAGGAAAGTGATTGGTTCTCAGTGAATGTAGGTTTGCGGCAGGGGTGTGTGATGTCTCCATGGTTGTTTAATTTGTTTATGGATGGGGTTGTTAGGGAGGTAAATGCAAGAGTCTTGGAAAGAGGGGCAAGTATGAAGTCTGTTGGGGATGAGAGAGCTTGGGAAGTGAGTCAGTTGTTGTTCGCTGATGATACAGCGCTGGTGGCGGATTCATGTGAGAAACTGCAGAAGCTGGTGACGGAGTTTGGTAAAGTGTGTGGAAGAAGAAAGTTAAGAGTAAATGTGAATAAGAGCAAGGTTATTAGGTACAGTAGGGTTGAGGGTCAAGTCAATTGGGAGGTGAGTTTGAATGGAGAAAAACTGGAGGAAGTGAAGTGTTTTAGATATCTGGGAGTGGATCTGTCAGCGGATGGAACCATGGAAGCGGAAGTGGATCATAGGGTGGGGGAGGGGGCGAAAATTTTGGGAGCCTTGAAAAATGTGTGGAAGTCGAGAACATTATCTCGGAAAGCAAAAATGGGTATGTTTGAAGGAATAGTGGTTCCAACAATGTTGTATGGTTGCGAGGCGTGGGCTATGGATAGAGTTGTGCGCAGGAGGATGGATGTGCTGGAAATGAGATGTTTGAGGACAATGTGTGGTGTGAGGTGGTTTGATCGAGTAAGTAACGTAAGGGTAAGAGAGATGTGTGGAAATAAAAAGAGCGTGGTTGAGAGAGCAGAAGAGGGTGTTTTGAAATGGTTTGGGCACATGGAGAGAATGAGTGAGGAAAGATTGACCAAGAGGATATATGTGTCGGAGGTGGAGGGAACGAGGAGAAGAGGGAGACCAAATTGGAGGTGGAAAGATGGAGTGAAAAGGATTTTGTGTGATCGGGGCCTGAACATGCAGGAGGGTGAAAGGAGAGCAAGGAATAGAGTGAATTGGAGCGATGTGGTATACAGGGGTTGACGTGCTGTCAGTGGATTGAATCAAGGCATGTGAAGCGTCCGGGGTAAACCATGGAAAGCTGTGTAGGTATGTATATTTGCGTGTGTGGACGTGTGTATGTACATGTGTATGGGGGGGGTTGGGCCATTTCTTTCGTCTGTTTCCTTGCGCTACCTCGCAACCGCGGGAGACAGCGACGAGGTATAAAAAAAAATATATATATATATATATATATATATATTCTTTCAAACTGTTCGCCATTTCCCACATTAGCAAGGTAGCGTTAAGAACAGAGGACTGGGCCTCTGAGGGAATATCCTCACCCCCTTCTCTGTTCCTTCTTTTGGAAAAAAAAAAAACAAGAGGGGAGGATTTCCAGCCCCCCGCATAGACCTGTTTCTGTATTCATCACTTCTGACTAATAATCTTTCAAGTTTGAATTTATATATCAATCACATATTCCTCACATGCTACTCCAGTCTGTGAACATGTTTCCTTATATATGAAATCAGTTACTTTCCCATTATGAATATATCCTGTATATGTACTTTGTAATTTTTACAACAGCCACAGCTACTATTTATTGCAATTCTTTCCTCTTTTACATCACGGCAGGTTTAATTTGTTTACGTTATCCCTTAAAAAAGTGTTATGTTATTTTACTCCAGGACTCCTTTGCCAGAGGGATGGAGTTGCGGGCAAAGTGTACAATATTTGCTGAGGGTTGTCATGGCCACCTGGCCAAACAGCTGTTCACTAAATTCAACTTACGTGAAAAATGTGAGCCTCAGACGTATGGTATTGGTCTCAAGGAATTATGGGAGATTAAACCTGAAAACCACAAGCCAGGAACCATTGAACACACAGTTGGATGGCCACTGGATAAGTAAGTAGAGTACTCAGTACATAGGATTTTGATTGAATATGCAGTTTTTATCCCATTGAAAAGCTAAATATTGTTACAAGTTCAGATAATGTTCATAAGAAACATCTTAACTTCAGTTTTATGCATAATATGAAAGGCATCTTGGAAGTAACCAGACTGTGCACATGCGCTAAAGCCCATTTAATGAATATGAGTATCCAGTTTAGGGATGCTCGTCTTGATGGAAAATATTTTGACTATCATTATTTTGTCATGTTTGTGTATCAATCTGTCAGTCTTCTTTTTATTTTTCTATGATATTTCAGTGGTTAGAGTTACTCTAATGAAAGATGACCTTCTTATGTAACTAACATAAATGCAACAAATGTTGTCATTTGCAGATGTAATTTTCAGATGAATTGGTTGCTGTTTGCACACAATATGCCTTTGGTGACAGACTAGAGAAAAACTCCAATACCTGGTGACAGAGTTTAGGAGAGGTGTGGAGGGATAAGGTCAAGAGAAAATGTGAACAATAGTAATGTATTAGATTGCAGCAAGAGAGTGAGACAGCGATGTCTCTAGATTGAATGGAGAGGACCTGGAGAGAGCGAACTGCTTTAGCTATATGGGGGTGGGTGTGGCCACGGATGGAGCAATGGGGGCTGAAGGGAGTCAAAGGATGAAAGATGGGGCTGTAATCCTGGAGTATATAAAAGGATGGGGGTATAATTGAAGGTATAGTAGTCCCCACATTGTTTTATGGATGTGTCAAAGGCTGTACATGCAAAGGCAAAAGGAAGAGGGTTGATTTGTTTGGAATGAAGTGCCTAAGGAAGACATGTTTTGAGGTGTGGTGATCCTGTAAAGAATGAGTGTGAAAGAGAAAAATGTAGTAGTGAGCACAGTCTCAGTGATAGGGCAAACCAAGGTGTGCTGACATTGTTCAGACACATGGAGAAGATAATCAAAGAAATACTGATTACAAGAATCACTGTGTCAGAAGTGTAGGGATCAAAGGGGAAGGGGAGACCGAGGAAGTGATGGAGGGCTGTATTTAAGTTAGGCCTTGATATATTGAGTTCAGAGCATTCAGAAGGGTTGGTGGCATGCATTAGATAAGATGAATTGGATTGATTTGGTATATTGGAGAGGGGATATGATCTTTGTGGGTGGTCATAGTAAACCATAAAGTTAGTTTGTAGGGTTGGCTGTGGATGGTTAACTTTTTTATAAGTTCATTATATATTATAGTTAGAGAATGTATGTGTGTGAATAAGGCTGTTGTTCATCTTCCTAATCCTCCTTAAGGCAGAAAAGGGAGATTCCAGTGTCTGAGGACTGAAGATGGTTATTAGTTGCCTGCACTACATGTTATATGTTTTTTTTTAAGATGGGCTGGGGATCATATGAAGAGTTACAAGTGAAAGATCTCAAATATTGCAAGAGGGATATTTAAGAGAATTAGATTGAATTTAAGGATACTTGTATGGGGGTACATATTCACTTACTCACCTTCACCCTTTTTCAATGCCACCCTGCCCTGCAGGAAATGGCACAAATGCATGAAGGAAAAGAAGAAGATAACATATACATTCTCTTCACTTCCCCCACACCCATTTGTCTCCACCTGCATCAGCAAGACAGTGCTAGGAAACAGATGAAGAAAGGCCATATCTGCTCCCACTCATTCTCTAGCTGTCATGTGTAATATGTTTCCTTTAAAGTTTTGCAAATATAGAGGGGCTGAACATGTGTCTGTGGCTGGAATGTATAATACTCACTTGGCTTGATATGAACACATGGGAAAGGTGTACAGCCCAACCAATGCTTCCATTCATGCAGATGATGTGTCCTATATACTTAGAGGATCATGGGTTATGAGTCTGACTGTTAGTCTTAGAAATATGCTTATAAAATTACCTTCTTGCAGAATCCAATGATTTTGGTGTTGAGTGAGATTCACAAGGAGTAGATTGTGGGTTTGCAGCTACCTAAAGAACCACCAATTCTATATTCATGTTACTCATGGGTAACATGATAATGTAAGAGAACTGAACAGAATTTTGAAATTTCAGGAATACATATGGAGGTTCTTTCTTATATCACCTGAATGAGGAGCAGCCATTAATAGCACTTGGTTTTGTTATTGGGCTGGATTATACAAACCCATATTTGAGCCCTTTTAGGGAGTTCCAAAAGTTTAAACATCATCCAACTATAGAACCCATTCTGCGTGGTGGGACAAGGTGAGTTGTATGTTTTTTGAGTATTTCATTAGATGACTAGTTTGTAAGGAAGAATAGTAATGCTAATTTTTTTTTTTTATTATGATCTTGCCTTAAAAAGGTCTTTACTTATCTGGATGGTCGCTGGGAATCAGTCATGATAGATAGGGGAGTTGATCCTAGAGCCTAGGTGATGGGAAGAAGTGCTTTTTCCTAAACCACATGTATGGATGGGAAAGTTTACATTTTCCTGCTGCTGGAAGTAACACAGTCTTAGGCTGCAGGAGCCTTTGGAAACATCTTTGTTAATACCAGGACTCCTTCATTAAAATAAAAGAAATAAAACGTAATTTTCGAAGATACTGTCCAGTTGAAAAAAGTAAGCAGTATAATTTAATGATAAAGTTAAGCAGTAGAAGTTGATTATCTAGAGAGTATATCTACTTAAAAAAAAGAGGGGTCAGGAGAGATGGGTAACTGCCATATATTTTATCAAGGCTTAAGTGAGTAGATAAAGAAATTGACAAGAGTTGAAAAGTGTGTAGTATAAAGAAATTTGACAAGTGAAAAGAAGATAGCCTTGAAATATCTTATGTCTGTGTAGGTATGTACCAGGTGCAAGGGTGAAGATAACTTGCCTGACCTTTGCTTCAGATCACATTCTCTTGGGAAAGGGGTGGGTATACCATGTATTGCATGCAAAGAGTCCCTCCAATAGTCATAGTGGAAATATATTGAGGTTTTAAACATTTCAGAATTTCAGTTCATGTGTTTTAGCACTTTGTCTTATTTACAGTTGCTTAGTAGCCTATGAATTCTTCACATGAAGTTGAATATCCATAGGACTAGGGTGAGGAGGCAGACCTAATGGAGTTGTATGTATGGATTATCAATAAGAGAAAGTTCTAGAGAAGATCTTCATGAGGCACTCTACTGTCATTATGGTAAGCCAATATTTTATAATGGTAGACTCAAAACACTATTCCTATAGTATGTTACATCTTTCAGAATTTCATATGGAGCCCGAGCCTTGAATGAAGGAGGAATACAGTGTATTCCCAAACTGACATTCCCTGGAGGATGTCTAGTGGGATGTTCACCAGGTTTCATGAATGTGCCAAAGATTAAGGGGACACATAATGCTATGAAGAGTGCAATGGTTGCTGCTGAATGCATCTTTGAAGCTCTTAATGATGATGGAAATGCAGATGCCAGTTGTGAGTATACTACCCTTGCATGTAAACGTATGAATCATTGGCTATATCCTGATATTTTCTGCTTAAGCATGGAAAACCACGGAGGATTGCTTTTCAGTGAGATGATACTTAGAATATGGATATATATTTTATGTATGTATGAATCATAGAAGGTTACGTTTAAAGATTATGATAAGATATTAGGAGTTATAAAGATATGTTGAGTACAAGACTATGTGATATTTTGGATTTGTAAAATATATTTCAAATGCAGCAAAAACAATTATTCTGTCTGATGCAACAAGAGAAGATTTATAAAGAAAAAGAGGAGGCAAATTAGTAAGGGTTGGAGTGGTAAAATATGTGTAGAGTTGATATAGACGTACAGTCTGATGTGGAGGAAAGATAGAGGAACCAAAAGTGTAGAGAGGGTAATGTAAAGATGCTTTATAGGAAGAAAAAAGTGATAGTGAAGAGTAAAGTGAAACAATTGGGAAGCAATACTATAACTTTCATCCAGATCAAGGGAAAAGTAATTGTATGGATTTAAAAAGTAAGATAATTGCAAGAATAGGTCAACAGTCTGCATACTAGTACTATGAGAGCTAGTCATTTTTAACAGACTGAACGAATTTGATTTATTCAACTATGACAAAACTACAGTGCTGGTAAAATGGGAGGACATAGTGCTTACAACAAACAACAAAGAAAGGCCATATCCAAGCCTCACAGAACTTTTCATGGTTTTCTCTTAGACATTTCATATCCCCTGTTTCAGTACAATGACTGCATGTTGACCCCAGTATACCACATTGTTCCAGTTCACTTTACTCCATGCATGCCTCTCACCCTCCAGCATGTTCAGGCCCCGATCACTCAAAATCATTTTTCACTCCAACCTTCCAAGTCCAATTTGGTTTCTCCATTTGAAACATCCAAGGTAAACTACAGAAAGGTCTGTGGAGCCTGGATGTGAATAGGGAGTTGTGATTTTGGAGCGTAACACATTACAGCTTTTCTCTTCTCTGGTGTTACCTTGCTGATGCAGGGAGTGGCGATCGGGTGTGGGAGAGAAGAGAATGGATTTTTTTTTTTTTTTTTTCCTTTTCTTATATGCTTTTGTGATGTTTCCTGTGTGGTGGGATGGTGTCAGGAATGGATGATGGTGAACAAGTATGAATGTATATGTGTATGTATTTTTTTTTTTTTTATTGGTGAGAAACTGTAGAATTTGGTGACTGAGTTTGGTAAAGTGTGTGAAAGAAAGTTGAGAGTAAATGTGAATAAAAGTAAGGTTATTAGGTTCAGTAGGGTTGAGGGACAAGTTAATTGGGAGGTAAGGTTGAATGGAGAAAAACTGGAGGAAATGAAGTGTTTTAGATATCTGGGAGTGAACTTAGCAGCAGATGGAACCATGGAAGCAAAAATGAGTCACAGGGTGGGTGAGGGGGGCCAAAGGTTCTAGGAGCACTGAAGAATATGTGGGAGGGGAGAATGTTATCTTGGAGAGCAAAAATGGGTATGTTTGAAGGAATAGTGGTTTCAACAATGTTATATGGTTGCGAGGCATGGGCTATATAGATAGGGTTGTGCGGAGGAGGGTGGATGTGTCGGAAATGAAGTGTTTGAGGACAATATGTGGTATGAGGTTGATTGATTAAGTAATGAAAGGGTAAGAGAGATGTAATGAAAAAGGATGTGGTTGAGAGAGCAGAAGAGGATGTGTTGAAATGGTTTGGACCCATGGAGAGAATGAATGAGGATAGATTGACCAAGAGGATATATATGTCAGAGGTGGAGGGAAGAAGAAGCAGGAGACCAAATTGGTGATGGAAGGATGGAGTGAAAAAGATTTGAGTGATCAGGACCTGAACATACAGGAGGGTGAAAGGTGTGTAAGGAATAGAGTGAATTGGAACAATGTGATATACTGGGGTCGACGTGCTGTCAATGGATTGAAACAGGGCATGTGAAGCGTCTGGGGTAAACCATGGAAAGGTCTGTGGGGCCTGGATGTGGAAAGGGGAGCTGTGGTTTTGGTTCATTACACATGACAGCTAGAGACTGAGTGTGAATGAATGTGGCTTTTTTTGTCTTTTCCTGGTGCTAACTTGCTGGGGGTGGGGTGTGCTATTTCATGTGTGGCAGGGTGGCGATTGGAATGGATGAAGGCAGCAAGTATGAAAGTATGGATATGTATAGGTGTGTATATGTATGTATGTATATGTTGAAATGTATATGTGTGTGCATGGGCATTTAATTATATACATGTGTATGTGGGTGGGTGGGGCCATTCCTCGTCTGTTTCCTTACACTACCTTGCTGATGCAGGAGACGGCAATTAAGTATGATGAAATAGAATATTTTTTTCATACATATTCACTATTTTCTGCCAAAAAACAGATGACTGAGCCTTAGAAGGTAAAATCCTCATTCTGGTCCTTCTTTTGGAAAAGTAAAACTGGAGGGGAGGATTTCCAGCCCCATGCTCCCAATATGTATGTATATTATATATATTAATTTTTTTTATTCTTGATCACCATTCCCTGCGTCAGCAAGGTAGCACCAGGCAATGGACAAAGAATGGCCCATCCACTCATATACACACACACACACATATATATACACATATATATATATCTGGCAGCGGATGGAACCATGGAAGCGGAAGTGGATCATAGGGTGGGGGAGGGGGCGAAAATTCTGGGAGCCTTGAAGAATGTGTGGAAGTCGAGAACATTATCTCGGAAAGCAAAAATGGGTATGTTTGAAGGAATAGTGGTTCCAACAATGTTGTATGGTTGCGAGGCGTGGACTATGGATAGAGTTGTGCGCAGGAGGATGGATGTGCTGGAAATGAGATGTTTGAGGACAATGTGTGGTGTGAGGTGGTTTGATCGAGTAAGTAACGTAAGGGTAAGAGAGATGTGTGGAAATAAAAAGAGCGTGGTTGAGAGAGCAGAAGAGGGTGTTTTGAAGTGGTTTGGGCACATGGAGAGAATGAGTGAGGAAAGATTGACCAAGAGGATATATGTGTCGGAGGTGGAGGGAACGAGGAGAAGAGGGAGACCAAATTGGAGGTGGAAAGATGGAGTGAAAAAGATTTTGTGTGATCGGGGCCTGAACATGCAGGAGGGTGAAAGGAGGGCAAGGAATAGAGTGAATTGGAGCGATGTGGTATACCGGGGTTGACGTGCTGTCAGTGGATTGAATCAAGGCATGTGAAGCATCTGGGGTAAACCATGGAAAGCTGTGTAGGTATGTATATTTGCGTGTGTGGACGTATGTATATACATGTGTATGGGGGGGGGTTGGGCCATTTTTTTCGTCTGTTTCCTTGCGCTACCTCGCAAACGCGGGAGACAGCGACAAAGTATAAAAATATATATATATATATATATATATATATATATATATATATATATATATATATATATTTTCCCTGGGGATAGGGGAGAAAGAATACTTCCCACGTATTCCCTGCGTGTCGTAGAAGGCGACTAAAAGGGGAGGGAGCGGGGGGCTGGAAATCCTCCCCTCTCGTTTTTTTTTTTTAATTTTCCAAAAGAAGGAACAGAGAATTGGGCCAGGTGAGGGTATTCCCTCAAAGGCCCAGTCCTCTGTTCTTAACGCTACCTCGCTAATGCGGGAAATGGCGAATAGTTTGAAAGAAAAGAAAAATATATATATATATATATATATAAATGTCCATACATACATATACATACATATGCACAGACTTACATATATACACATGTACATATTCATACTTGCTTGCCTTCATCCATTTTTGGTGCTACCCCGCCCCACAGGAAACAGCATTGCTACCCCCTGCTTCAGCAAGGTAGTGCCAGGAAACAAAGAACTGCTCATACACACATTTACTTATCAACATATACACATGTACATATTCATGCTTGCCTTCATCCATTCCTGGTGCTTCGCCACCCCGTAGGAAACAGCATTGCTACCCCCTGCTTCAGCGAGGTACCTCAGCCACAGCTCCCTATCCACATTGAGGCACCATAGACCATACCATGGTTTACCCCAGGCATCTCGCATGCCCAGGTTTAGTCTGTTGACAGCACGTCGACCCCAGTATACCACACCATTCCAATTCACTCTATTCCTTGCATGCCTTTCACCCTCCTGTATGTTCAGGCTCCAATTGCTCAAAATGTTTTTTCACTCCATCCTTCCACCTCTAATTTGGTCTCCTGCTTCTCCTTGTTCCCTCCACCTCTGATGCATATATATATATATATATATATATATATATATATATATATATATATATATATATATTTTTTTTTTTATACTTTGTCGTTGTCTCCCGCGTTTGCGAGGTAGCGCAAGGAAACAGACGAAAGAAATGGCCCAACCCCCCATACACATGTATATACATACGTCCACACACGCAAATATACATACCTACACAGCTTTCCATGGTTTACCCCAGACGCTTCACATGCCTTGATTCAATCCACTGACAGCACGTCAACCCCAGTATACCACATCGCTCCAATTCACTCTATTCCTTGCCCTCCTTTCACCCTCCTGCATGTTCAGGCCCCGATCACACAAAATCTTTTTCACTCCATCTTTCCACCTCCAATTTGGTCTCCCTCTTCTCCTTGCTCCCTCCATCTCCGACACATATATCCTCTTGGTCAATCTTTCCTCACTCATCCTCTCCATGTGCCCAAACCACTTCAAAACACCCTCTTCTGCTCTCTCAACCAAGCTCTTTTTATTTCCACACATCTCTCTTACCCTTACGTTACTCACTCGATCAAACCACCTCACACCACACATTGTCCTCAAACATCTCATTTCCAGCACTTCCATCCTCCTGCGCACAACTCTATCCATAGCCCACGCCTCGCAACCATACAACATTGTTGGAACCACTATTCCTTCAAACATACCCATTTTTGCTTTCCGAGATAATGTTCTCGACTTCCACACATTCTTCAAGGCCCCCAGAATTTTCGCCCCCTCCCCCACCCTATGATCCACTTCCGCTTCCATGGTTCCATCCGCTGCCAGATCCACTCCCAGATATCTAAAAACACTTCACTTCCTCCAGTTTTTCTCCATTCAAACTCACCTCCCAATTGACTTGACCCTCAACCCTACTGTACCTAATAACCTTGCTCTTATTCACATTTATTCTTTTCAACCTTTCCTCTCTCATTCTCTCCATATGTCCAAACCATTTCAACACACCCTCTTCTGCTCTTTCAGCCACACTCCTTTTATTTCCACGCATCTCCTCTTACCCTTTCATTACTTACTTGATCAAACCACCTCACACCACATATTGTCTCATACATTTCATTTCCAACACTTCTACCCTCCTCCATACAACTCTGTCCATAGCCCATGCCTCACAGCCTTATAATATAGTTGAAACTACTATTCCTTCAAACACCCATTTTTGCTCTCCGAGATAACGTTCTCTCCTTCCACACATTCTTTGTTGCCCCCAGAACCTTCGCTTCTAAGTCCACTCCCAGATATCTAAAACACTATATTTCCTCCAATTTTTCTCCATTCAAACTTACATCCTAATTAGCATGTCCCTCAACCTTAGTAAACCTAATAAACTTGCTCTTATTCACATTACTCTCAACTCGCTCTTTTTACACACTTTTCCTAACTCAGTCACCAACTTCTGCAGTTTCTTATTTGAATTAGCCACCAGATTGTATCATCAGCAATCAAGAACTGATTCTCCTACCTAACCACCCCATCCATAAACAAGTTAAACAACCATGGGGACATCACACACCCCGCCATAGACCGACCTTCCTACTCATACACATGCCTTACATCCTTGGTAAAAACTTTTCGCTGCTAGCAGCTTACCTCCGACACCATATACTCTTAAGACCTTCCACAAAGCATCTGTGTCAACCCTATCTTATTCCTTCTCCAGATCCATAAATACTACATACAAATCCGTCTGCTTTTCTAAGTGTTTCTCACACATTCTTCAAACACCTGATCCACACATCCTCTACCACTTTTGAAACCACACTACTCTTCCCCTATCTGATGCTATGTACATGCCTTCACCCTCTGAATCAATATCCTCCCATACAGTTTCCCAGAATACTCAACACACTTGTGCCTCTGTAGTTTGAACACTCGCCTTTATCCCTTTTGCCTTTGTACAGTGGCACTATTCATGCATTCAGCCCATCCTCAGGCACTTCACCATGATCCATACATACATTTAATATCCTTACCAGCCAATCAACACAAAGTCACTCCTTACCAACCATTCAACTCCTTTTCTTAATAAATTATACTACAATACCACCCAAACTCGCCACCTTGCTAGCTTTCGTCTTCCGAAAAACTTTTACTATCTCTTCTCTCTTAACCAAACCATTTTCCCAAACCCTCTCACTTTGCACACCACCCCGACTGACACACCCTACATCAATCACTCTATCATCAAACACAGATCTTCAAAATACTCACTCTGTTTCCTAGTTTTATCTCTTCTTGTTATTACTTCTGCCCTTGCCCCCTTCACTTACGTTTCCATTTGTTCTCTTGTCTTATGCATGTTATTTACCTCCTTCCAAAGCATCTTTTTATTCTCCCTAAAGTTTAATGATACTCTCTCACCCCAACTCTCATTTGCCCTCTTTTTCAACCCTTGCACCTTCCTCTTGACCTCCTGCCACTTCCTTTTATATACTTATGGCTGGCATTTCCAATCAACAATCTTTTTTTAGTACACAAATCCACAAGCTCTTCACCATTTCCATTCACATCACTGAATACCCCATGTACACAAATTATACCCTCAACTATCACATTACTCACATTTGCATTTAAATCACCCATCACTAATACCTGGTCTTGAGCACCAAAGCTGCTGACAGACTCACTCAGCTGCTACCAAAACACTTGCTTCTCATGATCTTTCTTCTCATGACCTGGTGCATAAGCACCAATAATCACGGATATCTCTCTCCATCCACTTTCAGTTTTACTTTCATCAATCTAGAATTTACTTTCTTACACTATCACTCAACTTTTTCCTCCCTTCCTTCTTTTGGAAGGTATTACAGGAGGGGAAGATTTTGAGCCCTCTCAGTTGCTGTCTTTGACACACAGGAGAAATGTGGACAGTATTCTTTCTCTCCTGTCCCCAGGGATATGTCTATGAAGGAGTCCTAGTCATCAGCATTGCACCTATCTCTCCCTTCTTGTTTACCTAGTTATGACCACACTCATTCAGACTCTCCATCCTTTGCCTGTGAGGAGAAAGACTTTTTTTTTTTTTTTTATACTTTGTTGCTGTCTCCCGCGTTTGCGAGGCAGCGCAAGGAAACAGACGAAAGAAATGGCCTAACCCCCCCCCCCCATACACATGTATATACATACGTCCACACACGCAAATATACATACCTACACAGCTTTCCATGGTTTACCCCAGACGCTTCACATGCCTTGATTCAATCCACTGACAGCACGTCAACCCCGGTATACCACATCGCTCCAATTCACTCTATTCCTTGCCCTCATTTCACCCTCCTGCATGTTCAGGCCCCGATCACACAAAATCTTTTTCACTCCATCTTTCCACCTCCAATTTGGTCTCCCTCTTCTCCTCGTTCCCTCCACCTCCGACACATATATCCTCTTGGTCAATCTTTCCTCACTCATTCTCTCCATGTGCCCAAACCACTTCAAAACACCCTCTTCTGCTCTCTCAACCATGCTCTTTTTATTTCCACACATCTCTCTTACCCTTACGTTACTCACTCGATCAAACCACCTCACACCACACATTGTCCTCAAACATCTCATTTCCAGCACATCCATCCTCCTGCGCACAACACTATCCATAGCCCACGCCTCGCAACCATACAACATTGTTGGAACCACTATTCCTTCAAACATACCCATTTTTGCTTTCCGAGATAATGTTCTCGACTTCCACACATTCTTCAAGGCTCCCAGAATTTTCGCCCCCTCCCCCACCCTATGATCCACTTCCGCTTCCATGGTTCCATCCGCTGCCAGATCCACTCCCAGATATCTAAAACACTTCACTTCCTCCAGTTTTTCTCCATTCAAACTCACCTCCCAATTGACTTGACCCTCAACCCTACTGTACCTAATAACCTTGCTCTTATTCACATTTACTCTTAACTTTCTTCTTTCACACACTTTACCAAACTCATTCACCAGCTTCTGCAGTTTCTCACATGAATCAGCCACCAGCGCTGTATCATCAGCGAACAACAACTGACTCATTTCCCAAGCTCTCTCATCCCCAACAGACTTCATACTTGCCCCTCTTTCCAAAACTCTTGCATTCACCTCCCTAACAACCCCATCCATAAACAAATTAAACAACCATGGAGACATCACACACCCCTGCCGCAAACCTACATACATATATATATATATATATATATATATATATATAAAGACTTGCTTTGCTCTTTTCTGTTCCTATTTTTAGAAAATAGTTATACGAGATGGCAGGGGCTTCAGGCCTCTGTCCCATTCCACCTCATTCAACATGTAAGAGATATGTGTTTAGTACTCTTTCTACTGTATCTCTAGGATTAATTATTAGAGTTCCTAATTTCCAAGTCTGTTAAGTACCAGAGTATGAATTAAGCAAAGTTTACAATTTTTTCTTAATAGTATATAGCTATTGCTATTAACAGGGATTGAGCCAATCAAGTATGAGGAGAAGATAAAAGAATCTTGGGTATGGAAGGAGTTATATTCTGTGCGTAATGTCCGGCCTTCCTTCCACAACCCCCTTGGCTTGTTTGGTGGTCTACTTTACACGGGTCTCTTCTATATCATAGGACGAGGAATGGAACCTTGGACCTTGAAACATGGAGGTAAATTATTTTGTTGCTAATGGGCACAGTATGTACCCTTGGATTTATTTTGATGCCTCTGCATTTGAGTGGAGATATACTGTTATTGTACAGTAGAACATTGTGATGTCCAAGCTTTTGCATTGAAATGAAATTTCACATTATTTACAATCCTAATTTAGTGTGATTAAGCAAACCAAGGGTTCTTTATTCAAGAAGTTATGATTTTGATATTGTATATTTAGTAATTGTTTTATCCAAGGAAGTTAAGTGCAAATTTTAATGAGAATCCCAAGAATGATGTTAGGGATCCTGTTATATATTTTTTTTATCACAGGTACTGATGCAGTAAGACTCAAATCAGCAAGCAACAGCAAGGTGATCACATATCCTAAACCTGATGGAGAAATTAGTTTTGACCTACTTAGTTCGGTTGCCCTGACTGGCACCAACCATGATCATGATCAGCCAGCCCATCTGACTCTTAAAGATGATTCTATACCTGTTGACAGGAATTTTGCAGTCTTTGATGGACCAGAGGGTCGCTTTTGCCCAGCAGGTTAGTTTAGAATATGTTCAGTACAAAAGAAAATACACTTAATTGATATATGTTCATTGATGTTTGGGTTTGTATGCAAGAGAGAAGACAGAGCATGGTAGGAGGATAAAGACTGCAGTCTGGCCTTTTGAAATGGTTTGGTCACATGGAGAGAATGAGTGAGGAAAGATTGACAAAGAGGATATATGTGTCAGAGGTGGAGGGAATACGGAGAAGTGGGAGACCAAATTGGAGGTTGAAGGATGGAGTGAAAAAGATTTTGAGCGATCGGGGCCTGAACATACAGGAGGGTGAAAGGCATGCAAGGAATAGAGTCAACTGGAACGATTTGGTATACTACGGTTGACGTGCTGTCAATGGATTGAACCAGGGCATGTAAAGCATCTGGGGTAAACCATGGAAAGTTTTGTGGGGCCTGGATGTGGAAAGGGAGCTGTGGTTTTGGTACATTACACATGACAGCTAGAGACTGAGTGTGAATGAATGTGGCCTTTGTTGTCTTTTCCTAGCGTTACCTCGCATGCACGCGGCAGGAGAGGGGTGCCATTTCATGTATGGCTGGGTGGCGACAGGAATGGATGAAGACAGCATGTTTGGATATGTTCATGTGTATATATGTATATGTATATGTTGAAATGTATAGGTATGTATATGTGCGTGTGTGAGTGTTTATGTATATACATGCATATGGGGGTGGGTTAGGGCCATTCTTTCATCTGTTTCCTTGCGCTACCTTGCAAGAAAGAATAATTTCCATGCATTTCCCGCGTGTCGTAGATGGCGACGGGAGCAGGGGGACTAGAAACCCTCCCCTCCTTGTATTTTAACTTTCTAAAAGGAAGAGGAAGGAGTTATGCAGGAGGTGCTCATCCTCCTTGAAGGTTCAGATTGGGGTGTCTAAATGTGTGTGGATGTAACCAAGATGAGAAAAAAGGAGAGATAGGTAGTGTGTTTGAGGAAAGGAACCTGGATGTTTTGGCTCTGAATGAAATGAAGCTCAAGGGTAAAGGGGAAGAGTGGTTTGGGAATGTCTTGGGAGTAAAGTTAGGGGTTGGTGAGAGGAAAAGAGCAAAGGAAGGAGTAGCACTACTGAAACGAGTTGTGGGAATATGTGATAGAATGTAAGAAAGTAAACTCTAGATTGATATGGGTAAAACTGATTATTGGTACCTATGCAACTGGTCACAAGAAGAAAGATCATGAGAGGCAAGTGTTTTGGGAGCAGTTGAGCGAGTGTATTAGCAGCTTTAATGCATGAGACCGGGTTATAGTGATGGGTGATTTGAATGCAAAGGTGAGTAATGTAGCAGTTGAGGGTATAATTGGTGTGCATGGGGTACTCAGTGTTGTAAATGGAAATGGTGAAGAGCTTGTAGATTTGTGTGCTGAAAAAGGACTGGTGATTGGGAATACCTGGTTTAAAAAGAGATATACATAAGTATACGTATGTAAGTAGGAAAAATGGCCAGAGAGCCTTTTGGAGGTTAATGTGCTTAGAGGGACAACTGGAGGGATGTCTGATCATTATCTTGTGGAGGCGAAGGTGAAGATATGTAAAAGATATGAAAGGAGACATGTGTGAGGATATATATATATATATATATATATATATATATATATATATATATATATATATATATATATATATGTATTATACTTTGTCGCTCTCTACCTCGCAAACGCGGGAGACAGCGACAAAGTATAATAAATATATATATATATATATTCCCTCAGAGGCCCAGTCCTCTGTTCTTAACGCTACCTCGCTAACACGGGAAATGGCGAATAGTTTGGAAGAAAGAAAAGAAAGAATATACATATAGCTATGTTTATTATACTTTGTCGCTGTCTCCCGCATTAGCGAGGTAGCGCAAGGAAACAAATGAAAAAATGGCTCAACCCACCCACATACAAATGAATATCCACACGCACCTATACATACCTATACATTTCAACATATACACATATATACATACAAAGACATATACATATATACACATGTACATAATTCATACTTGCTGCCCTTATTCATTCCCGTTGCCACCCTGCCACACATGAAATGACAAACCCCTCCCCCGCATGCACACGAGGTAGCGTTAGGAAAAGACAACAAAGGCCACATTTGTTCACACTCAGTCTCTAGCTGTCATGTATATTGCACCGAAACCACAGCTCCCTTTCCACATCCAGGCCCCACAAAACTTTCCATGGTTTACCCCAGATGCTTCACATGCCCTGGTTCAATCCATTGACAGCATGTCAACCACATCATTCCAATTCACTCTATTCCTTGCACACCTTTTACCCTCCTGAGTGTTCAGGCCCCGATCGCTCAAAATCTTTTTCACTCCATCCTTCCACCTTCAAGTTGGTCTCCCACTTCTCCTCATTCCATCCACCTCTGACACCTTTGCTAATCTTTCCTCACTTATTTTCTCCATGTAACCAAACCATTTCAATACACCCTCTTCTGCTCCCTCAACCACACTCTTTTCATTACCACACATTTCTCTTATCCTTTCATTACTCAATCAAACCACCTTACACCACATTTTGTCCTCAAACATCTCATTTCTAACACATCCACCCTCCTCTGCACAGCCCTATCTATCGCCCATGCCTCACAACCATATAACACTGTTGGAACCACTATTCCTTCAAACATACCCATTTTTGCTTCCCGAGATAACGTTCTCGCCTTCCACACATTCTTCAACACTCCCAAAGTTTCTCCATTCAAACTTACTTCCCAATTTATCCTTTCACACACCTTACCAAACTTTGTTACCAACTTCTGCAGTTTCTCACCCGGATCATCCACCAGCACTGTACCATCAGTGAACAACAACTGACTCACTTCCCAAGCCCTCTCTCACTCACAAAAGATTTCATATTTGCCCCTCTCTCCAAGACTCTTGCATTCTCCTCCCTAACAATCCCATCTATAAGCAGATTTAACAATCATGCACCCCTGCTGCAAACCGACATTCATTAGGAACCAATCTCTTCCTACTCGTACACATGCCTTACATCCTTGATAAAAACTTTTCACTGTTTGTTGCAACTTACCTCCTACTCCATATACTCTTAATACCTTCCACAGATCAACCCTATCATTTCTCACATACATTCTTCAAAGCAAACACCTGATCCCCACATCCTCCATCACTTCTGAAAAAATACTGCTCTTCTCCAATCTGATGGTATATGTATGTATTTTTATTTTTTATTATACTTTGTCGCTGTCTCCCGCGTTTGCGAGGTAGCACAAGGAAACAGACGAAAGAAATGGCCCAACCCCCCCCCCCCCATACACATGTATATACATACGTCCACACACGCAAATATACATACCTACACAGCTTTCCATGGTTTACCCCAGACGCTTCACATGCCTTGATTCAATCCACTGACAGCACGTCAACCCCGGTATACCACATCGCTCCAATTCACTCTATTCCTTGCCCTCCTTTCACCCTCCTGCATGTTCAGGCCCCGATCACACAAAATCTTTTTCACTCCATCTTTCCACCTCCAATTTGGTCTCCCTCTTCTCCTCGTTCCCTCCACCTCCGACACACATATCCTCTTGGTCAATCTTTCCTCACTCATTCTCTCCATGTGCCCAAACCACTTCAAAACACCCTCTTCTGCTCTCTCAACCACGCTCTTTTTATTTCCACACATCTCTCTTACCCTTACGTTACTCACTCGATCAAACCACCTCACACCACACATTGTCCTCAAACATCTCATTTCCAGCACATCCATCCTCCTGCGCACAACTCTATCCATAGCCCACGCCTCGCAACCATACAACATTGTTGGAACCACTATTCCTTCAAACATACCCATTTTTGCTTTCCGAGATAATGTTCTCGACTTCCACACATTCTTCAAGGCCCCCAGAATTTTCGCCCCCTCCCCCACCCTATGATCCACTTCCGCTTCCATGGTTCCATCCGCTGCCAGATCCACTCCCAGATATCTAAAACACTTCACTTCCTCCAGTTTTTCTCCATTCAAACTCACCTCCCAATTGACTTGACCCTCAACCCTACTGTACCTTGCTCTTATTCACATTTACTCTTAACTTTCTTCTTCCACACACTTTACCAAACTCAGTCACCAGCTTCTGCAGTTTCTCACATGAATCAGCCATGTATAAGTTGAAATATGTAGGTATGTATATGTGCGTGTGTGGGCATTTATGTATATACATGTGTATTCCTGTGAGTCCACGGGGAAAATGAAACATGAAAAGTTCCCAAGTGCACTTTCGTGTAATAATCACATCATCAGGGGAGAGACAAGAGAGAAATATAACAGTCAGTTGATATACATCGAAGAGACGAAGCTAGGACGCCATTTGGTATACATGTGATTGTCCAAAACATACAACGAGCGTTCATAAACTTATCATTTTACAAATCTTATCAACAATAAAGTTATCTACTTTGTGTCGACCATCATTAATATTAAGATCATAATTTTTTGTTTATTTAATAATAGAAGATTCAATGATATTTCTCTTGGTAATAGAGTTAGAGCTAATAACTGAGTTAATAACTCTATTACCAAGAGAAATATCATTGAATCTTCTATTATTAAATACACAAAGAATTATAATCTTAATATTGGTGATGGTCTATACAAGTTAGATAACTTTATTGTTGATAAGATTTGTAAACGCTCGTTGTATGTTTTGGCAATCACATGTTTACCAAATGGCGTCAGCTTCGTCTCTTCGATGTACATCAACTTATTGTTATATTTCTCTCTTGTGTCTCCCCTGATAATGTGATTATTACACGAAAGTGCATTTGGGAACTTTTTGTGTTTCATTTTCCCCGTGGACTCATAGGAATATCTTGATCACGCGCAAAATTGTGATCCTTTCCATACATGTGCATGGGTGGGTTGGGCCATTCTTTTGTATGTTTCCTTGTACTGCCTCGCTAGTGTGGGAAATGGCGAACAAGTATGTAAAAAAATAACTTTATACTTATTCCATATTCAAACATTTGCATTTGAACTATCAAGGGGAATTATTTTTACCATTTTCTTTTATTGTCATTAGGCATTTATTAATGCATCCACAATATTTAAGCAGTTTTTTTGTTATGGTGTCACTTGAAAACATATCCCTTCTGTGACAATTTTTTTTCATACATATTCGCCATTTCCCACGTTAGCGAGGTAACGTTAAGAACAGAGGACTGACTATTTGAGGGAATATCCTATTTAATCTTATTTATAAACTTTTCTTGAAATGCTATTAGAGGTGGTACTCATTATTTTCTTGTAATTTTCAGGTGTGATGCAGTTTAAAAAATAAATTTGTGGTAAATTTGATTTAGATTCCATTAAATATAGGGTTGTTAGATTGAAGTTATCCTCATATCAACTTTGTTTTGCCTCTGCACACTCCTTTTTCCCAAAGTGAGTTGATTATGCAAATGCTAATTTTTGTTTATTAAACATATTTAAGTAAATTTGTATCGTTTTTCAGGTGTGTATGAGTATGTGCCCCTGGAGATTGGTGATGGTGTAAGACTTCAGATCAATGCTCAAAACTGTATTCACTGTAAAACATGTGATATTAAATGTCCTTCCCAGAATATCAACTGGGTTGTGCCTGAGGCAGGTGGAGGGCCTGCCTATGATGGCATGTAAATAAGTAATTTTTATTAAATGGTGTATATTTTGTGTAAATATAAAGATTACAATGTACAAACATAACTTATGCTGAGTGGCTTAGAATGATTGTTTTTTTATAATTATGATATTTTAAAGTTGTCTTTTAAGCATCAGCTAGTGCTAAAGAAAGTGAAATTTAGAGCTTGACAGAAATTAATGTAATGATAATTGTATGTTTTTTTTCATATATATATATATATATATATAAGTAACAATCAAATCTAATATAAAAATTCATTTTGTTAAAGAAGAAAATTTGTCATAGTGGCTTGCTTAAGTCATGCATATAAGACAGATTTGATTTGTAATGAATGTACTATATTCATTGAATAGGTAAATTAATATTTTTCCTGATGGAAGTTGATTTTTCTGTCCAGTACAAAAAATGGGACTTATGGATAAAGTGTCTTTACATATACAAAATATATATATGGTCATTTACAATAAGGAATAATGCTTTAACATTACATATGTTAAAAAAAAAAAAAAAAAATCCAACACCAAGTGAATATGGAATAGCTAACATATAATAATCATAAAGCATCTCAATCATCCTTTCCTCAAGTCAACAATACAATTCCCACACCCATGATAACGTTTTAAATACAAGTCATTGGAAAAAAAAAAAAAAAAAAATGGCTTCATTAGTTCAGGTGTCCTTTTCTTGACGTAGCAACCACCTACATGGTGCTCAGGCAGCTGTCATATATATATATATATATATATATATATATATATATATATTTTTTTCCAAAATAAGGAACAGAGAAGAGGTCCAGGTGAGGATATTCCCTCAAAGGCCCAGTCCTCTGTTCTTAACGCTACCTCGCTATCGCGGGAAATAGCGAATAGTATGAAAAAAATATATATATATATATATATATATATATATATAACTTCTGAATTTGCTAGGAGAGGGGCAGTATTCATGACGTGGTTGCCATCTGCAAGACCATTCCAAGCGTGTGCTGCCCATTCATGGAGAACGAAGAAAGTAGCTTCTACATACAAACACCAATCCTGAGAAATAAGTTATTTTGTTTTAGTTCTGGATAATAAAAGAAGTGGGTAAATTTATAATATATATATATATTTTATCTATTTATTTGATATACATGTCAAAAAGACGAAGCTAGAACACCATTTGGTAAACATGTCTGTCTTTGAGAAGCGCATGTTTACCAAATAGCGTCCTAGCTTCGTCTCTTCGATGTATAAACTAACTATTATAGTGTCTCCCTGATAATGTTATTATTACACAGAAGTGCACTTGGGAACTTATCGTGTTTCATTTTCCCTGTAGACTCATAGGAATACATACATACATGAATTTTATTTATTTATTTTGCTTTGTCGCTGTCTCCCATGTTAGCAAGGTAGCGCATGGAAACAGACAGAAGAATGGCCCAACCCACCCACATACACATGTATATACATATACGTCCACACACACAAATATACATACCTATACATCTCAATATACACATGTACATAATTCATAGTCTGCCTTTATTTATTCCCATCGCCACCCCACCACACATGGAATAACAACCCCCTCCCCCCTCATGTGTGCAAGGTAGCGCTAGGAAAAGACAACAAAGGCCCCATTCATTCACACACAGTCTCTAGCTGTCATGTAATAATGCACCGAAACCACAGCTCCCTTTCCACATCCAGGCCCCACAGAACTTTCCATGGTTTACCCCAGACGCTTCACATGCCCTGGTTCAATTCATTGACAGCATGTCGAACCTGGTATACCACATTTTACCACAAATTTTAGGGAGAATAAAAAAGTTTTGGAAGGAGGTAAATAAAGTGCATAAGACAAGGGTATTTTGAAGGTTTTTTGATGACAGAGTGGTAGATATAGGGTGTTTTGGTCGATGTGGTGTGCAAGGTGAAATGGTTAGGGAGAATGATTTGGTAAACAAAGAAGAGGTAGTAAAATCTTTGCAGAAGATGAAAGCTGGCAAGGCAGCAGGTTTGGATGGTATTGCAGTGGAATTTATTAAAAAAAGGGGGTGACTGATTGGTAAGATTATTTAATGTATGTATGACTCATGGATTGGCGGAATGCTTCCATAGTGCCATTGTACAAAGGCAAAGGGGATAAAAGTGAGTGCTCAAATTACAGAAGTATAAGTCTCTTGAGTATTCCTGGGAAATTATATGGGAGGGTATTGACTGAGAGGGTGAAGGCATGTACAGAGTGTCAGATTGGGGAAGAGCAGTGTGGTTTCAGAAGTGGTAGAAGATGTGTGGATCAGGTGTTTGCTTTGAAGAATGTATGTGAGAAATAATTAGAAAAACAAATGGATTTATATGTACCATTTATAGATCTGGAAAAGGAATATGATAGAGATGCTCTGTGGGAGGCAAGTTGTTAGCAGCAGAGAAGTTTTTATCGAGGATGTAATGCATGTGTACGTGTAGGAAGAGGAAAGTGATTGGTTCTCAGTGAATGTTGGTTTACGGCAGGGGTGTGTGATGTCTCCATGGTACTTTAATTTGTTTATGGATGGAGTTGTTAGGGTGGTGAATACAAGAGTTTTAAAAAGAGGGGCAAGTATGCAGTCTCTTGTGGATGAAAGAGCTTGGGAAGTGAGTCAGTCATTGTTCGCTGATGATACAGCACTGGTGGCTGATTCGTGTGTGAAAGAAGAAAGCTGAGAGTAAATGTGAATAAGAGCAAGGTTATTAGGTACAGTAGGGTTGAGGGACACGTCAATTGGGAGGTAAGTTTGAACGGAGAAAAATTGGAGAAGTTAAGTGTTTTAGATATCTGAGAGTGGATGGAACCATGGAAGCAGAAGTGAATCATAGGGTGGGGGAGGGGGCGAAAGTTCTGGGAGCGTTGAAGAATGTGTGGAGGTCAAGAACATTATCTTGGAGAGCAAAGATGGGTATGTTTGAAATAATAGTGGTTCCAAAAATGTTGTATGGTTGCGAGGCGTGGGCTATGGATAGAGTTGCGCGGAGGAGGGTGGATGTGCTGGAAATGAGATGTTTGAGGACAATATGTGGTGTGAGGTGGTTTGATCGAGTAAGTAATAATAGGGTAAGAGAGATGTGTGGTAATAAAAAGAGTGGTTGAGAGAGCAGAAGAGGGTGTTTTGAAATGGTTTGGTCACATGGAGAGAATGAGTGAGGAAAGATTGACCGAAGAGGATATATGTGTCAGAGGTGGAGGGAACGAAGAGAAGTGGGAGATCAAACTGGAGGTGGAAAGGTGGAGTGAAAAAGATTTTGAGTGATCAGGGTCTGAGCATGCAGGAGGGTGAATGGCATGCAAGGAATAGAGTGAATTGGAACGATGTGGTATACCGGGGTCGACGTGCTGTCAATGGATTGAACCAGGGCATGTGAAGCATCTGGGGTAAAACATGGAAAGTTCTGTGGGGCCTGGATGTGGAAAGGGAGCTGTGGTTTTGGTGCATTATACATGACAGCTAGAGACTGTGTGCATGAAAGGGGCCTTTGTTGTCTTTTCCTAGCACTACCTCGTGCACATGCGGGGGAAGGGGTTTATTTCATGTGTGGCAGGGTGGCGATGGGAATGAATAAAGGCAGACAGTATGAATTATGTACATGTGTATATATATGTACGAGGAGAAGTGGGAGACCAAATTGGAGGTGGCAAGATGGAGTGAAAAAGATTACGAGTGATCGGGGCCTGAACATGCAGGAGGGTGACAGGCGGGTAAGGAACAGAGAGAATTGGATCGATGTGGTATACCAGGGTTGACGTGCTGTCAGTGGATTCAATCAGGGCATGTGAAGCGTCTGGGGTAAACCATGGAAAGTTGTGTGGGGCTTGGATGTGGAAAGTGAGCTGTGGTTTTGGGCATTATTGCATGACAGCTAGAGACTGAGTGTGAACGAATGGGGCCTTTGTTGTCTTTTCCTAGCGCTACCTCGCACACATGAGGGGGGAAGGGGATGGTATTCCATGTGTGGCGAGGTGGCGATGGGAATGAATAAAGGCAGACAGTGTGAACTCTGTGCATGTGTATATATGTATGTGTCTGTGTGTGTATATATATATGTGTACATTGAGATGTATAGGTATGTATATTTTTGTGTGTGGACGTGTATGTATATACATGTGTATGGGGGTGGGTTGGGCCATTTCTTTCGTCTGTTTCCTTGCGCTACCTTGCAAATGCGGGAGACAGCGTCAAAAAAAAAAATAATATATATATATATATATATATATATATACACACATATATATATTTTTTTCTTTCAAACTATTCGCCATTTCCCGCGTTAGCAAGGTAGCGTTAAGAACAGAGGACTGGTCCTTTGAGGGAATATCCTCACCTGGCCCCCTTCTCTGTTCCTTCTTTTGGAAAATAAAAAAAAAAATGATGAGAGGGGAGGATTTCCAGCCCCCCGCTCCCTCCCCTTTTAGTCGCCTTGTACGACACGCAGGGAACACATGGGAAGTATTCTTTCTCCCCTATCCCCAGGGATAATATATTTTTTTTTTTTTTGCTTTGTCGCTGTCTCCCGCGTTTGCGATATATATATATATATATATATAATATATATATATATATATATATATATATATATATATATATATATATATATATATATTTATAGTTGTTTTGAATAATAAAGCATTATATGTGTTTTACAAGGAAGCACCATTAATTTTTAATGCTGTGTTAATGCAGGTCCTCATTTATAATACTAGTTAGAATGATTAGATCTTAAAGATAAAACTTGTATGTATTATATGGAAGTTCTTTGAAAGTTGAAAGGGCATTCTAGGTACATACCAGTTATGTTAAATATATATATTCCTGGAGTACCCTTGTTATGTAGGAAATGGCATAGCACCCCCCAACCCCTGCATGCGTGTGAGTTAGTGCGAGGAAAAGACAACAAAGTCCACATTCCTTCACACTCAGTCTCTAGCTGTCATGTGTTATGCACCGAAACCACAGCTTCCTTTCCACTTCCAGGCCCAACAAAACTTTCCATGGTTTACCCCATACGCTTCACATGCCCTGGTTCAATCCATTGACAGCACATCGACCCCATTATACCACATCATTCCAATTCACTCTATTCCTTGCACGCCTCTCACCCCGATCACAAAATCTTTTTCACTCCATCCTTCCTCCTCCAATTTGGTCTCCCACTTCTTGTTCTCTCCATCTCTGACACATATATCCTCTTTGTCAATCTTCGTCACTCATTCTCTCCATATGTCCAAAGCATTTCAACACACCCTCTTCTGCTCTCAATCACACTCTTTTTATTACCACACATCTCTCTTACCCTTTCATTAATATATATATTATCCCTGGGGATAGGGGAGAAAGAATACTTCCCACGTATTCCCTGCGTGTTGTAGAAGGCGACTAAAAGGGGAGGGAGCGGGGGGCTGGAAATCCTCCCTTCTCGTTTTTTTTTTAATTTTCCAAAAGCAGGAACAGAGAAGGGGGCCACGTGAGGATATTCCCTCAAAGGCCCAGTCCTCTGTTCTTAGTGCTACCTCGCTAACACATGAAATGGCCAACAGTTTGAAAGAAAGATTTTTTTTTTTCTTTTTTGCCGCTGTCTCCCGCGTTTGCGAGGTAGCGCAAGGAAACAGACGAAAGAAATGGCCCAACCCACCCCCATACACATGTATATACATACGTCCACACATGCAAATATACATACCTACACAGCTTTCCATGGTTTACCCCATACGCTTCACATGCCCTGATTCAATCCACTGACAGCACGTCAACCCCGGTATACCACATTGATCCAATTCACTCTATTCCTTGCCCTCCTGTCACCCTCCAGCATGTTCAGGCCCCGATCACACAAAATCTTTTTCACTCCATCTTTCCACCTCCAATTTGGTCTCCCACTTCTCCTCGTTCCCTCCACCTCCGACACATATATCCTCTTGGTCAATCTTTCCTCACTCATTCTCTCCATGTGCCCAAACCATTTCAAAACACCCTCTTCTGCTCTCTCAACCACGCTCTTTTTATTTCCACACATCTCTCTCACCCTTACGTTACTTACTCGATCAAACCACCTCACACCACACATTGTCCTCAAACATCTCATTTCCAGCACATCCATCCTCCTGCGCACAACTCTATCCATAGCCCACGCCTCACAACCATACAACATTGTTGGAACCACTATTCCTTCAAACATACCCATTTTTGCTTTCCGAGATAATGTTCTCGACTTCCACACATTCTTCAACGCTCCCAGAACTTTCGCCCCCTCCCCCACCCTATGATTCACTTCCGCTTCCATGGTTCCATCCGCTGCCATGTCCACTCCCAGATATCTAAAACACTTCATTTCCTCCAGTTTTTCTCCATTCAAACTTACCTCCCAACTGACTTGACCCTCAACCCTACTGTGCCTAATAAACTTCTCTTATTCACATTTACTCTCAGCTTTCTTCTTTCACACACTTTACCAAACTCAGTCACCAGTTTCTGCAGTTTCTCACACGAATCAGCCACCAGCACTGTATCATCAGCGAATAACAACTGACTCACTTCCCAAGCTCTCATCCACAACAGACTGCATACTTGCCCCTCTTTCCAAAACTCTTGCATTCACCTCCCTAACAACCCCATCCATAAACAAATCAAACAACCAAGGAGACATCACACACCCCTGTCGCAAACCTACATTCACTAAGAATAAATCACTTTCCTCTCTTCCTACATGTACACATGCCTTACATCCTCGATCAAAAGTTTTCACTGCTTCTAACAACTTGCCTCCCACACCATATATTCTTAATACCTTCCACAGAGCATCTCTATCAACTCTATCATATGCCTTCTCCAGATCCATAAATGGTATATACAAATCCATTTGCTTACCTAAGTATATCTCATACATTCTCCAAAGCAAACACCTGATCCACACATCCTCTACCACTTCTGAAACCACACTGCTCTTCCCCAATCTGACACTCTGTACATGCCTTCACCCTCTCAATCAATACCCTTCCATATAATTTCCCAGGAATACTCAACAAACTTATACCTCTGTAATTTGAGCACTCACTTTTATCCCCTTTCCCTTTGTATAATGGCACTATGCAAGCATTCCGCCAATCCTCAGGCACCTCACGATGAATCATTTTTATTTAATTATTTATTATTATTATTAATATTTATTTTAATCGTGTGTCGTAGAAAGCGACTAGAGGGGACGGGAGCGGGGGGCCAGAAATCCTCCCCTCCTTGTATTAACTTTCTAAAATGGGAAACAGAAGAAGGAGTCACGCGGGGAGTGCTCATCCTCCTCGAAGGCTCAGAGTGGGGTGCCTAAATGTGTGTGGATGTAACCAAGATGTGAAAAAAGGAGAGATAGGTAGTATGTTTGAGGAAAGGAACCTGGATGTTTTGGCTCTGAGTGAAACGAAGCTCAAGGGTAAAGGGGAAGAGTGGTTTGGGAATGTCTGGGGAGTAAAGTCAGGGGTTAGTGAGAGGACAAGAGCAAGGGAAGGAGTAGCAATACTCCTGAAACAGGAGTTGTGGGAGTATGTGCTAGAATGTAAGAAAGTAAATTCTCGATTAATATGGGTAAAACTGAAAGTTGATGGAGAGAGGTGGGTGATTATTGGTGCATATGCACCTGGGCATGAGAAGAAAGATCATGAGAGGCAAGTGTTTTGGGAGCAGCTGAATGAGTGTGTTAGTGGTTTTGATGCACGAGACCGGGTTATAGTGATGGGTGATTTGAATGCAAAGGTGAGTAATGTGGCAGTTGAGGGAATAATTGGTATACATGGGGTGTTCAGTGTTGTAAATGGAAATGGTGAAGAGCTTGTAGATTTATGTGCTGAAAAAGGACTGATGATTGGGAATACCTGGTTTAAAAAGCGAGATATACATAAGTATACTTATGTAAGTAGGAGAGATGGCCAGAGAGCGTTATTGGATTACGTGTTAATTGACAGGCATGCGAAAGAGAGACTTTTGGATGTTAATGTGCTGAGAGGTGCAACTGGAGGGATGTCTGATCATTATCTTGTGGAGGCTAAGGTGAAGATTTGTATGGGTTTTCAGAAAAGAAGAGTGAATGTTGGGGTGAAGAGGGTGGTGAGAGTAAGTGAGCTTGGGAAGGAGACCTG
Source organism: Panulirus ornatus (assembly GCF_036320965.1). NCBI lineage: Eukaryota > Metazoa > Arthropoda > Malacostraca > Decapoda > Palinuridae > Panulirus > Panulirus ornatus. The sequence continues at coordinate 4,468,677 of NC_092288.1, read as the reverse complement.
TGTGAGGAAGTACCAGGAGAGACTGAGTACAGAATGGAAAAAGGTGAGAACAATGGAAGTAAGGGGAGTGGGGGAGGAATGGGATGTATTTAGGGAATCAGTGATGGATTGCACAAAAGATGCTTGTGGCATGAGAAGAGTGGGAGGTGGGTTGATTAGAAAGGGTAGTGAGTGGTGGGATGAAGAAGTAAGATTATTAGTGAAAGAGAAGAGAGAGGCATTTGGACGATTTTTGCAGGGAAAAAATGCAATTGAGTGGGAGATGTATAAAAGAAAGAGACAGGAGGTCAAGAGAAAGGTGCAAGAGGTGAAAAAAAAAGGGCAAATGAGAGTTGGGGTGAGAGAGTATCATTAAATTTTAGGGAGAATAAAAAGATGTTCTGGAAGGAGGTAAATAAAGTGCGTAAGACAAGGGAGCAAATGGGAACTTCAGTGAAGGGCGCAAATGGGGAGGTGATAACAAGTAGTGGTGATGTGAGAAGGAGATGGAGTGAGTATTTTGAAGGTTTGTTGAATGTGTTTGATGATAGAGTGGCAGATATAGGGTGTTTTGGTCGAGGTGGTGTGCAAAGTGAGAGGGTTAGGGAAAACGATTTGGTAAACAGAGAAGAGGTAGTGAAAGCTTTGCGGAAGATGAAAGCCGGCAAGGCAGTAGGTTTGGATGGTATTGCAGTGGAATTTATTAAAAAAGGGGGTGACTGTATTGTTGACTGGTTGGTAAGGTTATTTAATGTATGTATGACTCATGGTGAGGTGCCTGAGGATTGGCGGAATGCGTGCATAGTGCCATTGTACAAAGGCAAAGGGGATAAGAGTGAGTGCTCAAATTACAGAGGTATAAGTTTGTTGAGTATTCCTGGTAAATTATATGGGAGGGTATTGATTGAGAGGGTGAAGGCATGTACAGAGCATCAGATTGGGGAAGAGCAGTGTGGTTTCAGAAGTGGTAGAGGATGTGTGGATCAGGTGTTTGCTTTGAAGAATGTATGTGAGAAATACTTAGAAAAGCAAATGGATTTGTATGTAGCATTTATGGATCTGGAGAAGGCATATGATAGAGTTGATAGAGATGCTCTGTGGAAGGTATTAAGAATATATGGTGTGGGAGGAAAGTTGTTAGAAGCAGTGAAAAGTTTTTATCGAGGATGTAAGGCATGTGTACGTGTAGGAAGAGAGGAAAGTGATTGGTTCTCAGTGAATGTAGGTTTGTGGCAGGGGTGTGTGATGTCTCCATGGTTGTTTAATTTGTTTATGGATGGGGTTGTTAGGGAGGTAAATGCAAGAGTTTTGGAAAGAGGGGCAAGTATGAAGTCTGTTGGGGATGAGAGAGCTTGGGAAGTGAGTCAGTTGTTGTTCGCTGATGATACAGCGCTGGTGGCTGATTCATGTGAGAAACTGCAGAAGCTGGTGACTGAGTTTGGTAAAGTGTGTGGAAGAAGAAAGTTAAGAGTAAATGTGAATAAGAGCAAGGTTATTAGGTACAGTAGGGTTGAGGGTCAAGTCAATTGGGAGGTGAGTTTGAATGGAGAAAAACTGGAGGAAGTGAAGTGTTTTAGATATCTGGGAGTGGATCTGGCAGCGGATGGAACCATGGAAGCGGAAGTGGATCATAGGGTGGGGGAGCGGGCGAAAATTCTGGGGGCCTTGAAGAATGTGTGGAAGTCGAGAACATTATCTCGGAAAGCAAAAATGGGTATGTTTGAAGGAATAGTGGTTCCAACAATGTTGTATGGTTGCGAGGCGTGGGCTATGGATAGAGTTGTGCGCAGGAGGATGGATGTGCTGGAAATGAGATGTTTGAGGACAATGTGTGGTGTGAGGTGGTTTGATCGAGTGAGTAACGTAAGGGTAAGAGAGATGTGTGGAAATAAAAAGAGCGTGGTTGAGAGAGCAGAAGAGGGTGTTTTGAAGAGGTTTGGGCACATGGAGAGAATGAGTGAGGAAAGATTGACCAAGAGGATATATGTGTCGGAGGTGGAGGGAACGAGGAGAAGAGGGAGACCAAATTGGAGATGGAAAGATGGAGTGAAAAAGATTTTGTGTGATCGGGGCCTGAACATGCAGGAGGGTGAAAGGAGGGCAAGGAATAGAGTGAATTGGAGCGATGTGGTATACCGGGGTTGACGTGCTGTCAGTGGATTGAATCAAGGCATGTGAAGCGTCTGGGGTAAACCATGGAAAGCTGTGTAGGTATGTATATTTGCGTGTGTGGACGTATGTATATACATGTGTATGGGGGGGGGGTTGGGCCATTTCTTTCGTCTGTTTCCTTGCGCTACCTCGCAAACGCGGGAGACAGCGAAAAAGTATAATAAATAAATAAAAAAAATAAATAAAAAATAAATAATTTATTTATTTATTTTGCTAAACTGCTGTCTCCCGCGATAGCGAGGAAGCACAAGGAAACAGACGAAAGAATGGCCCAACCCACCCACATACACATGTATATACATACACGTCCACACACGCAAATTTACATACCTATACATCTCAACGTATATACACGTATACATGTATATACACACACAGACATATACATATATACACATGTACATAATTCATACTGTTTGCCTTTATTCATTCCCAACGCCACCTCGCCACACATGAAATAACAACCCCCTCCCCCCTCATGTGTGCGAGGTAGCGCTAGGAAAAGACAACAAAGGCCCCATTCGTTCACATTCAGTCTCTAGCTGTCACGCAATAATGCACTGAAACCACAGCTCCCTTTCCACATCCAGGCCCCACAGAACTTTCCATGGTTTACCCCAGACGCTTCACATGCCCTGGTTCAATCCATTGACAGCACGTCGACCCCGGTATACCACATTGTTCCAATTCACTCTATTCCTTGCACGCCTTTCACCCTTTTGCATGTTCAGGCCCCGATCACTCAAAATCTTTTTCACTCCATCTTTCCACCTCCAATTCGGTCTCCCACCTCTCGTTCCCTCCACCTCTGACACATATTTCCTTTTCGTCAATTTTTCCACACTCATTCTCTCCATGTGATCAAACCATTTCAAAACACCCTCTTCTGCTCTCACAACCACACTCTCACAACCACACTTGGTGCATATGCACCAATAATCACCCATCTCTCTCCATCAACTTTCAGTTTTACCCATATCAATCTAGAGTTTACTTTCTTACACTCTTATCACATACTCCCACTACTCCTGTTTCAGGAGTAGTGCTATTCCTTCCCTTGCTCTTGTCCTCTCACTAACCCCTGACTTAACTCACAAGACATTCCCAAACCACTCTTCCCCTTTACCCTTGAGCTTCATTTCACTCAGAGCCAAAACATCCAGGTTCCTTTCCTCAAACATACTACCTATCTCTCCTTTTTTTTCATCTTGGTTACATCCACACACATTTAGACACCCCAATCTGAGCCTTCGAGGAGGATGAGCACTCCCTGCGTGACTCCTTCTTCTGTTTCCCCTTTTAGAAAGTTAAAATACAAGGAGGGGAGGGTTTCTAGTCCCCTGCTCCCGTCCCCTTTAGTCGCCTTCTACGACACATGAGGAATGTGTGGGAAGTATTCTTTCTCCCCAATCCCCAGGGATAGGAATGGAGTGAATTGGAGCGATGTGGTATACCGGGGTTGACGTGCTGTCAGTGGATTGAATCGGGGCATGTGGGGCGTCTGGGGTAAACCATGGAAAGCTGTGTATGTATATTTGCGTGTGTGGACGTATGTATATACATGTGTATGGGGGTGGGTTGGGCCATTTCTTTCGTCTGTTTCCTTGCGCTACCTCGCAAATGCAGGAGACTGCGGCAAAAAAAAAAATTCTTTTCTTTCAAACTATTCGCCATTTCCCGCGTTAGCGAGGTAGCGTTAAGAACAGAGGACTGGGCCTTTGAGGGAATATCCTCATCTGGCCCCCTTCTCTGTTCCTTCTTTTGGAAAAAAAAAAAGGGGGGGGAGAAAGAATACTTCCCACGCATTCCCTGCGTGTCGTAGAAGGTGACTAAAAGGGGAGGGAGCGGGTGGCTGGAAATCGTCCCCTCTCTTTTTTTTCAATTTTCCAAAAGAAGGAACAGAGAAAGGGGGCCAGGTGAGGATATTCCCTCAAAAGCCCAGTCCTCTGTTCTTAACGCTACCTCGCTAATGCGGGGAAATGGCGAATAGTATGAAAGATATATATATATATATATATATATGGTAATAGAGATATATATATATATATATATATATATATATATATATATATATATATATATATATATATATATTTTTTTTTTACTTTGTCGCTGTCTCCCGCGTTTGCGAGGTAGCGCAAGGAAACAGACGAAAGAAATGGCCCAACCCCCCAACCCCCCCATACACATGTATATACATACGTCCACACACGCAAATATACATACCTACACAGCTTTCCATGGTTTACCCCAGACGCTTCACATGCCTTGATTCAATCCACTGACAGCACGTCAACCCCGGTATACCACATCGCTCCAATTCACTCTATTCCTTGCCCTCCTTTCACCCTCCTGCATGTTCAGGCCCCGATCACACAAAATCTTTTTCACTCCATCTTTCCACCTCCAATTTGGTCTCCCTCTTCTCCTTGCTCCCTCCACCTCCGACACATATATCCTCTTGGTCAATCTTTCCTTACTCATCCTCTCCATGTGCCCAAACCACTTCAAAACACCCTCTTCTGCTCTCTCAACCACGCTCTTTTTATTTCCACACATCTCTCTTACCCTTACGTTACTCACTCGATCAAACCACCTCACACCACACATTGTCCTCAAACATCTCATTTCCAGCACATCCATCCTCCTGCGCACAACTCTATCCATAGCCCACGCCTCGCAACCATACAACATTGTTGGAACCACTATTCCTTCAAACATACCCATTTTTGCTTTCCGAGATAATGTTCTCGACTTCAACACATTCTTCAAGGCCCCCAGAATTTTCGCCCCCTCCCCCACCCTATGATCCACTTCCGCTTCCATGGTTCCATCCGCTGCCAGATCCACTCCCAGATATCTAAAACACTTCACTTCCTCCAGTTTTTCTCCATTCAAACTCACCTCCCAATTGACTTGACCCTCAACCCTACTGTACCTAATAACCTTGCTCTTATTCACATTTACTCTTAACTTTCTTCTTCCACACACTTTACCAAACTCAGTCACCAGCTTCTGCAGTTTCTCACATGAATCAGCCACCAGCACTGTATCATCAGCGAACAACAACTGACTCACTTCCCAAGCTCTCTCATCCCCAACAGACTTCATACTTGCCCCTCTTTCAAAAACTCTTGCATTTACCTCCCTAACAACCCCATCCATAAACAAATTAAACAACCATGGAGACATCACACACCCCTGCCGCAAACCTACATTCACTGAGAACCAATCACTTTCCTCTCTTCCTACACGTACACATGCCTTACATCCTCGATAAAAACTTTTCACTGCTTCTAACAACTTTCCTCCCACACCATATATTCTTAATACCTTCCACAGAGCATCTCTATCAACTCTATCATATGCCTTCTCCAGATCCATAAATGCTACATACAAATCCATTTGCTTTTCTAAGTATTTCTCACATACATTCTTCAAAGCAAACACCTGATCCACACATCCTCTACCACTTCTGAAACCACACTGCTCTTCCCCAATCTGATGCTCTGTACATGCCTTCACCCTCTCAATCAATACCCTCCCATATAATTTACCAGGAATACTCAACAAACTTATACCTCTGTAATTTGAGCACTCACTCTTATCCCCTTTGCCTTTGTACAATGGCACTATGCACGCATTCCGCCAATCCTCAGGCACCTCACCATGAGTCATACATACATACATACATATATATATATATGGTAATAAAGTGTGGTTGAGAAAGCAAAAGAGGGATTTTGAAATGGTTTGGTCACATGGAGAGAATGAGTGAGGAAAGATTGACAAATAGGATATATGTCAGAGGTGGATGGAACGAGAAGTGGGAGACAAAACTGGAGGGGGAAAGATGGAGTGAAAAATATTTTGAGCAATTAGGGTCTGAACATGCATGAGGGTGCAAGGCGTGCAAAGGAATAGAGTGAATTGGAACAATGTGGTATACCGGGGTTGACGTGCTGTCGATGGATTGAAGCAGGGCATGTGAAGTGTCTGGGGTAAACCATGGAAAGTATTGTGAGGCCTGGATGTGGAAAGGGAGCTGTGGTTTCGGTGCATTATATATGACAGCTAGAGAATGAGTGTGAATGAATGTGGCGTTTGTTTTTTCCTAGTGCTACCTTACGCGCATGCGGGGCGGAGGAGGCTGTCATTTCATGTGTGGAGGGGTGGCGCCGGGAATTAGTAAAGGCAGTAAGTATGAATTGTGTATATGTCTGTGTATGTATATGTGTATGTGGGTGGGTTGGGCCATTCTTTCGTCTGTTCCCTTGTGCTACCTCGCTAACACGGGAGACAGCGACAGTGTATAATAAAAATAAATATATGTGTGTCAGAGGTGGAGGGAACGAGGAGAAGTGGGAGACCAAATTGTGTGATCGGGGCCTGAACATGCAGGAGGGTGAAAGTCGTGCAAGGAATAGAGTGAATTGGAATGATGTGGTATACCGGGGTCGACGTGCTGTCAATGGATTGAACCAGGGCATGTGAAGCGTCTGGGGTAAACCATGGAAAGGTCTGTGGCGCCTGGATGTGGAGAGGGAGCAGTGGTTTTGGTGCATTATACATGACAACTAGAGAGTGGTTTTGGTGCATTATACATGACAACTAGAGACTGAGTGTGAACGAATGTGGCCTTTGTTGTCTTTTCCTAGTGCTACCTCGCGCACATGCGGGGGGAGGGGGTTGTCATTTCATGTGTGGTGGGGTGGCAACGGGAATGAATAAGGGCAGACAGTACGAATTATGTATATGTGTATATATGTGTATGTCAGCGTGTGTGTATATATATATGTCGAGATGTATAGGTATGTATATGTGCATGTGTGGACGTGTATGTATATACATGTGTGTGTGTGTGGGTGGGTTGGGCCATTCTTTCGTCTGTTTCCTTATGCTACCTCGTTAACGCGGGGGACAGTGACAAAGTATAACAAATAAAGATAACTTAATATCTTTATATATTAATGTATAAGTGCCTTCTCCAGATCTGGAAATGTCACATATATGACTTTGTTTCTCTAAAGTATTTCTTTCAAATTCTTCAAAGCAAACAACTGATCCACACATTCTTATATTCTCAAAAACAGTATTGTTCTTCCAAAGTCTAATGATCTCTGCATGTCTGTATCTAACCATTCTTCCAACAACTCACCAGGTAAATTCAACAAACTTATGTAATTTGATCAAAACTTTACACCCTTGCCTTTATAAAGTGGCATGATATGGGTTTGTCAGTAGTGTTTCAATGATGGATGATGTCCACAGCACGTATGGGAGTGTATGGCTTCTACTGGGATGGAGTTTGAGTATGAGAGTAACAATAAGTGCTTGTTGGACTATTTCAGTGGGTATGAGTTTTATCAGTTATATTTGTTGGAGGTTACGAGATGTGTGAGTAGATTTTACTAAAGTGTGAGGCATGGATTAGCTTTTTATTTTAACAGCATCTGTGGTTAGTTGTGAAGTGGTTTAGGTGGGGTGGGATGAAAATTACTTGATTTGAAAGTAGTTTGCCAAAAGGTTTGTTTACTGAAAAGCACAAAAGTAGGCACAATTTGTAGATTTCAATTTCATTTTTTTCATCATTAAATGCAATGCTGTGTGTGTTAATTCATAAGATGATGTAATCAATTATGTTACAATGTATTAATATATTTGTGCTTAATCCAGTCATCATAAAGCTGAAACATATAAAGTACTTGCGACACTTCTACATCATAAATAAAATGAAGATCAGTACCTTTGCAACAAAATTATAAGAAAAAATGCTGACAGTTTCACTCAAAATACATACCTCTCCTTAAGAAAATCCTGGCTCCACCACTGATTTTTCATAGAGGTAAAAATGTTGCCTTGGGACCACTAACTTTCACAAGCTCTGAAATAAATGTTTAACTCAGTTCATGAGCAATGCTATCTGTTGGCCCTATAGCATTACAGAATATTCTAAGTTATCATTTCTAGGAAAGAAGCCTTTCATTAAGTTCTATTAAGCAATAAAAAAGTTGAGTAAAGTTCTTTTTAAGGGATACAACAGAAATAACTTAGGATTTAGAAGATATGCATATTAATGAACTCATACTTAGTAGAAAAGACAGACGAGAGAAAAATCATGTGGAGCATTGCATTTCATGCTACAATATGATGGGAAAATGCATGGTTTAAAATTAGGGAGAGAATTCTTGATATCAATAAAACCAATGAACTCCCTCACCTAACTTACACAAAAATTACAATATTTTTAGTATTAATTGAAAAAAAGTCATATGCATTCAGTTGCTCATAAATTACACTTCTGTTTTTAGTGTTTGCCAAAAGTATATTTTTAGCATGTTTCAAGTACTATACCAAATGATAAAAATCAGTTTCTAAATGAAGTTAGGTAAGGTTTTCATAGGTATGGTTGACATATACAGTTGTTTGGGTGATTTATACAATACCTTTCAACAATGCTGAAACTTAAGTGATGATATTTTGAGTGGTGTTTTCCACTGGTTGGAATTCCCCAACTCTAGGTGACAATGTAGATTTAAAGTTTCTTCAATTCTTCTTTGTAAAGTATTTTTCTGTTCTTATAGCCTGACAACTGTTTTGGAGGCATATATGACCTGAAAAAAAGGGAAAAATCAAATGCTACTTACAGTACCCACAAAAGCATTTAACACATACAAGAGATAAAACATGCCTCACATTCTGTAAAATGCAGAACACACCACACCTGGTCCTTCTAAGGAGAAGCAAGAGCCATCTATGTGCTTCCCACCCATTGTAGCACATCAGAAACAGTAACGCATTTCTAAATGGGCTCCCCATAGACAAACATACATAAACCAAGCAGTCTGACACACAGACCCCCCAAGTGTTTACAGTATAATACATCTATATCTTTGCTGACAATGCCACACACACACACACAGAAAACAACCTTGGTGTGGACGACCTCCTTGGTGTAGCACTTAACAAAATCAACATAGATTATATAAATATACATATAGATCATATAACTATACAATATATATGTTCATACATGTATACATAAACTATACTCATCCCACTCTATTAACAACCACCAGTCCCTATGAAGAAGTTGAAAGCTTACCCTTGCCTCACACTTCAGTAACCCTTACTCAATGATCCCAACACCCCCAACAAATACAACACTAACAAAACATGGACAGTGAAATAACCTGAAAAAAGCGCAAAAGAACCGACCTCTCAACTCAGTCTTCAAGTCCCACCCCTTAAAACATACACCCATCAGTAATCCCCCCCCCACCCCCAAGACAAGCACAAGTCATAAGTCTACTAACCTGTGGATGAGGCCAGCTTCTCGAGTGCTGCAGGAACCTCATCATCATAAGGTTGCCTGGATCTGAAAGGCAAGGTAAGAATGATTGGTGTTTGGCTCAGTGGAAGAGGCTGACTGTTCAAGGTGACTGAAGGATGTGAGCTTGACACTTGTCTGGGTTTAGAGGAGGGATTAAAGATTGTTCATGGTGAACCATTGTTCTAACTGTGTAATGAGGTTCTGCATCTCTAGTGTTATGATTTTATTGACCAGGGAGCACAAGCGTACACCATGTAAGAAAAAAGAATAAACTATAAAAACCAAGGTAAAAGGACCGTGATTAAAGCCTGTGTGGCATGAACAAACCTTGACACTGAGAGTCATGGAGTCATCTGAGGTCAAGCGCCGGTGCGTAGATCAGGTTATTTCCGTGGCCAGTCTCCAGCCGGGGTCGAGCTCACTGTCGGGCAAAACTTGTGACCTCTGCCTAGCAACTGACCTACAAAGCTTCAGACATTTGGGAAATTAGCAAACCCTATGAGCAAATGTTCCGTCCACATTTACATGGCACGTCAGAAAACAGTGTGTGCCTTAGGGTGAATGACAATGATCGTTTATAAACCTCAACTTTGTACCTCCACGAGCTTTGTTAACAATGTTCAATCTCGCCATTGTATTCAATGTGATCTTTGCAGGTAAAATGGGCAGGATTAAGAATCTGTGGCGCTCTAGGCCATTTTAAGTGTTTTAAGGAAGACCCACTCGGAGGGTGGTTAACCCCTATACCTCAATCCGGCCCTGGATTCATTGCCTTCAACATTTAACAACGCTTATTAGCTACCCAACCAGTCAAACAATTTTGAAGATCTATAGGGAAGAGAGTAACGTATTAAGCCTCATGTGAACGTAAACAAAACACATACCTTCAAAACTGAAGTATCAACATGGCGGACCGTCCATCGCAACAAACACACTGATGATGTCACTGACCAGACTGGGAGACCCAAGACGAGCAACTTGTTCTTGGGATGTTGGTGGACAGATGGCGCTGAGGTCACGGGGATTCGCCAATGTCTTCACATTCCTTGTACTTCACCTTATTCCCCTTGTACTCTCTCTCATTTACTATAATTAATCAATTTGAACAAACCATTATCTCAGGCCCTATACCTTAGGGATAGCTTATTCAGGTTTCCATTACTTTGCTGGACTTTCTCATACGCGGATAGGGTATTCAAATTAAAATTTCTTAAAAATCTTTGGTACTAATTTCTCATATGCGAGAGCCCCTCATCTTATCCCTGACCAGTTTCATTAAATATCTACGTTTCATCCACTTCAGAATATCTGATCCAAGTAATATATAGTAGGCATTTGTTTAAGTTTTTACGTGGGTTATAACATACTTTGCGGACAAGTGTGGGAGGCAGGGTAGGACTGGACTGGTAGGCGATATTTTGTGGTTGGGGGAGATGGCTGGTAAATAATCACATTTGGAAATGAGTGAAACATGTACGAAAGTACGAAAAAAGTTTCCTAAGAAAAGGATCAAGAGGGATAAAGACGGGTAGGGCATGAGACTAATATATATATTACGGGCAATAATTATATCATGGGCTGGGCAGGGGATCTTGCAGGAATTAATACCGAAAACTTCAAGGGATTTGTCTGCGGATGAATCTGAAGTGGTTTCCTCGAGCCTTCTATTTAATATAAAACTCATTTAAGCAGAATCAAGAATTCAAATAAACGAATGGAGAAGAATCCTGCTCAAAAATCACTCTGGGTAAAAGAGAGTGAAGAGAGGAAGTCACCAAGAGGATGATGGGAAAGCGGAAAATTGTCAGTTCAGTTACCTGTCTCGTCATCAGGAATGGGGAGTGGGGAAGGAATAGGTGCAACAGGATGGGGAAGGCGAAGGTGCCACAACAGGATGAGCAAGGAAAGGGAAAAAGGCAGCAGAGAACAGAGGCTGGTAAGATCTTACTGAATGGAAAATGAAGGAGAGTGTAGTAAGAAGATACAGACGAGGTGGTGAAACCTTAAGGGGTGAAAGTGCAGAAAGCGACCAGGGAAAGATGGTAAGAGAAAACGGGACGGGGATAGTGGCGAAAGAAAATGGGGGGGGGATGGGTAAAGGAGGAGGGGCGAGGAGAGTGGAAGGGAAGGGGACGATTTTAGGACAGGATAGGTGTGTGGTTCTTGAGGAAAAAAAAAAAAAAAAAGAGGGGGGGGGGGGGTAGAATGGACGCGAAGGTAATAGATACCTACCTACAGTGAGGCAGTCGGAAAGGCAGTAATGCGTTGTGCTTCCTGCACACCTTCCTTGATGCTGAAAGATGATTCTCTTGGCAGCCACTCTTACAGCATAATCATCTGGGGTCGTTAAGATGGGAAAGAAAGGGGAAGAGTTATTAGAGACGATCGTAAGAGTGGATGGCAATGCAAAGGATGGATGTTAGACGGCGAGAAAGAAGTGGGAAGGGGCACATAAGGATGGGGAAGAAAAGGGCGGTAGGAGAATGGAGAGGATAATGAAATGGGAAGAGATTGGGATGGTGGAAAGAGGATGTGGATGGGGAGAATTGGAAGAGATAGGGAGAGGTTTCTATGCCCACAGATAAGGTCAGCTCCAAGCTTTAATGGGCAGGGTGGCAAGATGGAAAGAGAAAAGGATTAAGGGGATGAGAAAGGGTAAGAGAGGATGGGGAGCAGATGTTGGGAAGGTAGTGGAGGAAAAGAGAGTGGACGGTGAGGATAGTTTGGGTGGCGAAAGGATGGGAAGGGGGGGGTTAAAGGATGAAGAGCAAGAATGGTACAAGAGGATGGGAACGTAGGTAAAAGAGGAGGATGAAGATGGTTAGAAGATGAGATGGGAAATGGAGGGTGTTAGGATGAAGATGGTAAGAGGATATGGACAAGATTCATTATAAGGGGACGGAGGGGAAAGAGAGCAGAGGAGAAGGGAAGGATGACAGGATATGAAAAGTGGCGTGAGAGGAGGAAGAGAAGTACAGATATAACAGGCACCAGGAAGGATGGGTTGTGGAGAATGGTAATATATCATGAGTTAAAAAAGGCGACAGGTGGAAGAATGGGTGGGAAGGGAATCATAGGAGGTAAGGGAGGATGGAAAGGAATGAAAATAAGAGGCAGGACAGGATGGGTAACAGAGGAAGGTTTAGCATAGATGGGTAAGGAATAGAGGTGATAAAATAAGCACAGATAGGACGATTGCAAATGAAAATAGATTGGGGAGGCAGGGTAGACCTTTGGTACAATATGAGAGTGGGTATGGGAGAGGGGTGAAAACAAGATAGGTATGGGAGGGAGGTAAGAGGAGATGGGAACACTAAGGGGAAAGGGGTGGCCATATACAAGGAAGGCATTTTGAAATACATAAGGAAGAAAGAGGCTGGGAAGTTCAACTGAAGTAAAAGGTTTGGGAAGATAAGTAAGAGAGGAGCAAAGAGGGACAATAGAGAACAGGCAGAAGTTACGGTCAAGAGAAAATTGGTAAGCAATTGATCAGGGTAAACACATAAGCAACAGAGGCAAGTTGATGCTGGTTTAGGACAGATGATGGGCAGGACTAACTTGGGTAGGGGAGGTAAGAAAGACCTGCTGGGTTGGAGTATTAGTGGGCAAGTTGAGTGCCTTGTAAAACAAGTCAATCATGGAAAGAAGGGCATGGGAAGGCAATGCCTAGTCAAACACGTCAATCATGGAAAGATAGACACGGGAAGGAAAGGCAAAAAGTGAGATGCAAGAAGTAATATACAACAGGATGGGCAGAAAAATGCAGGAACAGGTACAGTAAGGAGGTACAACAAGATATGTAAAGGAAAGAAGTACAAAAGGATGGGTTATTGAGGGATTAGGAGTAACAGGAAGAGCAGGTCGGGTAAAGGAGAGAAAGTAAAGATGGCTAAGTGAAGGAAATAAGAATGGATGTTGTTTTTTCCTTTTCATACATATTTGCCATTTCCTGCATTAGCAAGGTAGCCTCAAGAACATAGGACTGAGCCTTAAGAGGGAATATCCTCACTTGGCCACCTTCTCTGTTCTTTTTTTTGGAAAAGTAAAAAACAGGAGGGGAGAATTTCCAGCCCCCTCTCCCTCCCCTTTTAGCCACCTTCTACAACATGCAGGGAATACGTGGTAAGTATTCTCTCTCCCCTATCCCCAGGAATAGGGGCTGAATAATCAAGAAATTCAAATGATGAGAGCTGAGGATGTTAAAAGAGGATGGCTAGCTGAAGGAGGTATGAGAGGAATGGTAGGGGAGCAAGACATGGGTGGACTGGTAAAAGAAGATTGTTAGAGAAAGGTGGTTGAAATTATGTAAAAAGATAAGATGGACAGAATGAGGATAATGAGAGAAATGAAGTAGTAAACATATGAGGGAGCAAGCCTAAGTAGGATGGGTTTTTCTTGAAGAGAGGAGATGACACATTGGCAAAGGAGTTACTGTAGGCTAAGCAAGAGAAGACAGTAAAACAAGACAGATGGGAAAGGAAGTATGGCTATGGGATAGAGAAATGAGGATGGGAAGGGAAGGTACTTGAAGACTGAAGGGGAAAGGATAGGAAAGGGGGCAGAGTATTAAAGGGCAGGTATGGGAGGATGACAAGGAATAACTGATAAATAAGTAGGAATGAGTTAGGGTGAAATACAATATGATGGTTGAGGGATAGATGTGGTGGGAGTAGAAATATAAGGAAAAGAATAACAAAGGATGGGTGGGGTAGGGAAGGACATGGGTGATATGGTAAGGGAAGAAGATAGAAGATAACGAGTAAAAGACAGAGGCAGGGGCAGATCACATGGGGAAAAATGACTGGGGAATGGGTTACAAAAGATCAGGTGTGGGCCAGGATTAATTATAAAGAAGGTAGAGGATAACATAAGTTACATCAACCAGGGAAGAAATGTAAGGAAGGATGGATAAAGAAAACATATAAGAGAGGGAAAAGAAGAGATACAGCAGAGATGAAAAATGGAAATATGTTAAGAGGGGTTGTGAAGAGGAGTAATGACATGCATGACAGGGAGATATTAGGATGAATTTGGAAAGCATACCAAGTATGAGTAAGGTGAGCAAGGTAGGAAAGGATACAAAGTATGAATATGGGATGTAAGGGAGAAAAAGATGGGCAGTTAAGGAGTAAACAAAAATGAGTAAATAAGGGAAGCAAGATTACATATAAGAAAGGATTGGTGTAGATGTGAAGCAAGGGAGGATCAGGACGGTGCAAATAGGAGATAAGTGTCTATCTATATCTCTCACACCCATTTCCTTCAGGAATTCCCTTAAAGGGGTGGCCACAGCAAAAGTCTCCATAATTAGTGGACTCCAGTGCCACTACTTAGCCTTTAATGCCTCACCCTGACAGACCACTGGCAGAGGGGAACTCTAGTGCAGTGTTTTCTGAGACCTCTTCCTAATGTTCCTACCGACTACTTCTACCATAGGTGTCTAACTAATGTTCCAATCTACTACTTCTACTAAAGGTGTCTAACTAATGTTCCAACCTACTACTTCTGCCAAAGGTGTCTAACTAATGTTCCAACCTACTACTTCTACCTAATGCTTCTGTTTAATGTTCCAATTAACTTCTGTCTACTGTACCTAATATTTTCTTGCTCACTGCAAGAGTCTAGAGTTACAGAGAATGAGTTATTTCACTCAAGTGTCATCATGTTATGTGTGAAAAGGAGAGACTGTATGTTTGTGGACAGAATGCCAGCACTCTACACGTGGGTAAGGCAGAAAGAAAGACAGATACCTGGGTCAAGGAGAGCAACTTGACAAACACTGAAGTGCTGACCCACTACACAGCCATCATTGACCCTCCCAATGCCCAGGTGGATAGTACTGGTAATAAATCTCCCTGGTCGTAGGCTGCCTACCAACTACTACCTTCTAAATAAGAGATAGCAGATAAGAAAAAGAAGACTATGATGAAAGAGATGTAACTGAGAATAGGTAGGGGGAAAGAATTTGCATACGGTGAATATAAGATGAAAATAAAATGATGACAGTTGGGGAAGGAATATAAGCCAAGATGGGTTGGAGAGTGGGGAAAGGGATAAAAGGTGGAGGGTAATGGGAGAAACTAAGAGAAAGTATGGGAGGTGAGAGAAGAGAAGTCTACAAGAATTGGAGTAAGAAGTTGGAAATGATTGGTATGAGGTAGATGTTTACAGAAAGGTAGGAAAGGACAGGTAAGAAGATACGGAACATAAAAGAAATGCAGATAAAAGGAAGTGAATGAAGTGTTGTGAAGAGGGTCTGCTGCTACAAAAGAAAAGGGAGAGTAAGAATGATGAGGTACGAAGAAATGAGAAAGACTGGTGAAAAAATTGTAACAAAGAGCTGGGAAGGATTAAAGATAAGGAAATGGGAAGTGTAAGAAAGTAAGACAAATGGAATTTTTGTGAGGAATGTAAAAGGTAATGGAAAAATGGGATGGCAAGAAAGGATGGGTTAGGGCCAGAAGAGGAAGGAGGTAAGGCATGATAGGATAGAGAAGATAGTAAGAAAGATTGGATATTAGTAAGAAAAAGAAAAGAGGACCGAGAGGAAAAAGAGGCAAGAAAAAGGTAGGGAGGGAAGGAGAGTGAGAAGACAAAGTGAAAGAAAGTTACAGGGAATATATAGGAGAATAAGATATTCAGATGTGTCAAAATAGAGAGGATGGGACGAAGTCAAAACTTCTAGCAATAAAACCAGATCTTTATTTATCCATTGTTTTATTGTTTAAATTGTTCCATTTCTTAGTCCACTCTAGCATTTACTACATCCCGGTATATTATATCTACAACAACTGTGTCTTTCTTGTATAAATGGCATAATACAGTACAGACCGCACATGTAAAAAAGAACTATACAATCATACTTTGGCCCTTGGATTTCATTATGACTAGCTGTTTCCTCTACGAAATTTCCATAAACAATTAGCTGGCGTGTTGTGCCACACGGACAAACCACCTGAGACCTGTGTAGGGAGATATTACTGGGGGTGACAACTTGGGGACTCTACTGTGCAGGCTGAACACGTCACAATGAAATCCATACAATCTAATTTCAATTTTTCATAGTAATTACACGTAAACGCATGTGTTTATTGGAGTTTTGGATGTAAAACAGCATTTGGGTATCAAAACACAGTTACCCTATGGCAATCTTCGTTATTATTATATTATTACTTTTTGTTCGTATAAAAACTCTAATCTGATAACTTTATGTTGAGGATTTTTTTTTATCCTGAAAAATTAAACATTTAATAAGGTATCATAATCATTCTTTACTTTCTGAGCATCTCAGTGCTAAAAATAGAACTTTCACCCATGGGGAAAATCAAGGAACGGAACTTGGAACGAATGTTTTTGTGCTCCTGGGGCAGGCATGTGGCAGCTGGCCTTGCCCGGAGTCTACCTTCAGCAACTTGGTGAGACAAGGGCCCACACTGCCACACTCCCAGGGATCCCCTCACTCCTGGGGACTAAAACCCTTAAAACCCCACAGAATGAATGAGTAAAATGGTGCCAGCTACAGAAGACTGCTGTCACCATGTAATTTAATAGGTAGATGGATGTGAAAGGGACATTCTGGCCGTGATTGGGTTATACTTAGGTGAAAGTCTGTGCAACATCAAGGGCCTATAGCCAGACTGGTGAGGAGCAAGTGGAGGGAGGTATGGGGAGAGACACGAGCAGAAAGAGGTTGCTACTTCAGGGCTTCATTTAACACTATTATTATGCTTTCAGTTGGTATTAGGGTAACAGTGAGACTCTGAGGAAGCAAGGGGTGAGGGGAGTGTGGAGGCCGGCCACTTGCTACATCACTCACCAGCTGCAAATTAAGTGTGTACTAAAAATAATAAATAGACAGTGTTTTCACATGTAAAAATACTCTTATTATCAACTCTGTAAAACAAAATAATATTGACTAGATTTCTGCCTTCTGTTAATAAACACCACCAATATTATTACTACAGTTACAATATAAAGTCATCAAGACTGTCCTGCCCTCTGGATGGCAGGTGGTTCCATGACTTGCCAGTGGGGCTTCATGCCCACTTACCAC
Organism: Panulirus ornatus; assembly: GCF_036320965.1. Lineage (NCBI taxonomy): Eukaryota > Metazoa > Arthropoda > Malacostraca > Decapoda > Palinuridae > Panulirus > Panulirus ornatus. The sequence goes on along the minus strand of NC_092288.1, from coordinate 4,451,140 downwards.
AACAACAACGACAAACAGTGACCTGCAGCCCTCTTGCTCTCTCAGCTGCGGGCTACATCTGACCCTGAGTCGCCACCCACCATCACCCTATGACAGCTGGTGACACTCTGGCACAGATTACCCACGGGGGCCGCACTGGCCTGGCCGGGCCGCACCCTAGCCCTGGCACAAGTGCCACTTGTTCGTGCCTTCAATAACCTGGCAATACTTTATGGTTGTAAGTAATACTTGTATTAATACTGAGGCCTGGATCAGGTTTGACTGGCGCCTGGAGCAGGTGGTGAGAGGCGAGCATGTGGGTCTCGCTGGCCGGGCTCCAGAGGCTGCCTGGCAGGTGTGGGCCAGGTGCGACCCGACGCATCTGCCGCGGCCCACCGCCTTCACTATTAGACCCGTATTGGTGCGAGGAGGGAGGGGAGGCAGCCCCTAAGGTAAAGGAGCCCCCACCCCTGGAGGCGGCCTTCTGGCCCCCCCGTGGCAAGTGATGGGGGGCCCAAGGGCCGCTCTCACCAGTGGTGCGGGTGAGGGGGGGTTGCCACCCCATCCCTCACTACACAGCTACCTACACGGCACCTGGGACAACCTACATACGATAGATAGTGCATATTTCCTATGCAGTATATATGTATCATTATATTATGAATATATATTACATTCTTCTTATTAACCTAGTGAAAGCTGACCGCAGTTCAGAGTGGTTTGTCGCGGGCGGGCAGGGCACCCTGCTGAGGGCGGCCGAGGGCAGCCCCAGCCCGCAAGCGGCAGTACTGAGTCCTTGGCAGCAGTTGTAGGCTACAGTAGGGGGGTAGGGCTGGCTGTGGCGCCCTACACGAGACACTGGTGTCCGGCCTGCCGAGGGATCACTACTGTCGATGGCGAGGCAATGCACGGTCACCCACACCACCAGCCAGTCCAACCCCACTCTGCTACAATACACTACCATCGGTATACAAGACTGCCTTACACTAAGCATTTTGGCTACAGGAGGCTACGATACTGTCCCGTGGCTCATGCTGCAGCGGCTTTAGCAGCAGCGGGGCCACTACAAGCCCACTGAATGACTAGCGCGCACTACAAGCTTGGCAACACCTACACAGATATCTAGGGTGAGGCTCCACACTGACAGCACACACTTAAACTACGGGATGGCAGAACATAGTAGAATCACTCAACAGTCACAAAAAATAACCAAAGGATTTGGCCTACGACTACCTACATGGGTTTCTGGGGGGAGGGAGGGGGGAGGAGGACCATTCTACAGATCACATCACACACCCACCACCTATACACACATAAGAGAGTGTCCCATTGAACATAGTCACCAGATTCCCAGAATGAGACTTTGTACATTGCGAGCATCAACATACCAAGCCCTCCTAAATAAAGTATTTGCCATTTTTTCAAAACCCATTATACAATACCATAAGAAAATATAGAACCTCGCACACAAATATAACAACGCTTTTAAACCACTGTCTGTGCTCATGAAATTACCTAAGAGGGCATTGTTATATCTTAGTAATATTGCACTATATATTTCTTATGTACACCCTGGTGGTCAGAGAAGCGAATGTTGCTGTTTTTTCCAAGTCATTTACTTTTCTGTAACATCTGATATGTGGCACACTGTTACCCATTGAAGAATCTCATCTGAAACTAATGAATCTTTTAGATTTGGAGATTTTGTCTTGGAGGCTTGGATGAGGTTCTATTTTGAAGATAAAGAGTTTGAAGAGATCCTGCTTCTGAGATATGACTATGAAGAAGTTATGTCATGATGATGACTGGGACTTGAAGAGGGCTTAGACTTATAGATACTAAGACCTGAAGGAGCTTCTTTCTTGGTTTAACTGTTACTTGAAGTATTGTGTGGGAAATATTGGGGCTTGATGAAAACTGTTTCAGAGGTACTAGGGCCTGATTGAAACTTTATATTTATGGTCAGGAGATTCTTTCTTGGAGATACCTGGACATGAAGGTGGTTTCATACTCAAGAGGTAAGCAGATTCTTCTCTGGAGATACTGTAGTTGGATGTTTTCTTTTGGAGACAGTGAATGTTGGGGACATCAATCTTGGGAGATACTGAAGGTTAAAGGAAATCCAGTCTTGGTACTGGTTATATCTGGGAAAATTTTTTTGGTGATGATACCGATTCTTGAAGGTAAAAATTCTGCATTAACATCATGATACAAGGAAGCTTTAGGGAGCTTCAGTTTTAGAGATAATGATGTCTGAATAATGATCTGTCTTGAAGACAGATACTTTGAAGTTCTGCATTGAAGAAAAAGAGTACATCTTGGACTTGGAGACTTGAGGGAAGGGGATTCTGCACAAGACGTGATGATGCAGCTACTGACAAAGTTGTTATTTTATGAAACCAGCAACATTGCGGTGACCACACAGCAATGGGGCCTCGGCATGAGCTGACCAGAACAGGTGGATCTGTCACACCCATTTCCATGCCCATGATTTAAGCCCATGTCCATCATATTGGAAGGATCACTGTATTTAGCACGCCCATGTTTCTACTAATTGCACCCATTTTACCCGTGGTGGACCCTTTGTGCGGTTAACAGTCTTGAAAGCTAAACTACATTACTACCTGTCAAGGCCTTTTTTTTTAATCCAGGTAGATATGCCTATGATCATACAGATATTTATGGTGTGCATGTCTGGACCAGTATGTGCCCAACTGAACAGAACTTCAGTCAGGACATTTTTTTCTAATACTCTTTTCCCAAGAGAATATGGGACTTACTGAAATACGATGCAAGAAACTCCTTGTCATACTCGCTGATGTACCCACAGGAGTGGATTGGATGAGGCTCAACTCATAGTGAGCCATCAGGTTATGGGGGAGGAGGGCGAGGGGGAAGGAAAGAACAGGTGGAAGAGGAGTCAGAGGCAGGTTTACCCATTAACTAGGTCAACTGAAAAGATAGATAGTTAAAGTCTTGGGTCATGCGAGGTCAGCGCCACGCGAGGCCCCATCACCCAAACGCTCGCCCTGATAGTCTTGTCACTGCCGACCAACAACATGGAGGATTGAGAGCGGCAGCATTTTAACAGTCACGGTACCCACTACACACTGCGTTGTCGGCGATATTATCACATAGTCAGGAGGAGTTCAGTGTGACATCTTGTGAAGCTTCCGTCCGCCAGAGGAGGTGGAGGAGGATGAGAGGACACAGGAGGACCCACAGCAGCATTCCTGCTCCCGCCATTACTGCACCTGCAAAAGGAGACCCAAGAGTTCATTACCACCTAACTTTAGCAGGGAGGGGAACATGATGCTAACATACATGTGATGTGGAAAGGTGTGCCTGACTATGTGCACTGTCATGTACATTTATGTCAACATCTAACTTAAGTTTTGATCATTCACTGAAACCATTTTCTTACCATTAAAAAACACATTTGCTGACACATGCAAGACCTCCCACCTTAAATACACACTCCCCAAAGTACACCTGCAAGTTATACACAAAGGCACATGCACACAAATATATACAAACATTTATATTCACCCATAATTTTCCAATATCACAGCGACACTCATTCCCCTGAATATATCCATCCACATATCTAAAACTATCTCCCTATTCATGCAAATATACACACCCTAATAAACATGAGCACATACCCTCTCACAAACAAAATTCTAAATAAATTCTTTCCTGCATCATGAACAATATGCTTTTGTCATTTTATACAAAATGTAAATAAAGCAAATAAAATCAAAGAATCACAACAATGATTGAAAATATCTGAATCAAAATGCATATATCTGTATATATTTCAAATTACTGAAGATGAATAAAAGAATATGAGTAGGGATTTCTTACTCAGTGCTGGATCATTCAATGATGAGTAAATAAATATTCAATAATTCAAATTCACTTATAACAACTATGAGTCCCAACATGAAGCTCACATCAGCACTGCAGGTATGGAATCCTTTTGTCATACATGTGATGAACACACACGAAGACCACACATCGCATAGGAATTCTAATTCATAGCAAATGCAAGCTCAAATTACAATTCACTGTGGTTATGTCTGTCAAATCCCAACCCTAAAGTATTACTTCTGCTCAACAATGACGTAACCAGACAGTTCTTCACTTTATATCTTACTACCAGATAAGATATATGTTGTGGTTCATGGTGGCTCAGAAAAACCTGTGCAATGAGGGCACCTGCATAGGGTTATCCAAAGAAATACATAATGCCAGCTTTGCACCTATCATATTAAGACACCAGATGAAGATAATTAAGCAGTGCCATCAGCAAAAATCTATTTATCATCAGATGAAAGCGCCTGCATAGTGCTAAATGGAGGTATCTGTGAATCCCATCTTTGAAACATAACATCACATGAACACGTGTTTTGCCAGCTATGGTGAAATGCATAAACGTGTTGGCAATTTGGTGGCGTAGTTCAAATGTGTATAAAAATGAGAAAATGAGTGCGATGGTCAGGATGAAGATGAAAAGGTATTGGTGATGTAGTTGTAAATTCATGTAATGAACTAAATGGGTAAGTAATGTTGTTTTTCATACTTAAATTTACATTTCCCACATCAGTAAGGTAGCATCAAGTAGGGTAGGCATTCACACTGCATGGGTGTGTGTGATATGGTGCTGATGTGTAGATGCTATGGGGGTTACATGTTACATATGAGAAGATGTGATATGAGAGGATGCAGTGATCCTGGTGATGTGGAAAGTGGTGAAAGCATTTGTTACAAGATATAAATATACGATAAGCAAAACTTGTGAGAGTTCTAACTCGGGTGGTCCCCATCTTCATCTCTTGAACTTTCTATATCATCAAGTAGCCTTCTATCCCTTTGTAAACTGCCAGCATCCACTGTCTTTTGCCTAGTGTACTCCAAACATTCATTACCCTTGTACAAAAACAGTACTTCTCTCCATCCCTTTTAACTAGCTTCTTGTGACCACTGGTTACTCTGGTGCTGCATCTCAGGGGGAACTGTTCAATTTCTGTGGCTGATTTAGAAATTCAAAGGCTGCTTTCATGTCACCCATCTTTCTTCTCTTTATGGTGGACAGATGTGCAGCCCTCAACCTTTCACTATAACTCAATTTTTTTATTTCAGGTTCTCTGGAACAGAATTCTAAATCAGATCTTTGTATTTCTCTAGGTGTGGAGACTAGATTGAGTGCCATAATCCAGTTTTGGTCTGATATAGTGTCTGCAAAAACATTGGCTGTCCCCGATATATTTTCAAAGGCATACAGAGCTTAGGTTTATTGTGGGTAAAAGAATTTGATGCTCTCAGGGTGAAATCATCATACATCTGGTCGCTCTTCTAATACATCTGGTCAAAATGGTTGGTTCTTACCTTTCTATGGTAGAAAAAGCTTAAATTCTCACCTGGAAGCAAGAAAATGTGGGTACACAAGGAAAAATGATAAAATTAAACACAAGCATGACATTGCCTTTGAAAATTTATAGGGAATTAGACAGGGTTTCTCAGAGACATTGTAAGTTTTTAATAGCTTTCCAAACATTTCCTTACCAATATAATTCATAAAAGATTTTACGAGGTTGGCACACCAACCAATAAGATCTTAGTGTGCTCACTGTCTTGCTACTACAAGAACTGTACCAGTGTACACTCAAATAAGTATTGTCTCCATGACTAATTTTCTATAAGAACCTAAATAATCAACAGCACTTTGTACACCTTTCTTACTGTTACTCTTCCCACTGAGTATTGTTTGAATGGGCTATTATCAAAAATCTCCAAAAACTTATGACTCTTTCTTATGAGAGTCAGTCCTCCTCCTACTTTGTCCTCTCTTTAGCTCCTTGCTATTATTATCCCTCTGGAGAGAACAGATGAGACTTTTTCTCTTTAGTAAGTTTTTGTCAACAACTCCAATAATATCAAGTGTATTTTCCCTCAACAATCCCTGAATTTCAGCTTTTTACATTCATCATCAAACATTCCCAACCTCACTGATGTATTGGCAGGACTCTTCCATTCTATGTCATGCCTTTGATGTCTCTCTCACTTTTTCTTTTTTACCATACTGTATTCTTCACCTCTCTTCCCATGATCTATCACCTCTGATGATTACCCTTCAGAATTCCAATTTGTTCTAAAGTTCTCAGCATACTTAAGTTACTCAACACAACACAACTCCAAATCAAACTTGACCATTACTAGTTGTCCTCATAGGTCTTGTCCATATCAACCAATTCTCTTTGCTTCTCTTACCAAAGAAACTGTTTCATAAATCTACAGCCTCTAGCAGATTTTCAACCAGCATCCATTCCTTCTCCATCCTTCTTTCCTCTTTGTCTGAAATATGGTCTTATTTCAGTCCAAAACTCAACAACGGTTTATATCTATCCATCTCTTACTTCATTCATGTTCTTACTGCTGGTGCCAAATACCCATCAGCTAATCCTTCAGTGTTGATTTGCCAACATCCATGTTTATACTTTAAGTTAAATATTTTTGCTAAGGGGCAATGTCTTGAATACTCTGCACTTCTTCAAACCTTCCCTCTAAAAGACCATACATTTCCCTGACCGTTTTGTCTCTAAGTCCCTGTCTACCTCTATTTCAATGTCCCAAGGTCTCTGTTTCACTTCACAAGTCCTAACATTCTGTTTCTGTTTAAAAGTCCCAGAATCTGATCCAGTTCCCCTACCTGCCTTCTACTATAAAGCCTCTGTACTCTTTGCTATGGACACTTCCTTTCATCAGCCAATCTAAAGAAAATCTAGAGAAGACCTTACTCACCCTTTTTGTTTTTCAGTCAATGCAACTTCTTTTCTCTGATTACATTCCTTCTGAATCCTCTCTTCTAACCTGATTCTGTTTTGTCTTTTAATTTTGATCTTCCAATTCCCTAATTTTCTCTTCCATCTGATGACTATGTGCTTGATCCTTGATCTAATTCCTCCATTTATTTATTTCCTCTGACTTCTGCACACACACACACACACACACACACAAAACTCCAAGGCTATGTCATTGTGTGTGTGTGTGTATTTCATTATCTCTTTTTTAATTTGATTCTTGATTATATTTTGGCTATGTTCACTATCATTTCACATTTTGATGAACTCTTTCATACTGAAATTACTCTATCAAAGCTATGTTAAAGTCATGCCTCCCTTCCTCTTCTTTTTATAGCCAACTGCCTCTCTTGCTTTAGGTACATAAATTCAAGATGGAAAAATGACCTCATTTACAAACCTCCTCTAATTTAGGCAATTCTATGCCTATGAGTCTCTCTTTTGCACAGTTCCCTTACTTATGGTGCAGTCTCTGCTGTCTGCCTTTCAACCTTCCTTAGCAAATCAATGCATCCTTTCCAGTGAGGTGACCAAACTGTTGTTGCAAACTCCATAGCTTGGGTCTTTTATAAGCTGTAAATACCTTTCCTAAAAATCCCAATGTCCACATACTGAAGGCAACTTTACTGATGACTAATAAATACAGTAGTGTATCACCATCATTATCCTCCTGATGTTATGTTCAATTGGACAGACTTGACAACATGTCAACCCTAAAGTCCCTCTCACATACTCTTACCTGCAATATGTCTCTTGCAAGATAGTAGTCACAGTTTTGTCTCCATTTACCATGTGCCACATTCTTCATCTTTAATTTAGTTGGGGTGAACTTAATTAGCCAAGAATTATAATTATGACTGGAGTCTCACTAGTACTCTTTGGACTCCTAATATCTCACAAAACTTTATCATCAATCACAAATATAAAAAGTTAAGATTCCAGTCCTTCTAAGAAGCTGTTTACATACATAAAGAATAGCAGTCCCCTGAGACAATTTGCCAAAGTGCCTCTAAAAATCATCCTTAGTTCCCTTTCACTTGGGTAATTTTCAATCTGCTAAAGAAGCCCTCATCTGATGCTTCCATTTATTTCTAATTTTCCTCTGTAATCAACAAACACACAAGTGGTGATGAGGTGATGTAAGTGCCTAAAATACATTGCTGATGTAATTCATACAGATCGATGAAGAGTAATGTTCCCAGAATACAACCCAGTGGCACTCTAATGATGACCTCCACCCATTCAACAGTCTTTCAAACTACTCACTTCATCTCTTGTTCACCTCTTCTTTTATCAATTCCCCATCTGCTTCTCTCACTGATGTTCCAGTTTATTCTGTTCATCTCCTTACACTATTCATCTCCTTTGAAAGCATTCTGTTATACTCTCTGAAGTTTGCTAGTACTCTCTCAAACCATCTTTCATTTTTTGTCTTTTTTCTAACCCCTAAACCTTCCTCTTCCTCTTTATCTTGTTTATTTCCCAATGACTCACACTTCCTTGTGGGTACTGCCTATTCTAAAAAGTTCAAATCGCACCTTCCACACACCACAAAAATCACCAGCATAAATAAGCAATGCTTCCCTAAAAACTTTCAGCCCCCCGTGTTTCATTTACTCACACTTCATGCCACTCTTTCTTGGTATTCCTGTACACAACCCTCTCTTCACAGTTCACTTACTTTCACCATCCTCTTAAGCCAGTACAGACTTCATACTCACCTTCACCAAAAAGTGATAGGACATCCACCCAGTTGCCCCTTTAGCATACTCACATCCGAGTTTCCTGCCTTTGTATGCTTATAAATTCGAACATATTCCAGTAATGACCAGTGACCCCAACCCCAATCATCTACATATACTTACATATGACTTTTATCTTATACCAGGTATTCCCAATCACCATTCCCTCTTCAGCACACAATTCAATAAGCTTTTCACAATTTTCACTTACAACAGGTACACCATCTCCTATATTATAACCTTAACTGCCACATCATTCGTTCTAGTATTCAAACCTCCTGCCACAAATACCCAATCCTTTGCATCAAAACCGCTGATGCAATTATGTAACTCCTCCAAGAAGATTCAACTCTTTTTCTCAATACTCTTGCCACTAATTGCATTAAACACTGAATCAGCTACCCCTTGTAATCTATTTTCATTCTCACCCACATCAGACTAACACTTGCTTCTTTGCATTCTTTAAAAGACTTTCACAACTCCTTCAAGTGAAGTGGCACCCCCTTCAGTGCTTATACCTTCACACTAACCTCAGATTTTTATACTTTGGACATCACCCCTTGAGAAGTTTCACCTAGATCCAAAACATGCAAATTCCTCTTAATGAAGATATTGCCTATCTCTCCAGTCTTCCCATCCTGGTTACATTCGCACACTTTCAGACATCACGAACTGAGCCTTCAAGGAGTATCCTCTCTTGGCTCCTTCTTCTGCTCCACCTTTATAAAGTCAAATATAAAGAGGGGAAGGTTTCAAGCATCCTGCTACCACTTCTATTAGCTGCTTCTTACAACATGCAAGAGATATATAGGTAATGCTCTTATTCCTCTCCCACAAGTATGAGGAAAATTTGATTTAAAGCAAAAATTGTATTATATGTTGTCAATTGTTAAGCAAAAGACAGAAGTTTATGTTTGTGGACTGAGTTTTAGTAATCCATGCATTTGTAAGGCAGAGAGAGACAGCGACACTGGGCTATGGTAGGCAATCGTAAAAGTCACTGCAGTGCCAACTAACAGCACCACTATTCCTAACATCAAGGCATTAGTACTTTCCTGACTGGTGCCTGCCTACCACCTACTATCTCTAAAGAAGGCTAAAATTCTTGTTAGTTGATATTCTTTCTTAGGATATATTCCAGAAATGAAAATTGGGAGTAATGATTTTAAATTATTTCTATACCTCTAAATTCATAAAGATATGTTTTACAGATAAGTATAAATCTAAAATCAATGGAAATGTGAATACTTTTCAATTTCTAAAAACCCACCACATATTCAATATCTTAGGTATAACATTCTTCAAAGAACACTAAATACATAACAGTGTACTAGTGTTGTCATTGTTGAGAGAAACATTAATGTAAATATAACAGTTAGCACAGCCACACTGAAGAGGGTGTCATATCTACAACAAGGAGAGAATATTCAAAGTATAAGCAAAACTTGAAGAGACAAGGCAGGTTATAGACAACATCCCTATGTAATTTGGATGCAAGTTAAAAAAAAAAGTGCATGCAATAAAGGAGATGTAAATAGCTATAACTCTGTCCTTTGGTCCCATCTAAAAAGGAATTCCTTCCCCCACACAGCCTGAGGGAAATAGAAACTAGTTGGGACTTCCACAATACTAACATATCAGTGTTATCTGAGAGTACTTATTGGGGAGAAACTGTTACATTAGCTGAATTTTGCATTTTGTTAAGGACTGTCATACCCATAACCTAAAGGGAAGCATGCAAAAGATGGTATCTGCTGCATACATTTGCTGCATGTATATACATTTGCTAGGCACATCTCTATATGTTGGCAATTATATATTCGGTGTAAGGCAAAGTATATGATTATTTTCACTAATTTCTGTGATCCCTCTACCCTTCACTGAAATGCTGAAAGTGAATCCCTTCTGTAGGAAATGACCATCATGAATACCTAATACAGCCCTTCTACAAATTAGTTATTAGAATTGCATGGTAAAGTATTATTACATCAGATTACAAATCTAATCATCTTTACAGAAAACAAAGTACTATTTCATTTTTCTTAGAGAAAATACTGAGGAATCTTGACAACAAGGTAATCATGAATTCATTACTATAGATGCTTTGAAATATTTTAGAGTGATATACATCTCATGCATTGTACTTTTCTTGGAAGAAAAAATATTGCTCGAGACATTTCTATCTTTTAAAAAGTAAAACAAAACTGTCTTAATCATCAGCAACTTTTAAATTAGTAATGTTCTGCGAGCTTATCATCCTTGGCAATTTTTGCTTTGAATCACATTCTCCTCTGTTATCCATGCACAACATGAATTCTTACTCAAATTTTCAATATCTTAAAGCCTAAAAAAATCATACTGTAAGTTTCTTTTTTTATAAAGTACACATATATCATGTCTCATGGAAAATATTTGTTTGCTTTCTTATTAGATCATTAAAAAATTTTGTGCATCAAAAACAAATGCAAAAACAAGAGAAAGTTTGGAAAGCAAAGTGACTGTCATTAGGTCATCACTGTTAATAACTCTTTGCCTTTCCTGTTATTTTGGGGCTCTCCCACCAAAAGGCCATCTCTCCAAGTATGGTATGCGATCCCCATTTGAAAACCACTGGCTTGAGGGTTGGGGCCCCATTGGTACAACTTTTCCTCCTCAAATGGAACAAACAGATGACTATGCACACACAAAGCCAAAATACAAAGAACTGTAACAGGGGGCTCTGTGAATCAACAATAAAGGAGTTAGTAGAAAGGTAATGATAATAAAGCTGCACTATGGTAAAGGTATTGATGGCACACTAACAAGCAGTGCTCTGAAGGCCCAATAGAGAAAGAAATGAATATTGTAAAATAAGAGATGAGAAATTTTGAGGAAAAGCTAATGTCAAAGCTAGTGATAATCCAGAATAAAAATGAAGTTTATCGAAGGCATATCATTACTCAAAGAAGTAATAAGATCAAGGAATTCAGAGGAAAAGATTGTTGCAAAAGATGGATGCATATGTTCTCCAGTGCATCCACAGAGCAGGAACCATGAACCCAACTGAGGAAAATGCACAGAAAAGATATGCAGAAATACAATACAAACTTCTTGATTTGTTTAAAAAAAGAAGTTGGGAGAACGAGCAGAGTCACTGGAGTGGAAGTGACGAAATACTACTATTCGAGAAAAATGACTAAGAAAATACACTGAACAACAAGGCCAGTATCTTTGGTGTGAATCACTCAGGAACGTAAAATGCTAAAGAGACGACCAATTAAAGAAAATATATAAAGAAGAAATTACCCGAGTGAGGAGCAGAATGGGTTGAGAATATAAAAAAAAAGGCATATGTAACATAACTTTTCAATTTCCATGATGGAGCAGGCACTAGCTTAAGCAAGAGATGGGTGAGTAGATTGTATCCTTGAACTGCCATATGGAAATAGGCACAGTACCACACAAGAGGGGGTAAAAGACAGGTATTTCAAGAGGCCTCCTTTAAAGGATAAAAAATGACTTGAGCAGAAATGAATAAAAGACAAAATTCAGAGGTGCTTTTTTTAAACTAGGTTGGAGTTAACAATGGCATCCAACAGGATTCTGCCTTGGAGCTGCGATTATTCTTGATGAATATAAATGAACTAGAAAAGAAATGGAAATATGTCAAAATATGTTTCTTGATTATATTTCAATCATAAGGAAGATAATGAGTGCCCATGACTGTGATAACCAACAGATCTACAGGTTCGAACATTGGACCAGTTCAAGGCTGATGGAATTAACCCAACAAAATACAGCAATGATAAGACACGATGAAAGGAGTAGTAGCAGACTCTACTATCCTGAAGGACATATATCACTTAGATTTATATGTCGAAGGGACTTGGGATTCACGAGTATCCTGCCTTTTGCCAAATAACCATAATGAGAATTTTGCAAGAGATGAATATGCTCTTGATTACCATGAAAATGCATTTAGGTATAGTACATGGATAAGGAAATGTTCAGAGAATTATTTACAAGATAAACTAGATCCAAATAAGCCTTCATGATACCTATTTGGTCACTCCACCTAAAGAAACATAAATCTGATGGAGAAGGTCCAACAGAGGGCAACAAAACTCATACCTGAAAGAAGTGGGCTGAGTTACAGGGAGTGGATAGCAGCCATGAATTTGCCCACACTGGAAGAAAGAAGAAAAAGGGTAGACAGGATTACAACTTTTAAGTTTCTGTATCAATTTGACAATACTGATACTGAGCAGTTCTTTAAAGATCAATGAGAAGACACCAAGAAACTACTTAAATGAAAGTAAAAGATGTTAAAAGCTTGAAGATCAATAATGCAGTAGATGGACAGAATAAGCAAAAAGAAAGTGTGAAAGCAAACAAAACAATTTTTTTTTATCAGACTGAATGATGTAAAGAAAGTTTAACCCTTTCAATGCTGTTCCTGTATTTTCATGTTTTACTGGGATAGGATGAAGCCAGTACATATATGTTCATGTACTTTCCAGCCATATTTGACTGGAAAATGCTTTCTAACTGCCTAAACAGGTGCTATGTGTCACCTCCAACTCTAAATTATGTTTCTGGGTCTAAATGTCAGCAACCCACATGTATGTAAAGCATAAAGAAATGAGAACAACCTAGGCAAGGGAGAGAATCTTGACAGCCACTATGGTGCTGGTTTGCTGTGCTGCTGTCCTAACCCTCCTAATTACCAGGCAGCAATACTTCCCTGGTTAGGGGATGCTTACCACTAACTATATCTATGTGTGTGTGTAATTTCTGATTTACACAGCATGGGGAAGGAGCTTTACAATCATGAGGCCCCAACTCTTAAACTTTCTTTACTATCATGCAATATTTTAAAGTTCTATATGTCTGCATTCACAGTTTCATAGCTTACTCTTTCATGAAAATTCTGATACAAAAGAAGTGTTTCTTAATATCTTTTTAACAAGATCCTTGCTTAATTTTTTGTAGCAATTTCTGGTTGCTCTTTCTTGCATCTTTCAAAAAAGTGCCTATCAATATGACTGTCAAACCAATTTAGAAACCTGAAGGCTGCCATAGTCTCACCTTTTTCTTCTCTCTTTCTTCCATGGTAGGCATATTTATTATCTCTAACCTCTCCTGTCATCTTTGGTACCCTTCTCTGGACCTTCTCTACTAGATTTTTATGTTTCTTGACATGTGGTGACCAAGCTTTGTATGATTATTAAAATTCATATTCAAATTCAGACTCAATATATGTTGTGAATAGCTTAACATTTCCTCATCCACAGACATAACTGCATTTCTAATAGGACCATAACATTACTTACCCCTATAAGAATTCTCCTACTGTGGAGTTCTAACAACAGGTTGGTTAATATATTGATGTCCAAGCCCCTTCACATGTAGATTCAAATAGTTTCTCTCCAATCAGATTTGTATCATATCAAGCCCTTCTATCACTGTGTTCCATTTTCATTACTTTGCATTTGCTTGGGGTATGATTGTTCATGTCCCTTTGTAAGATGACACAGTCCCAGTCATTTCTTAATTTTCTTGCAGCTCTGATATCATCCACAAACATACTGAAGCATGAATCCAGTCCTTCTGGTATGGTTATTAACACATGTTAATAATAATAATAATATCTCAAATACTGTCCCTTTTGGTAAACTAATAGTTATTCCAACCCACTTAGTGAAAGCTCCTCTGATAAGTGACCTCAGTTTGCTTCTATGAAAATAATCAATAGCCCACTGAAGAAGTCTCTGCTCTGCGCCTACCTGAGAGTACAGCTTCTTTACCAAGCTAATATGCTGCGCAGTCTCGAACAAAAAGTCTATTTATCCATTTCTCTGTCTTAAAAAGAGCTCTTTCCATCACTGAAGTCTATATGCTTTATCATATAAGACATCTTGTCACCGAAGCCATGTTGCCACTCAAAGTTTCTCCTTTGCAAGTAACTACAGTTTTGTTTTCTGTTATCTTTTAAAACATTTAAGAAACCACACTCATCACAGACACTAATCTGTAATTAAACACAAAATCCCAATCTCCTTTCTTAAAAACTTGTGCAAAATCAATTCACTTCCAACCCCTTGCAATGAAAGTATCTTCTTAAGATTCTTTTCGATACATTTCAAGAGGCCCATCAATTGTTTCTACACATTCCTTGAGCTTCCCTAGTGAAACTTCATGGTATCCATGTGGTTTATATGGATCAAGGTCCATTAACAGCCTACTACCTTCTCAAACAAGTTTTAATACTTTCCAAGTCCTTCTTGCCATTCTATCTCATTTAGTGTTGGGGTTATGGTATACTGCAATGAAAATGCAACTTGGAACTTATAATTCAGTTTCTGTAAGTTCTTTCATTTTCTTCAACATGCCTTCCCTATGTGTCCATTAGCTAAATTTGCTGCTCTTTAACAAAACATTCACACATAATAAATCTATGGAATAGCATTCTATATTCACTTGGCTTGTCCACAAGGTTTATCTGTAAGCTTTTCTTCTCCTCTCTTAAATTGATGTATTCATTCCTAACTTATTCATCTATACTATAAAATAGCATGCCACTCTTCTGTCTGTATGTATGCTCAGGAAGTTGCCACATGCATGAGGACTATCCCAAATAAAAAGCTGTCAATAATTCATCAATTTCTTTAGCAGGATTGAAATTGATAGCTCCTCAGGTGATATATTTTCAGAAAATGTTACACTATATAACTTACTGTAACAAGCCACTTCTATCTATCGTCTCTCTGTAGACATCAAGGAAGTTGCAGGATGCACATTGACAGCACACATAAATCTAAGAGGATGTATAATAGAAGAGAATTTTCAAATTATGGTGTCCCACAGGAGTAAAACACCCTCCCTATACAGTGCAAAGAGGTTATTACACACACAGCTGCAATTTATCTAATTCCTTGGCAGGATTGGAAATACCATCTGATGGGTGCTATATTTTTGGGAAAATCTGTTGGTGTTGAGCGGGAAGGTTGTGCTGGCAATATAGGAGGTATGACGAGGAAAAATGGCTGGTGTGAGTGATTATATCAGTAAACAATGCCGTTCTGACATTCCTCCAAGAAAATATAACAAGGGTTTATTGTTGGTGGAATGTCTACTCAGTATAAGCATGAATCCAGAGATCAATGGCCAGCTGGTCAGTGGCACCCTGGCCCTCTACAGGGAAAGCAGTCTCAGAGCCAGGAGGGCCTGAATCTGCTAGTATCTTTCAAATGTTGGCTGGTTGTGCCACCTGTATCTTATTCACAATACATCCATATATTCTTTAGCTTTTTGCCATCTTTTATTCAACCATATCTTTCTCTTTTCTTGTCTTCTCTTTCTACTTACATCCAACAGAACCCATGCACTACCTCCCTCTTCATAGATTTCACAAAGTCTTCCATAACAATATATTCTGGCCATTTCCATTGCATTAGTTTGTCTCTACATGTATCACCACAACTGTATCTTTCATCTGTGTCTCATTTCCTTTCTGATCTTTTTTTCATTTTCTCACTAACCACAAATTCAAATGCACATGACATTTTTTTTCCTAAATGGGGTACAAATTTCCATAATTTCTATTTCCATGGCATGAATGAAGTATCAGCCCTTCTAGCTCTACTATACTCAGAGAGATTCTGAAGATTAATTATACATTAAACAGTCCAAGAAATTACATTTCCATGGCTTTATCTCCATATGAATCTAAATATTCTCAATTCAATTCTTTATTGCTAAAATACTATATCATCAGTACTTTACCATCTCTGTAAATTCTCTCTGTCTCCTGCAACATCCTGATTGTGCCTTCATTCTTTTCATCAAATAATTGTTCTGGTTCATTAACAATGAAAAACAATACGAACTTCCATGCTCATCCCTATGTGGAAAAAACTATGAAACAGATTTGCAAGCTAAAGTACTAGAAATACATACTGATAGCATAAAAATACATGTCATCATGTACCTACCTTTGTTTTGGTTTATCAGCGTGGGAGTAAGATACCCAACAACAGGGCAAATCCTGCATATGTTATTCTTCCACTTTTATGCCTCTGGTTCTTCCTGTGATCTCTATCTTCACTTTCATGTTTGCATCTTGAATACTATGGACCTTACAAAGCCTGACAAAAAACAATTCTTATTCCATTGATAATTTTGCCTCTAACAGCTTTCTAAAGTTGCACTTAGTGAATTTCCAGGTATCTCTATCACTTTTCTTCTCATCTTTGTTTTTCAGCACCAGTTAATTCCATTTGTCTCACTTTTGCTGCCCCTGAATTATTCCCTGATGTCTGTCCTCTAATTCTTCTGACAGTATTTGTTCTAATTGCTTCTATGGGTACTTTTTTGAATGAACTCTTTTTGGGGGTCTTCTAAAAGAAAAAGTTTTGAGTTTTCTCTTAGACCATTATCAGCACTACTTGTTATCACTTTTCTCTGGCGATGATCTTAATTCCTTCAAGCAGTTAAATCAGTAATCATATTGCAGTATTTCATTTTAGTCTTCAGTTTCCTAATTCCGTCATCCATCAGTTGTAACTTTTGATCCTATTTGTTGTGTACTGTCAGTAGCATCTCAACTCCTGTATCATCCCTCAATTCTTCTCTCATCCTTTTTCCTCCGACATGAAAACCTTCAAAATCTCCATCCAGTTTCCTTCAAGCTAATATAGTGACAATTTTATGCATTTCTCTTTTTACAATAGTCGTGTTTAGGCCTTAAGGAACAATATATATTTTCCTAATTCAAGTTTCAGTATAAATCAATCGGAAACTTCACACAAAACTTCATGGAAACTTTCCATTTATACCTGTTTTATGTCATCACATTACATGAATTTTCCACAGGTAGTCACACTGACTTGCTCTTCACTTATCTTGTTCCATGAGTCCACCTCTCTGCTGCTAAAGAAAAGATTTGTCACATCCCTCCATACACTTCCCTTGCTCAACTTTCAGTTGTGTTCTTTTATTCTTTTTTAAATCTTGATATGAAAAAGCTGTATTATGTTAACACTGTCATGGCCTTGTAGAAATCTGTCATTAACATATTTATCCCAGCTCTTCCCTCTTCAGCATGTGTATACTGATGGCTTTCCTTATTTTGTCTTAGCTCATTCCAGTCAACTGATATCAGTTTTGTTGCATTCCTTTGGGATCCTTCCAGGGATTCTGCATGGTTCTTAAAATCGAAAGGCTAAAATGATGCTATAAACTCTAGCTTATGGTGAACATGCATCATGTATGTTTTTAAACAACTTACAGTCCATGAGCTTGAAGGCAATTTTGACATATGTGTATAGGTGTGTTTGGAGATGCATTCAAGCAGTATAACACAATAAACATAAATTCTAGGCTTCTGTTTTGTTGTAAAATCATTGCTTTACAAGAAACTTTTATTTCCTGAAGGCTAGTGATGATATGGCATGTTCAAACATTCGAGTTAAGGCAGTGACATATCCACGAATCAGTTAATGGTAGATATGACACAGATATGATAGCAGATGCACCATTGACAGCAAATCTGCAGCAGATTAAATCAGATATGAATGTCATTCAGGTGACTTCATTATATTAACTCTACTGAAGGCCACCCATTCCATATAAAAAAAAAAGACAGTGTATTGTTAGACCTAAGTTCAAATGCAAATGCATAAGCAGGGAGGTTATCCTAAAATGCATTTACATAACAGATGAATATACAAAACATTATCAACATTAGTATTATCGTGTGCGTGTGCGTGTGTGTGTGTGTCAACCTATCTATGCAATTACCAATTAGATGTGATACATTTATATAAATATTCATAATTACCCATGGACCTATATTTTCTATGAAAGAGTCTTGATGTTACCCAGTATCTCTTTCCAGAGGCTCCTGCAGCCCAAGGCTGCACTACTTACAGTAGCAGGGAAATATAGAGGACTGGGCCTCTGAGGGAACATCCTCACCTGGCCCCCTTCTCTGTTCCTTCTTTTGGAGAATCAAAAAAAAAAAAACAAGAGGGGAGGATTTCCAGCCCCCCGCTCCCTCCCCTTTTAGTCGCCTTCTACAACACGTAAAGAATACGTGTGAAGTATTCTTTCTCCCCTATCCCCAGGGATATATATATATTTTTTTCATGTCTGTTTTCGTGGTGCTACCTTGCTGAATCACAGGGTAGCGATGCTGTTTCCTGTGGGGTATAGTAGTGCCAGGAATGGATAGGGGGGCTGGGAAGCCTCCCCTTCTGTTTAACTTTTCCAAAAGAAGGGACAGAAAAAGGGGCTAAGCGAGGATTTTTCCCTCTATGGCTCTGTCCTCTATTCTTGAGGGTGTCTTCCTGATGCAGGAAATGGCGATCAAGTATGAGAAAAGGTGTGTGTGTGTGTGTGTGTGTGTGCATAATATCTTTATCAGACTAATGAAATGGGAAGATCTTATTTTAAAACAAAGGTAATAAAACTTGTCTAAGTGAATGGGTAGCCTTAACCCCGTGTGGCCTTCGTGAGTGCTGACAGCTGGGGATACAGCACGGGGTATATAGGGAATGGGTATATGTGCGGCCAGGAGTGGCCGGGGGGTGGCCAAGGGTGGGCCAAGACTCACCAAGGTGCCAGGAGTGCTGCCCAGGAGGTAGGGGCTCGACAGCTGTAAAATTATGCCAAAATTTAGGATATTCAAACGTCATCACACCAGCAAGAGCAAAACGATTCAGTCCTCCAGCTTTGGTCATGAGATTCTAAAATGCCATTATGCAGAGTCTGACTAATTATGATACATATCATTATAATAATGATACCCATAAGACTAAAGATGGAGGGCTGTAACCACGTTTTCAAGACAGTACTGTTTGATCATACTCTGACATTTCATGGAATTATAGCATATAACATTCCTAATGAAAATAGCAAATAACAACTGGTGCAACGTCTAAGATGAACCACACACTTTTCAATAATTTCTCTCTAACATGCAATAATTTTTTTCCAATAAAAAGCTGAGACTCTAAGTAAATACCAGATATTACAAGGTCATATAGTGTAAGCAAGTGATAAATAATAACTGTGTACGGTACTTCCTTGACGAGTAAGTTTAAAATTCCACATAAGAAAATCATGCAACTTTGTAAACAATAACAAATATTGTCACTGAGCATCTTGGGCCATGCAGTATTAAGCACTGAGATGAGAATCCTAGGATAAACAAAACTATAGAACAAGAGTAGACTCTTAGCAAGCTGTATGAAAATTATAAAAGTGATCAGTCTTAATGATGGGATTCTATTCTCAAAGTACAATCAGACCTTGCTAATCAGAAACTAAATATGTCTGCTCTGAGCTGATGCACCTCCCAGTTAACAGATGGGCAAAGTTTTAAATAATCTTCAATGTTGTTTGTGTTTGCATGTAAAAAATATATATATATATATATATATATATATATATATATATATATATATATATATATATATATATATATATATTTTTTTTTGCTTTGTCGCTGTCTCCCGCGTTTGCGAGGTAGCGCAAGGAAACAGACGAAAGAAATGGCCCAACCCACCCCCATACACATGTATATACATACGTCCACACACGCAAATATACATACCTACACAGCTTTCCATGGTTTACCCCAGAAGCTTCACATGCCCTGATTCAATCCACTGACAGCACGTCAACCCCGGTATACCACATCGATCCAATTCACTCTATTCCTTGCCCTCCTTTCACCCTCCTGCATGTTCAGGCCCCGATCATACAAAATCTTACAAAATCTCCAATTTGGTCTCCCACTTCTCCTCGTTCCCTCCACCTCCGACACATATATCCTCTTGGTCAATCTTTCCTCACTCATTCTCTCCATGTGCCCAAACCATTTCAAAACACCCTCTTCTGCTCTCTCAACCACGCTCTTTTTATTTCCACACATCTCTCTTACCCTTACATTATCTACTTGATCAAACCACCTCACACCACACATTGTCCTCAAACACCTCATTTCCAGCACATCCATCCTCCTGCGCACAACTCTATCCATAGCCCACGCCTCGCAACCATAAAACATTGTTGGAACCACTATTCCTTCAAACATACCCATTTTTGCTTTCCGAGATAATGTTCTCGACTTCCAAACATTTTTCAACACTGCCAGAACTTTTGCCCCTCCCCCACCCTGTGACACTTCTGCTTCCATGGTTCCATCTGCTGCCAAATCCACTCCTAGATATCTAAAACACTTCACTTCCTCCAGTTTTTCTCCATTCAAACTTACCTCCCAATTAACTTGTCCCTCAAACCTACTGTACCAAATAACCTTGCTCTTATTCACATTTACTCTCAGCTTTTGTCTTTCACACACTTTACCAATATATATCATTTTTACTTTATATTTATTTTACTTTGTTGCTGTCTCCTACGTTAGCAAGGTAGCACAAGGAAACAGACGAAAGAATGGCCCTAACCACCCACATGCACATGTATATAAATACACGTCCATACACGCAAATATGCATACCTATACATCTCAACATATACATATATATACACACACACAGACATATACATATATACAAAATACATAATTCATACTTGCTGCCCTTATTCATTCCAGTATCCACCCTGCGACACATGAAATGACAACCCCCTCCCCCCGCATGAGCGAGAGGTAGCGCTAGGAAAAGACAACAAAGGCCACATTCGCTCACACTCAGTCTCTAGCTGTCATGTATAATGCACCGAAACCACAGCTCCCTTTCCACATCCAGGCCCCACAAAACTTTCCATGGTTTACCCCAAATGCTTCACATGCCCTGGTTCAATCCATTGACAGCAAGCACGTCGACCCCAGTATACCACATCGTTCCATTTCACTCTATTCCTTGCATGCCTTTCACCCTCCTTCATGTTCAGGCCCCGATCACTCAGAATCTTTTTCACTCCATCTTTCCACCTCCAATTTGGTCTCCCACTTCTTCTCGTTCCCTCTACCTCTGACATATATATCCTCTTTGTCAATCATTCCTCACTCACTCTCTCCATGTGACCAAACCATTTCAAATTACCCTCTTCTGCTCTCTCAACCACACTCTTTTTATTACCACACATCTCTCTTACCCTTTCATTACTTACTCGATCAAACCACCTCACACCACATATTGTCCTCAAACATCTCATTTCCATCACATATAATCTACTTCTTTATTTTTTCATTCATATTTGTTTTTTTTAGTGTTTGCAAGGTAGCACCAAGAACAGGCAAAGAAAAGGCCCCATACATTTATCTAGCAGTCATATGTAATGAAATGAAACCACAGCTCCCTTTCCAAAACCAAGACCCATGAAACTTTTGCTTAATTTCCCCTGTCCATTTACAGCATATCACCTCCTGTGTACCAATCCACTTTGTCCTATTCACACCTTTCATCCTCCTGCATGTTCAGGCCCTAAGCACTCAAAATCTTATTCACTCCATCCTTTCACCTCCAATTCAGTCTTCCTCTTCTTAACACATAAATCCTCTTTGTCAGCGTCTTCCCGCTCATTCTCTCGATGTGTCCAACTCATTTCAGCACATGCTGTTCAACCCTCGCAACTATACTCTTCTTATTACCACACCTCTCTCTTACCCTATTTTTTCTTACATGATCAACCCTTCTCACACTACATATCTTCAAACATTTCATTTACATCACATTTATCCTCTTCTGTAACTTTTCATCGATAGCCTATGATTCATGTCCATGCATCATTGTCAGGACCACTATACCTTTAGAAATAACCATTTTTGCCCCCCCATGTAGCAACCTCTTCCTCCAAAAATTCCTCAAAGCTCCATGTACACTTGCCCCCTCACCCACCCTATGACTCACTTCAGCTTATTTGCTGCTAAGTCCACTCCCAGGTATCTGAAACACTTCCTTTCCTTCAAAGCTTTCTCAAGTCAAACTCACAACCCTACTAACATGTCACTCTACACAGCTAAACCTAACCACCTCACTTTTACTCACATTTTCTCAGAACTTTCTCCTTCAACACACTCTCCCAGATTCAGACACCAACTTCAGCAGTTTCTAACTCAAATCTGCCACCAGCAAGCAACTGACTGCATACTGCCCCTCACTCATCATCCCATCCACAAACAGATTGAATGCTATATTGGGTAGATTTACAACCATGGGGCCCCATTTCTAAGTCTTTCTTTAGTATCAAACAGTATTTCAAACTTATATTGTCTGCAACTACTATCTCCTTGTTTAACCTGTTCCACAAACAGGTTGAACCTCAAGTTGGCAACCTTGGTACCTGAGTGATGCCTGACGATACAGAGTAATGCCTGATGATACAAAGAATCTTCCAGTCATAGGTGAACAAATATAAGCTATATGGAAAATTTATCTTCTGTATCCTATTCTTATCATAGGATCCTGATGTTGGATGACCAGATTTTGATGGATGATCACAGTTACAAAATTTGGACAAATCCTGATGGATACCACTGCAGTTATAAGTGTATACACTGAAGTTGGATAATGAGATTTTTTTTATGGGTGAATGGACCATCCAGCTGCATTTCTCAAAAATTTATGCTGTTCCTAAATAGGAAGGTCAGTCCCCTTCCTCCTTTGTCCTTTCTTTCTTTTCTTGCTATCATATATTCCTTGGGAAAGATTTTACCTCTTCAGTAAGTTCCATCTCTGCAACTTTTACATTATCTGGTTTAGTTTTCAAAGTTTGCTCTTAAAATGTAAATAATTTTTCAATAAAGAAGGTCTTCAAATTTTCTGTTTTCATTATAAAATGAAAGAAATACAGGTGTCAGCAAGCAAAGGATATGTAAAAAAAAGTGGGCTAACATAGCTTAAATGGCTATGGAATAGCATTGAAGTGGATGCATATATCTTTTGGAGGAGTGATAATGTAAGGGTAAAGGAGTGTGCATCAACCAGTGTAACAGTCTGAGTCACCATTCACGATGTCCACGTATGGGAAAAGACCAAGGCATCCTGTATGACTTTTGCATCATCAAACATATTCAGGTAGGAGTCCATACCTTCAGGCAAATCATTTAC